>NC_142381.1:4826332-5139287 GCF_059441005.1 Hippichthys cyanospilos
ACTCCTGTGCTGTTAAACGCAGAGAGGCTGTGACATAATGGCTTTGGTTATGGAACCCATAAGTAAATGGACACCAAAGCAGGTGCTGGACTGGATGAAAGGTGAGTTACAAGCATTTTTCTGCATCACGTCAACGTCCAGCCTTGTATGTGATCTGACTGAGGATTAAAGGGTGGCGGTAAAGTGAGCAGCAGCGGACACGCTGTGTGCATGGAGCTTCTGCTAGCTGACTGAGTAAGTGGTTTTAACGCAACCAGATGTGTGGGAGGTGGTGCGGTAAAATGGGTTTCCTTTGAAAAAAAGTGAGGACTCCCATCGTTTATTGTGTTATATGGTTTGTTTGAATGCGAGCTCTGCGAGGTAAACCTACAGGCTGCTGCCCATGATGATGGTGCTGATGCGGCTGGAGTAAGCACCATGCAGTGGTCTCATCAATGAATGTGGAGAACCTGTCATCTGCTCTTTTCACCGACACACGCTGGAAGCTCACATCAGCACTCAATCTGCGAGTGTGTGTTGTATATAATCATGCGTGTCATTAATGCTGTTACCTGCATCACCGCCACACACGCACACACAAATTGAATGCCAGCCTGTTCAGCGAGCTTCACGGGCATATTTATATTTCCTAATTCGGTGAGCCCTTCAAATAGTCAGTATCAGTAAGAGGACATTCATTTCTTTGTGCATGAGGGATGTTTAAGCTGGCGAAGGGGGTGGGGGGTGTATAGATACTCGCACGATGATCAGCTGGAGAGCAGTGTGACACAAACTGTGGCAGCCCTTTTGACCAACCATACAGATGGAAAAGGGAGAAAATGGGGGTGCCCGCAATTGTGTGTGACCAGGCAGCTTAATGGTGTATTTGTGTAGGTAGTATAACTACATTATTTAAAATGGTGGATCACGAATCTGCATGATTAGATACTGAAGGAGTTAGGAGAACCCCAGAGGACATGGCAGCAAGGAAACATGGATGCTTAAAGTCCTTGAATTTGTAATTGGCCTCATCAGCAAGCTTCACCCTCTACTTTGTGAAACATTTAGTATGAAAGCTGAAATATAGGAAACTAATCAGAACTGGGTCATTATTTCATTAGTTCCAATCCAAACAGTGTAGATGAAAACCTCATTCAAATAAAATAAAATATATACAGCACACTTTTTTATTAGCGGAACAAATATTTGTTTGTTTAAATGAAATCATTATAAATCATAGTTGCCAATGTATATGCAAATAGTCGTCTCGTTTCCGCTGACCGATATGAAGAGACTGTGTGTTCCACTTATCAAGTCCAAGTTCCAATTGACACTTCATGGAATATGATGAAACTTATTCTCAGGTCCAGATCCTACTTTTGCTTCCCCGATACCCATCATCTCTCTTATGCTTCACATCTATGGAGTGGTGACATTGTGGCCAATTTTAGAAGTGCTTTAGCGGTTTCTGTATCTTTACAAGAAACAATTGTTTTTAGACTCATGACTATATTTAGGAAACAATTAGCCATCACTGTTATTTGTCTTCATTCTTAGATGCTTAAAATTTGCCTTTCTCTTCTGTGGCTGATCTAAAAATTGATTTTTAGTCACCATTATTTCCTGATATTGTTTAGAGGAGACGAGAGGCAACATTTTACCATGTCCAATTCAAACTTCCAATTCAGAGTGATTTACCTAAAAACAAAATAACTGAAACGAAATTCAAGGATGAATAAACTGTTTGTTCTTATTACATTGATTTGATAAAAGGATTTAATTGATCTTTCATTCAGGACTCTCCACAAATGATACTTGCATCACTTTAGTTGATTTAAATCAATATCACATAACAGACATGCCTGTGACATTCCCAAGGCACACATTTATAGCAATGCACTTTTTAGGAATCTTTTGTACTGAAAGGTTAATCTATTTAAGCAGAAGACTAGACTTTGTGTGCTACTGAAATACTTCAAGCAGCACAAGACTCATAGAAAGATGACTCATCAGCATTAATTTTGAAACACCCACACTGGAGGAGTTTCCTCTATGCGTGTATTTGTGTTTGACAGTAACTGAATGTGGCAGGGTGGGTTCCAAAAACACTGTGCACTAAATTTGAAAATGCATCTTTGAAAAAAACTGGCCACTGTATATTCCATTAACTACACAAAGCACCATTTAATAAATTGTAAGTGTGATACAATTAGGTTTAAAAAAGTACCTCAAGGGTCAATGTTGTGTTTTTGTGTACGTTCCCTCTTTTCATTTCTCAATCCATCCATTTTCTAGAGCCGCTTATCCTCGCAAGAGTCGTGGGCTTGCTGGTGCCTATCCCAGCTGACTTTGGGCAATAGGCGGGGGACAGTAGAACAATATAACAAATCCAATATATCACAAACCATGCAGCTAACCTGAATAATACTGTTTGTGCATTTAAACGTAGGCACAGGGAATGAATTAATTGACACTGTAAAGTGTTTTGTATGCTAAAACTACCTTAGCAGTACGAAAGTAGATCCGTGAAAGTAGCATCAAAGAAGCAATTGGCTAAGGCAGCCCAAGAGTGCGAGTCACATCAAGAGGATATACCAGAAAGTGAACGTGAGAACGTGATTGGTTAAGACAGCCAAAGAGTAAGAGTCACACAAGAGGATATACCAGGAAGTGAACGTGAGAACGTGATTGGTTAAGAAACCATAAGTCACAATGAGAGGATTCCCCTCGCTGCACCCCTACAAAACACGTTGCATCTGGGGGATACGCGGTGATTTGAAATTATGCACCTCGCGACAAAAATCATGCGTTGTGGACGCAGGGACACAGGCAAACGAGCACAGTATTATTATTATTATTATTATTATTATTATTATTATTATCATCATCATTATTGCTTGCCTGTTTGATTCTTCGACTGAAAGAATCTCTCAGATGATTTTTATCGGTTTTTATCTTTGAGCAAGTGGGTGAAAGACAAGATTTCCTCCTACTCCATGTTACGTTCTTTATTTTATCTCCTGCTGACATGTTAACAGCATGTGTGAAGGCACTATAGACTTACCCATGCTGTGATTGTGTCCTGTTTATTCTGATCTTCCTGCCCAAGGTTTTGCACACTATGTTCTCCATTTTTAGGCATATTAGATTTATAGCCCATACAGGGTAGATCATATGAATTTTTACTTTTTTGCAATCTGAACACTTAGTGTTATTCTTATTGATTCAGTCCATTCAGTTCACTGCATGTTTCTGCCAGACAAATGCATTGTATTGAGAGAACAGCTATTAAAAAGTCACAGATGGGTTTGAAGCAACTATTTCATGTGGCTCGTGTATTTGTATGAAACTGAATTTTGGTCAGCTGACTGAGTGGTTCTCAACCTTTTTTCAGTGATGTACCCCTTGTGAAATATCTTTTCAGCTAAGTACACATAAACCAGTGCAAAACATTTTTTGGGTTAAAAAAAAAAATCATCCCATCGGTGTCTGATTTTTTTTTAGACAGCTTCAAACTTCATATGTATTGGTCCACAAAAAAAGATCAATAAAGTGTCAGACCTATTCTCAAAAAAAAAAAAAAAAAGAATTATAAATATATACTTGTCCACAAAACAAAATTAAACATAAAGCCTCCTTCCTGTTTTGGGGTTTCAGTTCACAAAAACTTTTTAAAAAGAAATAATTATAAATAAATATTTGTCCACAGAAAAATATTGAACTTAAACTGACCTATTTTGGGATCATGGTAGAGATGTGTTCACAAAAATAAACAATTAACTTGACAGATAAAGTGAGTCAGCATGTGACAAGTTGGGCTGAACCATTCTAGTCTGGGGGAGAACCTGGCTTTTTACAATAAATGACATTGAATAACTTATATTTCCCTGAAGCAATTAATCAATTCAATACATTTTTAAAGGATTTTTGCATGTTTGCTTGTTTGTTTTATTTAAAATCTTGAGTACCCCCTGGAGTTCCTTCAAGTATCCCCGGGGGTACTAGTACCCCCATCTGAGAACCACTGACCTAACCAGTCTCACAAAGTGAAACGCCAACTACTCATAAACAAATAATGGGTTATTTTCATATTGTTTCATTATATATTGAATGCTCTGGTACTCCAGATGGTCCAGACAGAACGCGTTCTTGATGGCTGATGAGTGGCAAAAAATGGCAACCTGATCTTTTGAGAGGAAATAATGTGAAATGGGGTTCCTTGGGTTTTCCAGACTAGGAATTATTATGGATTTTATGATTCAGATTCTATTTTTAATTTAGATTTTCAATGTATTGATTCTCATCAACTTTTATGGAAAAAAATGAGAGTAATAAGTGATTAATTTTGTCTGTAAACAAGATACATACAAACTAACATCATATTACATGACTGCTTAGCATGTTTGCCTCACTGTTCAGATGCCTCGGGTTCAATTCCAGCTTGCCCCAGCCTTCCTGTGAAGCGTTTACATGTTCTTCCTGTGCTTGAGTGGGTCTTCTCCGTGCACTCTGGAGAATATACATCATATATTGTTGCATGCACTCGAGGCATTGTATATGCCCATACGGGCATTGTGTATGTTCATAAGATTGTGTATCCTTTTAGGATTATTGAATGATTGAAGAAAATACTGTAAGGTTTAGCTATGACTTATTTTAGGATAGTGGAGGTTTGATGATTATTTTTTTAGGCAAGATTTTTCCTCGGGGGACTTGTTTTGGGGGGTTGGATTTTGGCAACGAAGGGTTAGATAAAGTATTAAGCATGTTTTGCATGCTTATGTGTGCAACTACAAGCTTGAGAGACACACTCAGTAAACAACAGATATACAACACAAACATGCAGTACACACTTGTTCAAAACATCCATCTGTCCGTCCATCCACCCATCCATCCATCCATCCATCCATCCATCCATCCATCCATCCATCCATCCATCCATCCATCCATCCATCCATCCATCCATCCATCCATCCATCCATCCATCCATTCATCCATCCATCCGTCCATTATAGCATGTTGAGTTGATTGTGCGCACTTTTGTAACCAAGTTCAGCAGGTTTAGGTGAACTTAATGTATACATGTATGGATGCACACGCACGCACGCGTGCCCAAACACATACCCCCCCCCCACACACACACACACACACACACACATGCACATATACACATAAACTTGGATGCAGGAGCTTTAAGTGGGGCATCGGTAACCATGGAAACCAAATCTGATCGTGCTGGAGTCACAACACATGTCATAAGATGGCGAGGCAGAAAACACACACAGATGCCCGCTACACATGCCTGGATCACATATTTAGGCACAGAGCGAGGCACATATGCATGTAGCATTTCTAACACACATATGCAGGCATACACACAAACACACACACTCAAAGTTCTTCATTTGTAGTGGTTCCGAACGGCGATCGAGGAGCAGGGAATTTAGGAATAGTGTGCTGCAAAATGAACAAAAAGCTTCCCTAAGATGTGGTAGGAAATGAGGCCTTGATGGTGAAACGGTGAGAGCACTGTTTATGGCAGGGTTGTGCATAGAATAAGAGATGCGGCGGGCATCATATCAAAGTACCAGCTCTCTCCGGACACGCAGACACAGGGTCCTGTGTGTGCACACGTGTGCATCCTTCTGCACCTGTTGTTCCAGGAGCAACACTTTTATTAGGGTGATTTTATACAAACACCGATTGGTCTGTTTATGGAAACAACAAAAAAGACATTGTTTCCCTCATTAGAGTTTATTTTGTTGAAATTTAAGAAGCAGAGCAAGCACAATCAGGTGAGGACTAAACCAACCAAAGGAGAAGAGGGACTCTCAAATCATTTTCAATGATTCTCGCAGCTCTAAATTGGAATTAAACTTGATTTCACCAAGTTGGAGATTGATATATACATTCGCAATCCACAATCACTATTCGCTTACCATTTAACCGTGGAATAACGGGGTCACCCAGAATCAATATGGCACCCTAGGTGAGATTCTTCTATGGTAGGTGGAACTATTGTTATGAATACTGGGTTGTTATGCATACTGATTTGACAGGAGGAACCCATGCGTAGAACTTCCCTGCTCACTGAACTTAATTTTTTTTTTGTTATTGTGATCATTTTTGTTACTATTGATCCAGATGAAGATTATGTGTTGTGGGTGGGGCGATTGCAAATAATTGAGTTTGGGTTAGTCCATGCGAGGTGGGCGGGATTATATTTAAGCGCTTCAGGTCCAGCTGCAAACGGTCACCTGATTCATTTTCAGAACCGGAATGAACTGATGGTTTGTGACCTGCTGCTGCTATTGCTAAACTACTATACTGTTACTGCTACCACAACTGCTAACCGTAACTGTTATATGAGTGCATGCAAGTTGAGTTAACATTAGTCGAGTTGCATCCACCGTCTCCGTTCCATTTACCCTTCCAGAGGTTTTTGGTATTTACACTTTTAGAATAGTCTCCATCAGCTACGAGCCTCGAGTGGATGAGCAGTTAAGATGATGGATGGATGCATGTTGCATGGCCCACTGGTATCGAGCGATGTCATTAAGGAGACAAGATAACCACAGGATAAGAGGTGTGGTCTCCGCAAACAAGCCGTTTTTCCTTCCAGGTTAGAAATATCGGTACCATAAAACTCATATTTAACAAGAAATTAAATCAGGAATGTTTCAAATGCAATATATATGCACATATTACACTTAAAATATCATGGTTTAGGCCCTTCAACATCAAGGCCAGCAAGCGAAAAAAAAAAGCTCTCATTTCATAGTTACCACCTGATATCCTGCCAATCCTGCCTGGGTCATTTTACCCTCCCATGCCTGAAAGTAGAAGCAATGAGTACTGCAAGCCTGGGGTGAGCGAGTCCGACTCTGCCTCTCACTGCAATTGAACACATCTGAGCACAAGAATGACAAATCCCAGTTGTGTATTTTTATTCGTATGGTGTTAACGAAACTGTGATACCACTAAATATTGTTTGGTGATATCACTGTGAAAGAGTGTTTATTGTGTGGAACCATATCAGGGGGAAGTGGACTATGTTTACTAAACCAACAAAGGAAACATCTCAGAGAAAGCAATATTTCTTTTGGAAAAGCAGCTAGGAAAGTAAAATTTCTTCACTCATGATGGCCACAAGAGTTTCTGTAACACAATGAATATTACTGATGACTTTCAGAGCTCCATTACCGTCACTTTATATACCATTAAAACATGATGTCATTAATCATTATTTCACACATATACAGGTCATTCATTCTAATTTTAAATTGCTCTCAAACACGATAAACTTTCTTTCATGCAACCATTTGATACAATTGAGTAAATTCAACATTTGTTTCTGTGTATAGGTGTCATCAGTTCAGATTGCCTACACATCCAGCAAGCTGCGTTTCAGAGAGGAGGCTTGGGTGCACTTGAAAGAGCTCATACAGGAGAGCTAAAATGCCACCTTCTTAAGAATATTCTGTCATGATGTGATGAATATTTCACAGTAGGAATATTTTAGTGAGGTTTGAGTCTTTTCTTTTAACTTGCACTTATTCCAGCTGGAAATTCAAAGATAGGAGCGAGGCAATAAGAGAAGTCTGCACTTTCTGTCAGTGCTCTTTGCACGAGCTCCACTCTGACCCAAAGATGGTCTCGACGGAAAAGCTAAAAACAGATTTGACTGTCTCATTTCAGTTAATGTTAATGGGCAAGCTGGAAAGTCACTTCTGAGAAGCTATTTTAGCTTGAGTCATATTACGCAGTGAAATTTGATTTGCGGCCCACAACAATGTTTTTAAAATAAAGTACAGTGTTTGAACATCAGTGCGTGGCCTTGCATCAATGCAGCATCCACAGGGCCAGCAAATGCTGATCCGTTACTTCTACTTCTCTTGCCATTGGTTGCTTGGTAACCCTCTTCTTTTGCCTACAAACTGCGAAAAGATTGGAAGGACTTTCTTGAAACGTACATGAACGAGCTACATAATAATAATATAATAATAATGTTAACAATAATAATAATAAAACATTGCAGTACATTCTATAAAAAAAATCTATGCAAAACCATCATTGCAGAGGCAATAAATCTCAGCCAAATCTGTCTTGAAATTATCATACTATACATCTGATATTGCCTTGATACACAGTGCCTGCTGAATTTTCACCCCTCAATAATATAACAAAAATACACCAGCTATCGTTTGGATTTAGACACACTTCTCTCCTAGTGACTCCAGTCTTCAGTGTGGATATAGTCAGCAGTCCAGATAAAGCGTTTTATTTCCAGCAAATAGCTTCGAGGGAAAAGCAGTGGAAGTTACCAGCTTGATTACACAGAATGACACTTCTGACACTACGTCCTAAAAAATAACTTTTTTGGTTCCTCTTGCTGCGCTGGGTTAATATTTGTTTGACTTGTATTATACTGCACGACCAACTCTAGTGGGGGTTCATCATTTATTTGTCCTGCAGTTAAAAATGCATTGAAACACTTGCTGTTGACTAAAGTCAACCTTAAAACCTTGTAACCGTAAAATGTATTTGGATTAGCTGTCGCTCCTTAAGCGAGAATGTACTGATTCAAACAAATTGGCGAATAGCTGTGTGTAACCTATTTTTATGTACCATGGCATACTCGTGGTGACACAGAGCTTCTAACACTTCAGAGTGTTTTATGATACTGTTGCTGAAAACACTGAGAGTCAGCTGGCATCATACAGCACTCGTAATTTTATCTCAAAGCAAAACAATCGGCCAAGTGACGGCTCATACCTTGAAAAACTCGTACGACAGGTCACTCGTACGTCAAGTCACCTCAGTACTAATGCACTGTTACTGTGCATGTATGGCGCAATTGTTGTTTCTCACCAGATGTACGAAAAACAAATGTGTACAAATACAAAAGAGCGGTGAGGAGCGACATGAGTCACAGCTACTCAAGTGGGTGATTTCCTTAATATATAGATGTAGGCTTCATTACATGGAACACTGTGTAACGTGGCCACAATTCATAAATGCCTCCGTGCATCGGAAGCTGAGATACAAATGAGAAGAGCAAATGTGTCTCTCTCATATGGTAATGTTTTGAGTCATGAATTCATATTCCTCGTTACTTGCTGCAGGGTCTGCTCAGCTTCCATCTTTTCAGCATAGCTGTGTCCGCTCCTCTTGCTTCTGGCGGTTTGAAGAAATCTCCTCATGCACTCAACTTGCAGATATCTTTGTCGATACCGGCCATAATTTATTGCAATATGTTGGACTTTCGCTTTATCAAGTTGAAGGAAAGATCATTTACATTATTTGCAGGAGATAGCTTTGGAAATTTTTGTTTTTTAATAACCTAATTTCTTTTTGTTTCAATGTCAAGATGTTAGAAGTTCTCTCTCTTCCTGTTTTTAGTTGGTGTCACTCTAAATACATGATGGCACTGTACCAAAATACACTTTAAACGACAAACAAATCCCCAAATAATTACAGGAATGATTGCACAGACAATATTTGGGATTTTGAAGAAAATAAGCAAAGAAAATGTTGCCTAGTCATAACAAACCTGCTAACCTGGATATACTATTTTTTTACAAGCTGGTTTTCAATTTGGATTTCAGTTCTTCTAAATCTAACATACTGTGAATGCTTACAGCTTTTTTCGATCGCTCTCCTTCTCTCTCTCTCACTCTTTCTCATCAATCAGTTTGAAGCTTGGAAAGATGAATCTGTGGGATAACATGCATGTAATATTGGCAAGATGAATGTACAGAATTCAATACTGAAGTCTGCGGTGAATGAGCAACGCCATCACCTTTCCAGGCATTATTAAAAACTTTATTGACATTTGTTGTGTTGCAATTACTTCTATAAGATGTAGGCTGTGAAGTGCTGTTTCTGCATTTTGATCGCACTAAGTAATTTCTGATATTGTGGAGCTTTCAGAATGTATTTTCATGATGTTGCATGAAATAATACAAGCAAATTAGCCAGAGTATTTTTTTTTCACCTGGGGAGTATTAGTTTATAGAAATGTGTCAGATTTAAATTTGCTGTGTTATGCCGAATGTAACTAGATTTTGTGTTTCTCAGAATAACACTCATTAGATATTTTGCCTTTTATATCCCATGACATATGATTGCAAGATTCCACTCATTCTTTCTTTGCTATTTGTGTTTTTGTGTGTATGTGTGTGTTGACTGTTGAAATGCTATCACACTATCGCTTCATCATCCTCGCTTCCCTCGGGCGTCACTGTTTTCCTCACGGCTTCACTCAGCTTTATCAACAGCAATTGTAATTGTTTTGTATGTGCGATTTGTTTGAAACTAACATTCTCAGGCACACTTTAGAGTGCAGTTACACTTCACTGTGATGGGCGCTCGAATGCATTTTTGCCTCACTGGTTCTTATTTTCTAACAGGCTTGTTCATTAGCTCTATGGAGAGGCACACTTTTTGCTGACTTTGTTCATTCAAAGCCCGAAGCTCTTAACTGATCAATAGTATCCCAGACCGCCACATCTATATGCTGCATGGCAGGTTAAAAGCCAATATGTTACTTCCATCTCTTGAGGTTTACTGTATGGTGACACAATTTTAATTGGGGAATGTGCCAGTATTACAAACGTGCAAAATAAATATGCACAAAAATCTTGCAAAGAACTTTTCATCACAGCATGCAATGCCATCATCAAAGAGCAATTCCAGCAAAATGACTGCATTTCAATTAGGTTGAGTACTTCAACCTTTTTGTCTTTATATATATAAAAAAAAAATGCACATTTATTGTGAGTCTTCATCAATTCCTTTTTTTTTGTTTTAAATCATTGCCAAAGAATATCATGGTATTTTGTATGCTACAGTAAATTTTTGATGCATTTTGACCTGTATCTCCTATTTTCTCTCAGGTCTGGATGACTGTCTCCAACAGTATGTAAAGAGTTTCGAGCGGGAGCAAATGGGTGGAGAGCAGCTTCTGCACATTACCCATCAGGAGTTGGAGGAGTTGGGGGTTACGAGGATAGGTCACCAGGAACTCATCCTTGAAGCAGTTGATCTTCTCTGTGCCCTGGTCAGTCACTCTTCACCTTTAAACTTCTCTATAGAGCCTTTCACACCGCAAGAACATTATGAGGAACTATCCGCCTGGGAGTTTGAGTTCCCCTTTCTGTTCACACCAAAAAACAAAGTTCGGCTACCTACCTAACTAATGATGATTGGTTGAACTTGAGACTGTGTTGTTTGAGTATCAGCAGCCACCGTTATATGATTCAGCAGTTGTTTTCAATGTGGTCAGTTTAATATTTTGAAATAATGTCAGAAGAGAAAATTGATAGGTGCACTGGTGCTCTGGAACAGACTCAAATATTCACAAGAGTAGACACAGCTCTGGGAATTGCACCCTGATTTTAGGCTCTAAGGCAGAGGCCATAACGTTTGAAGAAAATAGAAGTCAAAAAGAAATTTTCAAAAAAGAAAACGTTGGTATTGCCACACAAAATGTGGTGATCAGCAGCAACATTCAGATGTGCATGGGTGAAAGAGTGCTTGTAGCTCGCAGTATCAAAGGTTTTGCTTGATAAATGATAAATAAAGGCACATCTGTTTTCAAAAAGAAACAATCAACTTCATTTTAAGTAATTCCCTTATAGCTTTTTTAGAGAATGTTGACATTTTAATTACCCACGCCATAAATAACAAATGACAGTAAAACAAGGGTTGGTTTACAAAATTTAGCCGTTTCTACCCCTGGACCCTTAAAATGTTGTGATTTCATATCCAAAATGGGCATTGATGTCAAATACGGGCGTTTGTGAATTGTTAATTTTGTTCCCAAGTGAGGCACTTACAGTGGAGCAGAATCCCCCCCCAAAAAATGTAATTGACAAGTATACTGGCAGCAAATGAGTTAAATCTAGTTTTCAAGTGATTGACAGGGGATGCTTGGTGGATTACATTGTCTGTTGCCACACCGGCCACAAGTCATACACAGGTCGCTACGTCTTTATCCACCCATGATGTCTCCATGAGAGGCTGCCATTGTGCTGCATTGAAGGGTACGAAGAGCCGCTTTCAATTGCAGTGAGCTAAGGTCAGTTTTATTCATTCTCACCGCAGCACAAGCCACCATTTTGCAAATATGATGGCTTGAACGCATCTGCAAAATTACCTGTATACGGTCGACTGGATTTGCACTGGTTACGAAAACAGAGCCGTTGTATTGGATATATGGTGCGATTGTCTTCATCTCAAGTAGGCCTGCACCACACACTATAACAGCAATAAGCACTCACGTCTATTTATTCTTTGTAATGTGTGGGGTGTCTTACGTGTTTGTACACAAAAGAAAAAGCATTGTGATGCAAACAAAGTTTAGCTCAACATTCTGTTATTTTGGACTTCAAGGATAAGTCTAATAGAATTCCATATTGCATGAGTGCAAGAATGTTTTTGAAGGGTCCACTATATTTAAAGCTATGCTCTTGGTGTTTGTTTTGTTGTGGTGTACGTGTGTGCTTGAGTAGTACAGATTCTAGTAATGGTAATACTTCAAACATATAATTATCTCATTAAGTCACAGCTTTGATTGAAATGTTTCTCCATTAGGGGTGGTGGGTGTTAATAACACTGTTTCTGAACGCAGGATTTTTAAAAGTAAGCCAGCCATTTCCAGAACACTGGCATTTAAGAGTGAAATTGTGCAAGGATTTAAAGTGCAGGATATTTTTGAATAAATTACATTCCTCAAAAATTAATCACAAATGTCTTCATCACGCTGTTCTTCACCATCCAACCAAGCATGTTTAGCACCGAATAAGAATGATGATATTCCTGATATATTGAAAAACGTGATATCTAAGAAAGCTTGAAATTACATCAAAAAAAGGAAGATGATATGTACAAATAAACAACTGAGATAATGTGGTTGCACAAGTACTCCACCTAGATGGCTGTGCTCAGAATTAATCAATCACATTAAAGCTTATGTAAATCAGGAGTCACTAGGAGTCACATTAGGAGTCCAATCAAAGTGCCTGTGATTAAACCTCAAATGGAGTTAAGATGTTCTCAGAGGCTTTTATTGACATTTTTATCATCATGCCTTATAGCACAAACTATGGTCGTAACAGCGCTCTCGCAGCCACATAGGGATTTACGTGTCTGCAAGCTTTATCTGCTGGTTTTTTGAGATTCCAAATTCTAGAGACAATCCATCTTGTCCTACTAATTTGCTCTGGTGCTGATCAAAGGCAATAGTGTGTTTCGGAACGAGATATGTTTTTTGGAAAGTTTAAAGTCTGTCTCGCCTTTGACGTTTGTCGGAAATCAATCTATGGTGAGGCCATCATTCTACCCTGCATTATCAGAAGGCGTTGATACTTTCATCTGATACTTTGAAGCACACGACACGACTTAGAAATCGGCTTCGATGGCCGCAGGTTTGTAGATCAGACTTTTCGGGAGGCGCCTAAGCCGAGCCTTAGAGTTGATCGAACCTTTTTTGTGGCTGGACCTTCCTTTTAGAATGACCTCATACATATATATATATATATATATATATATATATATATATATATATATATATATATATATATATATATAATGTTTATCAAAACACCCACATGCAGGATGAGTGATTTTTTTTTTTTTTTTGGTAACTGTTTTTGTTCTATTGGCCAGGAAATGGTTAAGTAATTTCAGGCCTGCATTGTATGTCTTGACAGCCAGCCTGTGTAGTGGCCCTGCTCCGGATTAGAGAATTAGGGGGAATTAGGTGCTACCCTCTGAGAGAGAATGAGGAAGAGAGGGTGGGAGGTGTGAGAGGGGAAGTGAAATAGAGAGACGATGTAAAAAAAAATATTTGCATGATGCACCTTATCTCTCAGGCACACACTGTTGGATTAGCCAAGGCTATTTGAATGCATGTGTGTGCGTGTTATGTATGTGGGTCTACATGCTGGTGCCAGTTAATCAGCTCCTCTTCCCATTCAAATTTTACAACATGGGAGTTAGTAGCACACAGTGACAGTTATCATATGTCTCGGGACAGAACATATACATTTCATCGTGACAGTAAGTCTCATTGTAGCCAATCACCATGTTACCTTTTAAATCCCATCATTTATTTGGATATTGAATGTATCCCTCTTTGTTTTAAAGCATTTTGTGTGTAGTAGAATGGTTTTCACAAATAAGATCCACAGTGTGCAAATTTTAGGTCACAGAAAAACTTTGCATCTTGTCGAATATTTCATCATTTGAGTGTATGTTTCTAAATTCCACAGTGCGTTAGGAAATGCAGTGGAATGGCAGTCTTCAGGATGATCCTATTTTCTTTGCTGTATACTTCAAGACTTCCTTTTTAGCACTTTTCTGTTTCCACATTATTTTCCCCTGTATATTTTTTCTTATTTTTAATTGATGACACCCCTTCTCATAAACTGTGAAAGAGAAGTTCTCAAAGCTAGCTTTGTTCGTAGACAAAAATAGATTTCTGCTGTTCTGCTTTCGAAATGAATTTGCTTACCATAGATTACTATCTGTACACGATGGTGCATATTGTACGCATGTCTGCCTTTGCTAAAGGGTGTCCTTGTGTATAGTTTACGTGTTCTTTCCATGCTTGTGTGAGTTTTGCGTGGGCTTTCTCCATGTGCCTTTCCTTCCTCCCACATGAAAACTCAAAAACGCCTCGATGTATTAATGTGCATGTGAGTGTTGGTTTTCTATGTACGGTGTGTACATGTGGTTTATGAAGAGTTGGTGAACAGTCTTTTGTGTACACCTCATATCAGTAGAATGGAATAGGCTCCAGATTTTGACCCCAATCAGGACAGATGGTCCACAGTCTTTCCAAACTTTTATTGAGCTCAGGCACACATCGGAATAAATGAGCACATATCAATGCAAAACCTTTGCAAAAGGAAATATCTGGCATTACCTGGCTTAGGTATAGTTTGATCATTTATTTTTTTATAATTTTTTCAATTGCTTAACTTCAAGAGGGTTACGGACTAGTTGGAGCCCATCCCAGCTATGTTCGAGCAGTGGGCTCGGTACACCCTGAACTGGTTGCCAGCTTATGACAGCGCACACAAAGTCCAATAACCATTCATGCTCATAAACACACCTAAGGACAATTTGGAGTCGGTTAGGCCGAACATGCAAATGCCACACAGGAAGGCCAGAGTTGGAAGTAGGCCACTACTAAAATGTCATTGATTAAATCATTACTTTTCTTCTCTACCATTGTTTTAATCGCAGTATGTTAATGCTTTAGCTTTTAGCCGATTAGCTTTCCTGTAGGCTATTTTATCATATATCTATTATTATATTTTTGGGAAAGGTAGCATCAATATGGTGTAACGTTTAGCATTTGGGCTTGTGAAGTGTTAATGTTCTGTTCTGTGCTGAATGACATTTGGATGTTTCGGAAAGAGAAAAGAAAGTAGTGAGGCCCAATTTTGATATCATAAAGAAAAAGATGCTAGATTGTTAATGTGTCGGTCTAGCAATGGTGGAAATTTCAGTAGGCAAGAGGCTTCACCCCACACTGCTGCCATGGCAACCGGATCGACGTGAAGGTAGTGGGGGTCTGCTCTAATGGCATCACCCTTGTACTCTATTGATTGACAAACGCAGGCACATATGCAAGCTCAAATTAATTTTCTCTTTGTGCTCACAGAGATGCAAACACAGAAAGCAGCGTTCAGGTTTTGTTTCTTCTCTTTAATTGTTCACTATGTGTGCCCAGAAGGGAGACACCAAGTCCTGTATTGACTCACAGGGAAGCTTAATTCTATCATGTGCAAACACACGTTTTAAGTTCACACGTGCATCTGCGTTCCCATACATTAGATCATAAAGAACATACTGTTAACATATGCATGATGACCCCATTTCAGCAAGATGCATTGCTCGTTGCTTTCTGTTCATCTTGTTTTCTGCCTCTTTAGCTACTCTCATTTGGTCTCACTCCTTTTTGCTGCCACAGTGCAACTCTTTCCTTTGTAGTCGCTGTGGTCGTGACTGTACTAAATAGATCTAGAGGCAGAGGGGGAATAGAGTCTAGATCTGTGTATGTGTGCGTGTGCAGTCGTCATGTCAGCAGGAATCAGCTTCTTTTAGGCAAGAAATTTCCAGAGGTGCTTTGGTTGACTGTGCACACTGTAGCTCAGTTGGTTTGAGAGCTTCTTTGCAAGGGTAACAGGGTTGTGTGAGAATGGGATTTAGAAGTCCAGAGAAGATGTTTTTTATTAACGCAAAACTTGGTAAAAATGTTGATTATACAGTATGCAGTACAGTACCAGTCAAAATCTTGGAAACACCTTTGAATTGAGTGATTAAATTTTGAAAATTCACAGGTGTGAACAAAAACTTATTCCAGTTTAGGAAGCATCATCCACATCATAAAACTCAAATGTTATCTGGTGCCAGTTTTAGATGTAATGTGAATTTTAAAACAATCTGTTTTGATTATTGTTTATTTATTTACCCAATATTTCCATGGCTGCATCATATACAGTAATAACACAAGGACATAAAAGAACAGATTTGATCCCGTCGCACACCAACAACACAAGTTGCTGATAGAAATTGATCGTTAGACGTTTCAGATTATCAGATTCATTGCAAAACAACATATTCCAGTCATAGTTATTGTTTGATCATGATAATCTAATTTTTAATGCTAAATTTTTGTACGCTGATTCAATTCACAAAACAAAGGTCAATCGTACCCTGAAGTGGACACTGACTGGCTGTCTTTATGTTTGGCATAAACTGATAGGCCTGTTGTGGGAGGGAGGGCAAGAGACTAAGTAGTTTCTGCGGTGTCTGATGCCTTTTATTAATTTTTCGAATTTTGAATCCCAGCAAAAAAAATCCAGGTTATTGATAGTTCAGGCCGGTTTGGCAATGGCGCTCGGTGGGCAGTGGGGTTTAGGATGTTATTCACTGACATCATGGTTGCCTCATTTTCTCTACATGGCAGTTTAAAAATGACTCTCGTTTTTCTTCCAGAACTACGGCCTAGAGACAGAAAACCTCCGGACTCTGTCACACAAGTTGAACGCTTCAGCCAAGAACCTTCAGAACTTCATCCTGGGTAGGCGGAGGGGAGGACACTATGATGGAAGAGCTTCCCGGAGGCTACCCAATGATTTCCTCACCTCAGTGGTGGATTTGATCGGTGCGGCAAAAAACCTACTAGCCTGGCTCGACAGGTATGAACTACACACACGATTGAATTTTGACAGTCCTTTTATTGTCTATTTATCTTTTTTTTGCCCAGTGAGGAAACGATGAAATATGACTCATACAAATGCACACAGTATTGACTGCATACATATAAGGTACAACATGTGCATCACCTAAACAGGAAGAAAGTCAAAATGTATTCAGCCACATAAGAAGTGATGTCTATTTTTTAATCAGTACATACAATGTGTATGTGTGCTATTTTATAATCTCCTCATTGTTTGTGAAATACTATTGAGAAGAATTGAGAATCCAATTTTCTTACTGTATTGTATTCAACACTCAAAATCACACTATTCTTCTCCTTCATTTCAGGTCTCCGTTTGCCAGCGTGACAGAGTATTCATTGCTGAAGAACAATATTGTGCAGCTCTGCCTAGAATTAACCACCATCGTACAGCAGGTGCATGACCTTCAGTTCTTGAATAGCTTGAATTTCTTGACCTGTTAATGTTGTATGAGGTCCCGTGAATTTTAAAGTGTTTCCAAACATTTGACTGGCACTCTATGTACAATCCATCCATCGTTCTCCGACCACTTTATCCAGAGCCGGGTCGTGTGGGCAGCAGTTTCAGCAGTAAAGCCCAGACTTCCCTCTCCCCAGCCATTTCGTTCTTTCGAGGGGACCCAGCCGAGAGACATGATCTCTTGTCTGTCCTTGGTCGCCCTCGGGGCCCCCTCCCAGCGAGACATGCCCAGAACATCTCATCCTAACCATATGCCCAAGCCACCTCAGCTGGCTCTTCTCCGTGTGGAGGAGCACCAGCTTGACGCCATTCAATTTGTTTCACAAATATCCACATAAAGTTCAACATCAGTTCAGCGAGCTCAAGTCTTCAATTGATCTTATTTTTGCAGGTTTGACAATAAATGGAACATCTGCCCACTGCCGAGGGCTGTTTGCGGCTAATGGGACAAGTGTGCTTTATCACAGCTGCTCCCAGCATGTTCATTGACTGACTGTCAACCCAGATTCTAAGCTTCATTTACTGTATTTTTTGGAGTATGAGGTGCAGCCAAACCCCATTGATAGCGCACCTTGTTATCGAGTGTACCTTTTGCACTTGTCGAATAGATGTTGAATATACTCTGACTCATTTGCTGTATTGGTTTAGTTCCCTTAATATGAAGTAGTGCACCTTCAAACCTGATGCACTATATACATATATATATATATATATATATATATATATATATATATATATATATATATATATATATATATATATATATATATATATATATATATATATATATATATACATATATATAAAAAAATATATATATATATATATATATATATGACGTGTCTGTCAGAAAATTATGTCATTAATGACAATGTGCTTCTGTATAAAACTCAACAAATTAAAGGCCAATGATGTCTTGCGGAGGAGTCACTGGAACACATTAAGTTGCTGTATGTTCCAACGAATTTGCTTTTATTTTGATGTTGACCTGCTGTCATGGAATTAACATCAAATAAGATTCGCTGATACTTGTAGAAACCCTGTTAAACTCTCACATACCCATGAAATGCCTTCACATACCTCCAGGGGTCCACCATTTGAGAACTGTTGATGTAGATTACATACAGTACATCCACACTTGTGCCTTTTGCAATAGTGATTGCAAATGGTGCATTCTGATTGAGTGTAACTATTCAACTGGACCTCTTCCATGTACTAGAGTCGGTGCCCACAGTTGTCCTGGAGCTTTGTAGATAACAGCCTTTCAGTCTTACAAGCGCCAGGGTTGAGGCACAGCATAAGAAACCTCACTGGTGCACCTATAGTCCAAATGGACTCCATGCTGCCAGGGTGCAACAAGATATACAACAGTGATAAAACAGCCTATGCTAACGGATCAAGCAAATGCGTGTGTGCATCTGGCGTGCTCAACTGGCTGCTTTCCCAGAAATAGATTAACAATCAGCAATACTTAAAAAACTACCAATCAGGTTCACAAAGAGGTGTTGATAGTTTCCGAAATACTTTGTGGTATGTCCCCTGTCTATTACTGAGTAAAATGTGTAATGTGGATCCATTCATCCATCCATTATCTTTATACGAGATCAGACGGCGGGGGCAAAGCTTTATCAGGGAAACCAAGACCTCAAAACCAGTCACATTGTCCAGCTCCTCTTCAGGGAGCGTCAAGCTCAACCCAGCTGAGAGACATAGTCAATCCACCATGTCCCGGGTCTTTTCCCGGGACCTTTTCTCAGGAAGACATGCCTGGAATACCTCACCAGGGAGGCATCCGGGAGGAATCCGAACCGGAACCCCGAGCCACCTCAATTGGCTCCTCTCAACACTGAGGAGTAGCAGATCTACTCTGAGACCCTTACTGGATGGCCGAGCTTCTCACCCCATCTTTAAGAGAGAGTCAGGATACCCCATTTGTTTCGCTTGTATCTGGAATCTAGTTTTTTCCGTCACACCCACAGCTGGTGAACAATGTGGGGGCAAGAGTTAAGATAAACCAAAAAATGAGAGCTTTGCATTTGGGCTCAGCTCCTTTACCACGACATCCTAAAACAGAGACCGCATAGACTGGATCCATTCCTTACGAATAAACATTATCAATGTTGATTTCCGGTGAAAATCTATCTCCTGTACATTTTGCCCTTTTTTTCCTCTCTTTTGTTCCCATCAAGATTGTGTTTTTTTTAACAGAAGGGTGACCTCAGTGCCGTAGTTGACATATATGTATATTTTTCTGTTTTCACAGGACTGCACTGTGTATGAGACAGAGAATAAAATTCTTCATGTGGTAAGTTTTTTTCTGAGGTCTTTAAACAAAAATATCACATTTTCATGTTTGCACTTATGCCTAAATATAGGATGATGAATGTGTTAATTTCACCAAACACGTTAGTGATACATAATTAACGTCTCTATCGCATGTAGGAACGTACATAAAAGAGGACATGTAGAAGGTAGCCACAGTACTAGGAAATCGTCCATTCATATTCTTTTCATAAAACCTGAGTTGAGCCAAATTCAGACAACACTGGAGTGTAAAGTACTTGTGTTTAAGAGTGTACACAATATATCTGAAAGTGTGTGTGTGTGAGTGGTTTTGAATGCAGAATTTGTACATTTAAAAATCTGCCAGAGCTTGGGGACTTTCTTTGCTTGGTCACAGAGTGAGAGGCAACTTTTTGATATGTTAGGAAACCATATAAAAGACTGTTAAAGAAAAATCACAGATTTACATCTGAACCGATTAATTGTAGACCTATCCTTTGCCATTTTTATGGATAAATTGCAATGCGAGTTGTTAATGAATATGCTGTTGTACAATAAGTTAGATTCCCGTGGCAACTACCAAACAAAAGACGCTTCTTTAGATGCAAGTTCTAAGGTGGTTGCACATACGTATATGCTTTACCATAAGTTTTGATTTTGTAACCGTGTCATTTATTGTACCTCTCTTGTAACAGCTACACACCCACACACACACACACATACACAGGTGCCAGACAAAAGGCTACATGTGACTCTCGGTTATGAGTGGGTGGTCTATGTGTGAAATTGAGAGCCAGCATGAAAGAAGAAAAGAGGAGGAGGTGTTTTTAGACAACGTTTGCTTATTTGCTGATCCCTTTTACTAGTAATGAAATAAAGCTTGGGTGGTGACACAGCCAACTAAGGTGTTCACATGACATAAATCCATAAGGATACAAACACACTCCAAAATATTGAGAAAAAAAAAGCCAATTTCCATCTTCCACATCATGGACAAACGATCAATCAAAATTATTTATTACTATACACTATCCAGTGCTTTGGTTCCCCCTTGTAGACCTGGGATTGGGGTCTTTGAAATCTCTTTATACATATCACATATCGTGCATAGGACGTAACGCTAAAAACTCCACTGTCACACTCTGGCTGGAGTCCACTCCACGGGTGAAAATTAGGAGCTGGGCAATGTCAGAAGCGCTGGTCTTTTAGATTGATGGACACGCTCAGCAACAGTGTTTCTGCTCAGGCTCACGTTTAAAAAGAGTTTCCCTTTGTCTGGGCAAACCGCGTCACAAATTTTAAGCATAAAGTTGATAAAATCCCTTTCTGTAAACGGTCTGGTTGATTTGGCAAACTCTTCTGCCACAATAAAACTGGCCAATTGACAGTAGTCTCGCTTTGTGATTTAGCTTTTCTGAACAGAGCCTGCCGAGATTTAGGACCTTGTTTTAATTCTTCCACCTTCTCTAGCCTTTGTTTCATCTCCATATTCTTATCTTTATTCAGCAAATTTCGTTTCACGATGCCGTTGTTGGTACAATAACAATAGCTCTTTACAAATTTTCTAGAGTCCCCCCTTTCCCCCGGTAGATCAGTGTAGGTGTGCTGTTGGAAAAGTAGCTCTCGGGGCAAAAAAGTTTGGGCAACCCTGCTCTAGACTATTCTCTATTGCGAAGGTTTATCACAGAAGCCAGACACCATTTACAGAACCACATTTTTATGTTGGGAATGTTTGGTAGTCAGCCACTAGGCCACACATTTTGAGATTCTCTTGCTAGAACAAATAATCAAGTTTTTATTGGAAAGTGCATGATCTACAAATGTAGGTAAAAATCCGACTGTAATACAGTATGCGATCGTGAGCTTCCAGCATGCAAATCAGTCTTGTGCTCTGGTCAGCCCCAGTGTAGTGGGACTTGTAGGTTTGTCAGCTTCTGCTCAATAATGCAAAACTGCCTGCTACTTTGCTCTGCTCTAGACTACAGCCTAAAGCAATCAGATGGACAGGGTCTGTGTGTTGGTGTGTGTGAGGGAGAGCGTAGTGCACGAGTCTGTGTGCCTGATGGAGCGTGTAGTGTGTATAAGTGTATGTGTTTTTATGTGCATTCATGCATAAAGATGAGCACTATTACATAACGCTGTCCTAGTTGTGCCCCCGCCCCCTCCCTCCCTCTTGAATTTTGCTTTGGACTCTCGCTTCTTACCTATTGCCCTTTCAGTTCCTTGCCTCTACCTCCCCCAATTTTTTCGATTAAGTTGTGGCAGCAAAGTAAATTGTCATGCATGCATACAGTGGCGGCTGTGTATGTTTGATGCGAGGAAAAAAGTGTGTAAAAAAGTGAAGGGGGAGGGTGGACGCTTGAAGCCACAGTTTAATCCATTTGGCAACGTACCATGTCTGGCTTTCTGTTTGACTGCTCTTAAATCTCATGCCAGCCAACCACATAAGTGAATTTCTCCATAATCTGAGCTCTGATTGTCCAAAAGTGTCAGATCAAGCCTGGGTATGTCACTTGAAGAGAAGTCGCAACCCTACTCAGATGACTTTCCTTCAGTGTCTTGTTCCGTGTTAATCCCAGGTCAGAACTTTTAGTCCGATGATCAGAGAGAAGGAACAGTCGAGTTATGACGAAAAAACCTGACTGCACTTGAGGGATAGAGCTGATTCATACCTCTATCAGCATAAGATAATCTTTCAACTTTTTTTTTCTTGCTTAACTTCCAAATTGAAACTTGAAGTTCCGTTTATATTCCTGTCGTCTGCACTTTATGTGGTATAGAGAAATATTACTAAATATTTTACATACATTTCATAAATAAATAAATAAATAAATAAATAAATAAGCACCAGTCAACCTTATACACCAAAGGTTAGCCAGAGCATCGCAAAGAATATTTGGCACATTTTCTTTTGCACAGAGTGTGTCCAAGGAGTTGAGCACTGGTATGTGTGTATGTGTGTGTGAGAAAGAGAGAGAGAGAGTGATCTGCCTTCTCTTCCAGATCTTTAATCCTGTAATTGCTCATTAAGATTGAGATCACAAGGTTATTTTGTGTAGGGGTTATCATTGTGTACTCTATAAGACCTCATGCCACACCGCTTGATGTGAATATGACTAATGTTGGGGAATTTTGGAGTTTCTAAGTCAGAAGGATCCTGGCACGTGGGTTTTGTATGTGTTCATGGTTGTTACTAATCACATAAGGAAGGATGTCCGCATGTGTAAACCCACTGCAGTCAGTGATCCAGGATTAGAAGGCAGAGATGCATCTGATAATTTCACTAGCAATGCATGACCTAGCACATCAAAGATGGAAAAACAGTCAATGTTTATTTTGAACACAGGCAAGGTAAAGCCACACTTTACTTTCACTTTTTATGTAATATACAGGACATGTTACATGAATTTAATGGGTACTCCAAAATTTGTATTTACTCTGACTGCCTATTATTTATTTTTTGTTTTTATGCAAGTAAACCATCCTAAGTGTACGTAATGCTATTTTCTTTTACTTTTCACTTGTTACAATTCACTTTTCACTCATTTTCATCTGTATTGCAATATGTCAATAAAATAAATAAATATTAATTGACAACAGAATGTTTGTAAAATGGCCGGTCAAAGAGGAGTACGTTTTTTGATGGTCACCCTGCAGTTCCATTGAATGAGAACATACTGTAATGTGTTTGATTTTTAAATGACAAAACATTAAGAAAAAAATAATAAAAATCTGTATCATTTGATTGCATGTATAAAATTGTCATTAGGGTACTCCAGGTTGTCTGTTAGGAATTATATGTTGCTCAGCATATGACAAGAATCTTAGGAGTAGTTTGCGTAAAAGTTTTGTTGTGAAACAATCAAACGAATTGATTTTGCTCGCATGCCCTCGAGCAAGGTCACTACTGCATTTTTCTTACATATAAAGCGATCGCAATAACATCATTCCTCTGTCATTCTCTCATCTATCTCTCTCACTACTTGCAGTGTAAGACCTTAGCGGGGATATGTGACCACATCATCTCTCTGTCATCAGACTCTCTGGTCTCTCAGTCAGCTCATCTGGAGGTTGTTCACCTCACAAGCATCATGCCCAGCGAAGGCCTGGTAAAGAAAAGCACATACATAAATGCACAGACACACCTTGAATTAAAACAACATATAATTCACCATTTATAATTAGTATTCAGCAAATAAACGACACTATATATTCCCCTTAAATATTTGCTTTCTTGGTTTCAGCGAGACATTTTGGACCTTTGTACTTTTTTGAAAAGGGCAGCTTGGTGGTCCCCTGCCCACTGCTCAAAATCAGCTGGGATGGGCACCAGCAAGCCTGCCACCCATGTGAGGATAAGCTGCTATAGAAAATGGATGGATGGATTCATTATTTGAAAAATGCCTTTTGTTCTTTTAGCATGATCAATCATGCCATAAAAGCATGCTGAGATGATTTTGATTGATGAACTTGCACAGAACCCTGCTTCAAGTCCATCAAACACACCAGAAGAGTACGCCATAAGAGCCTTTCTCAGGTCCTTCATCAATGACAGTTGACCTCACATTTGTTCTTTTGGATAACTGCATAGAAAATCTCTATTAATGAAACCCAAATATGCCGAGAAACATTGGGCCTCATTTCCTAACTATGCATGTATACTGAAAGGTTCAGAAGGACATTTTGCATAAAAATATGTCATTTTTCATCATCTTTGTACTTTGTACATAAATATTCAGTAAACAAATTCACAAAGGCCTCATACACAGCATCCCCACAAATAATGACAAAATAAACAGGAGACTAGACCTGATCCAATCAATTGTGT
This sequence comes from Hippichthys cyanospilos, assembly GCF_059441005.1. Classification (NCBI taxonomy): domain Eukaryota; kingdom Metazoa; phylum Chordata; class Actinopteri; order Syngnathiformes; family Syngnathidae; genus Hippichthys; species Hippichthys cyanospilos. The sequence goes on from NC_142381.1 coordinate 4,851,140, forward strand.
ACATTAAATTTAAATTTTCTAGTGTACTCAATTTAATAAAGTTTCAAAAAGATTTGCATATCATTGCATTATGTCTTTATTTACATTGTACACAGTGTCACCACTGCCTTGGAATTGGAGTTTGTCGATTTCATTGGTGCCAGAACGTTTGGAGGGACAACACAGCAAAGACAGCTGGTTCACTATCAGCTCAGAAAAAAAAAAAAAAAAAAAAAAAACTTTCTAATGGCTGTAATTCATTTCTTTGAAGGCTTTCTGGACAGATATTTATAGTCTAGGCAGCGAAGCACTTCTTCCAGAGAAATGGTAATGAGTCAGAAGGACTTACATTATTGGCATTGAGACTGAGTAAACCTTTGAGATGCATATATTTTTCTTTTACTTTTAAGATAGTTGTAGATAAATGGATGGCAAGGTAAATGTGATTCCAATATAGGTGACTGGAAAAGTGTCACAAAAGCAAACTAAACCCAGTTTGGAGATTAGGACAACGTTTTCACCCCCAGTGAAATAATTTTGACCAAAGGACAAAAGCAAATGAACTATATCCATACAAAAATATTTACTGTACACTGTAATGAATATTACCCTCTGACTTGTCTTTCAGGGAATGTACATCAAATCAACATATGACGGACTTCATGTTATTACTGGGACTACAGAGAATGTAAGATTGATCGCACTCAAACAATCATTAATATTCTCATTTCATCTACTGCGATTGTTTATCCCAAATTGGATTCTCTTCCCAACAATTTCTCTTTCTGTAGTCTCCTGCAGACCAGTGCAAGAAGATTCATGCAGGTGACGAGGTCATCCAAGTCAACCATCAGACAGTGGTAAGTCTAAGAGTGAATACATAAAAATATGATCTGCTTTCCATGTGTCTACCCTGCGAATTCATACTGAACATACATTTTTGTTCTCCATTCAGAGACACTCACCATGGTGCTTGATGTCCTCCAGTATTGCTATGTAGGCTAATTAGTTTTGCAACTGGAGAAGACTGTTGGAAACATTCTCCAAGACCTTTTTTCACATCGGTCTGATGGCCCTTTGTCTCTGGAATTTGTTTCTATTGTCATTAGTAATCCATGACTTCTCATGAGTTGAAACGGGAACGCATGTTCTTCTTTCTCAACCGATGAGGTTTCTGATCGTCTCATTGGACAGAGAGGCACAGAAATGGACAGCCGTTTTAAAAGGAACAGCGCTGAGTGAGTGATTCGATGCAGTTTGTTGTCAGCTCTGCTGCAGAACATGTCTTCAAGGATTTTCTTGATATTTCTAGTGGCGGGATTCCTTTTCATATTTGTTGTGCAGTCTTGTTGGTGTGCTCCTCCGTAATGTTCTCCTTTAGCTTTCCCTCTGCTTCTGATTGACTTGAGAGGGACATACTACGACTCCACCTCACTTTCGTCTGGGTGATGGTGCAGACTGCTCCCTGCCGGGTGCTTAGTTCCAACTGCTCGTTACTCCCTCTGTGAAACCCTCATCTCTCTGATCCCTCACCCCAGGGGGAGGAGATAAGCACAGGGAGGCGCAGGTGCGGCGAACGGCATGATGAGGCAATCGGGGTATACTGGTGTGAGGCAAAGCTCGAAGGGGTGTATCTGAAGAAACCAAAAGTGAAAGGGAAAAAGTGGGGGCAGGTGTGAAAAGTATGGCTTGTTTAATTTATATCAATAAAAGAAAGTGGAATTAGCAACACTCTAACACCGATGACTTTGTCACAATGCTTTTTATGTATAATGAACAAAATCTTAATGGCGAGAAGACGGTTGTGATGTAAACTCGCCCTTACATTTACGATCTTTGTTATATGAAACCCGCTCCAAAACAAGACCGGTGGTTTTGTTTATGAGGTGCGATTTAGAAATTGCTCGGATACCAAACTGATTGTTTGAAGAGCCGACATAATTATGTGTTGGTAATAGCGTTTGGGAAAATAATGAAGACTCCAGGGATTTGAAAAAAAACAGCCCAGCAGCAATTTATGTGATGCTGTTATTTTGGTAAGTCTCTCCTTGTATCCATCTGTTCTGTGCATATTTGCAAAGTGAACACTTTCTAACTGGCCTGGTTAACACGCGTTGTGTGTTTTGTGAGTCATTGTGTGGAGTGTCTATGTGGTTGCTGTCTGTACATGTTGTCCACCAGGGGTGTCACTTAGTTTTATGGACAGGTGGGGCTCTGCCCTCAGGAGATTGTAGTAAATGATGCACACAGGTTTTTCATTTAGTTGTAATTGGGAAGTTACTTATCAAGTTTTTGTGAGATTTAACAAAAACAAAATACTATTTTAATTTTAGTCAAGCATTTACACCATTTTTGTCTTTCTTCTTTCCTATGTGTGGAGGCATGTGGGTACACTTCTAGTAGCTGTGGACATTTTAGTCAATCATTTGTCTAATAAGTGGTATGAGTGTTGGAGACAGACAGAACCATGAAGAAAAATAATAAAGCATGCAAACTTACTGTCTTGCTAACCATTGAGAACAAGTTATTTCCTTGAAAATGGAATGCTAGGCAACTGCCAAATATCCCCTAAATCTAGTATGAACAATTTTGTCCTCAATAACATTATAACCAAACCTATAACCTCAATAAAATTATGAGCGGTAAATCTTGCACCACATATAAGTGTGCTTCAAGCCACGGCACATCTTGGAGCCACTTTTCAGGAAAATACAATTGTTCAGCTCAGGCTCGGTTGTTGTCAGGGTGCAAGTTAGGAAGGGTGTGCAATTGCGCAAAGTGAACCATGCGACATCAGTGATTTCTGTGGTGCATGCATACCTGCATACCACTTATGTGCATACCTGATTATATGCCCCCTTCAGGTTGGTTGGCAGTTGAAGAACTTGGTCAATGCTTTAAGAGAAGACCCATGTGGAGTCATCCTAACACTGAAGAAAAGGCCACAGAATACATTGAGTTCCACTCCGGCTCTACTGAGGAACGTACGTTGGAAACCACTGGGCTTGCAGGTATATGCCGACAACATTTGCACTTGCTTAGTCTGCTTTCTTCATTTTTCACTCCTTTTTAACCTTTTGGCAAATGATTTATGACCAAGTTGCTGGTTGTGTAACTGCTGACTTTCTGGAAGACAGCATGGGATCACTTTGGTCACTTTTTGGTCCTTTTATTCATATATTTTCTGTCCTTCAATTTCTCTGTCCTGCCTTTGTCATCAATCTTTAGTTTGCAACGTGTTTATTAGTGAGTAAAAATAATAATCCAATGAGCACCACATCTTTTACCCGACAGAATGTAGTATGCAAACACCATGAGCATAATGTACCATAACACAGAAATATCTGGGGGAAAGGAACTGGTGGGTAAGATTTGTTTGACCTTAAAAGACTTGAGCTCTAAAATATTCATAAGAAACTACAGGATCTGAGACAAGATCTTATACTCAGCAGTTTCTGGAGATAATTTACTGACTCCAAAATATCTTATTGTGTCTTCACATTATTTTAGCATCACCAGATGCAGTACATGCTTCTTGGAAGAGCAAAACAATGTGTATTGTCTATGGATGGACAGACGGACAGATCAGGAGATTGAGCTGGGATGTTCAAACTTGCTTTTTTCCCATCCTCTTCATCTAGCTTTCTGTTCCCAGGCCTGCTGAGATGCATTTATAGGCTTTTGCCTCAATGTTCTATACAATGTTGCAGAGGTGTGTTAATCAGAACAACACCACAAGATCCAAGAGGGTTTTTAATGACCTTGAGTTCACCCCCGCTGACATTGCACCTGACTTCTACTGCACTTATCAGAGGTGGTGGGTCCATGAGAAGAGGAAGGCACGTTTTCCTTCCAAATTGAGTGCAGGCTCGATCTCCTGCCATCAACTCGGCAGGCCTGCTTGCGTCTGTGCCTGGAGAAACCTATTCCATTATTGTTATTCATGATAGGTAGCTTTTGAGCCAGGCTTTTTCTGGTTCCCCACATAGGACCTGTTTTCCATGGGTGACCCTGCCAAGGGGCATTGAGTCCCAGACCACTTATCTTCTACAATCATTAGGACACACAACCCCCTCAGCCACGATATAGTGACAGCTCAGGGCAGGGAACAAAATGTGTCATTCATTTGTGAATGATACATATAATACACACATACATGTGTGAATATCTCCTATTCAGACTTTTTTGCTTTGGATGCACATTATACATATGTACATGCTTCACATCAACCACATAAGCCTGGTTTTGTAGGATGAATCATTCGGCTTTATAGTTTATCCCAAATGTGGCAAATATTCTGATGGATTATGACTAAATCCAAAAAAGAAGCAATTTGTCCCTGAATGATCATGTGATTCAAGGCCCAAATCCCTCCATGGCTGTCTTTTCCATTCCTCTGTCTGTCGCTCTCAATTTTGTGCATTTGTCTGTCTCTTTGTTGTTCATAATGGGCTGGAGACAGAACAGCGTTATCATCCACTTGAATTACCAAAAACCAGTAGGTTTTTTTTTGTTGTTATTTTTTAGCCAAGACTACACCGTGCACATTCGTCACATTGCTCATGTGTGCTACTCATTGTCGGATAACCCTTTTTCATAAATCCGTAATATGTGCAGGTTTATAAATAATTGCTGGTTGTAGATGCCGGCTATTTTGAGTGTTTTTGTGAGTTATGTATTCTTAATAAGAAGGCTGAATGGGTAAAAAGATACTGTATGGCCTGTAACATTAACATCTTGGTTGTTGTTTTTTTCTGTTCTTTTAGAGCTGTTCCCTTCTGAATTCTAGACATATTTTTTATGATTTAGAACTAAATTATGTCAGTCTATTGTAAATCAAGTTTTACTAAAGGTACAATGGTAACATTTCCAGTATCTGGTGAGATGGATAATAAACACATTACAAATTATAACTACTTTAACCTTTTACTGTGCCTTTTTTAGCTCTTTACACAGCAATATTATACTCTATACTATGTCTTTTCTACAGCACTTGCTTTTCTTGACTCATTCAAATTATTTTACCCAATGTATCCAATCCCAACAGGGTAAAATGTTCACGCCCCTAAGTACTGTAATGTTAATGTAAAGGTGTGGTCAGTATGATGGGTTTCATATCAAAAGATTAACATTGTACAACATAAGGTCAGCATATAAACTATTATTTCCAGCTTTTGTGTTTACATCAGCATGAAATACACAACTTAGAAGATAGCACCTTATGTTTAATGTTTGAAATGCCTACAAATGTAATAGAACCCAACTGGCAGTGTTTAATCACTTTATTTTGCTTGGTGCCTCGGTGCATCATTTGCATAGCTGCCAGTGGTTTGTAGAACCGCACTAATGGTATTCCTACGTTGCTTAACGACTCTATCAAATTATATGTTACCTACTTAATTTTCAAATTGCCACATTTACCTGTTGCGGTAATATGAGAGTGGCTCAAAAATACCAGACAAATTCCTTATGTGTTTTTATATACTTGATGAGGAAAATAAATCTTGGATTTAGTTTCTGATGGCAGACAGCAATGATGTTTTGTTTCACAAATATCTAAAGGCCCACACTGAAGAGGTTTATTACTTTTTAAATACCTCTATCAAGTACACCTGCAAAATCCAAACTAAATCAAGTTAAAATAAAAAGATGTTGCCAATTAACCTATCGTGCACACCCAGCACCACTTTCCCTTTTCCTAAGGCTGGACTGTAATCACTAAATTACTGTTTTCACTCTCACAGCACAGCTCCCTGCCCCTCTCTCCTCTCCACCACTCTCCCCCCTCTTTTTCTTTCTCTTTTTGACCTATTTCCTTGTTTCCGCATCATCACATCTCTCATTTTTTCAGCCAGTTTTTATTTATTTATTTTTTTAAAAAGCTGTCAGACCATAAACCAAGGAAGAGTGAAAATGCAAGTACAGAGACAAGATCTGCAGATGAAGGCCTGTAATGTGAGAAAATAAAAATGGTGGTTTTAAAAAAAAAATCATCCCTAGTTATGGCAGCTCTGTAAGGAAAAGCCTTTTATTCATAAAATATATTCAAGCAACCATGACATCAGCAAGGAATCCAGTGTTCACATGGCAGACCCAATGACAAATGACGTGTCCTTGAGTCATGCTGAGGTACTAGGCTATGCTAGCTTTCTTCTGCCCTCAGTAAGAGCAGCGGTTGTCATAGAAACAGACACAGAGAATCCTGTGTATAAAGAGGCTTGAAACAAAATGACAGAATAGTGACTGTGGCAGAGTCTGCACAGTCAGAGCCTATACAACATGACAGATACTGAATGTGGAAACTAGTCTCTTATCTGTGATTCGCTGATTGATGAGGACCTTGCTATAAATTATGGATATGTTTCTTTTTGTTTTCAATGCTTTTTTTTTCAACTCTAAAAATTACTTTCCATAGCTTGTGCTCCAAGAGACTCACTAACAACTCAATGACTTTTTAATATATTTTCAATCAGCCGGTGCCCACCAGCCCTACCAGTACCTCGCCTACACCAGGTGGAACATTAGGCATGTCCAAAATAGATGCCCAGGATGTCTTCATCCTTTCTCCTGTCTCTGGACTCTACAGCCCCAGGTGAGAATTTGAAAATTTGTAGATATCTGTGCTGACCTCCATCTTGGCAATGACAAAAATGGTGCTGTGCTCCTAGGGAGGACTTGGGTATGATTTCATGTGATGAAATCACTCGATACAGTGTGACCTCCCAGTCTGGTTCTAAAGGTTCAGAGGCTGTCAGCTACTACTTGGACCAGGACAGTGGTCAGTACTTCTCACTTTTGGAAGGAGATGGACCACCAGGCTCTGAATATGACAGAGGCCGTAATACAGGTGTACGCAGGCGGGACAAGACTCCCACACACGGTAAGAAGGAGATTTGTTCTGTTTCACAAGTGCTTCCAAACCTGTTTCTTCAGTAGAACAGCATGCTTGCTCCATTAAATGTTTTCACATTTTTCTTTTCAACATTTCTCATTATATGTTCATAATTTGCTATAATGGCTGTTGATCACCTTTGCCAGCAAGGCCTCTAATGCTGTTTGCTTGTCAGCATGATAAAACATTAGGAAAAAAAAAAACAATGTGGTCGTTGTCCTACAACTGGTAAGATGGGTGTTTCGTGGCTCAATGAACAAACAATAAACTTTCCGGTTTGTTTTTCACACTGCTTTTTTCAGCTCTCAATAGAGAAGCATCCCAGACACTGAGCTGTCATGTCCTAAAATCAAACACAAATCCATGAGCAGAGTTTCGAGGCCTTTTTCTCCCTCGCCACCTAGCGCCCTCTCCCACTGTCCCAGACAGCTTTCAAGACATCTTCTTCTTCCTTGGAAGCCTCTCAAGGGGCCATCATGATGTGAAAGGTTGAGGTCACATGACAAACAACAGCATTAATATGGATTCACTATAGTTGCCAGTCTAGAACTATGTCTGGACTATCAATGGCAGCAGGGATACATTTGAGAAATTGCCCAAATACAACAGTCAAAAAAAAAAAAAAAACAATGTAGCTAATGGGGATTTTAAAGACAGGAAAAGAAAGTGTCACAAAAATGACATAATAATTGAGTAGTGTAGCATTTTTTCTGTGAAAATCCTCAAATCAGAACACATTTACTCTTTTTTTCGATCAAAAACTCCAACATGAGTTACATTCTGTTTCTCCATGATCCCACACTTTTTATCTCAAATTAGCAGATTAGCTTTCTGACCTGCTGCTGTGTTGGACTTTTCCAGTGGTACCAGACTGCTGAATCTTATCGTTGGAATGATGCTGAGCCTTCCAAATCACCAAAGTGCTGAGCTCATTGGTTTTCCTGGCAACAGCAACCAAGTCTAAAAGGATGTGCTTTGTAAAAAGGAAGGATGTTTAAAATCAAGGCAGTGGGTGGTTTTGATGATGACTTAACTGCTGAATTCGACAGTGTTCGGACTCAACTCGAGCACAGACAGAAGAGCTTTAAATGCTGGCCTCTGTCATCCAATTCATAAATTCTTACACATGCAAGCGAAAAAAATGTATAAGGAAAGTGCGCAATTTTCCCCTTGAGAAAATAGTTGGCTGACGCAAGTTTTGTTTGCCATGAATTGCAAGCGCACAGCCATTCAGGCATTTCTGAGTTGAGTAAGCAGGTACATAAATAATATGTAGCAAATCTACGTCACTACATGGCTAAAAATTGATAGCTCGCGAACCTTTCAAATTTTATTAGTTATTGCATGAAATCAAACAAACCACATATACGTCAAACCTCTTCAGTAAATTTTGACCTCGATTACGTATGTTATGTAGAAAATACTGTAAATAAATCATTTTGATGGCCTGGGAGCTTTAAATATACAGCATGCAGTATATTTTTAAAGGATTGAAGCCAATTCCAGAGGCCTTAAATTCATTTTAAGAGACGTGGTTTTAGGTTATGGAAGAAGGTTACTTGCAGAGGGAGTCCACATAAAAACAGGCAGAGCATGGAATATCCACACGAAAAGGCTAACTAAAACGCGGGTGATGGTGGCCCTGGTCTTGCATGTCATTCAAGTCCCTCACCTGCACAAAACTTGTCTACCTCTCTCTTGTACGCTCAACAGCTGTCACCCTCTCAAGCGTTTCTCACCAATACCCCGAATACCCACGTACCCCCTTTAGCCGACTCTCTGATCACTGGTTGGATTGTTCCAGGTGACCTCAGACCTGTGTCCATGCCTCCTGAATATAACTGGATGGCCGAGGCCAAGGAACCCAGCATGGGCAAGAGAGGGAGCCGAGGTACACGCATACTAACACATATACATGCAAACGCTGCCCCTCACACGGTAAAAACCACCAAGTTGGGACCAGTGCTTGCTTCGCTTCTTACTCGGCTCAACACATCCCATCCTCAGGTTGTTCATGGTGGTGTGGTTGTGTATGGATACATATGTGAAAGTTATGTATCCAACATAGTGTCAAACTAGCATAAATGCAAGGGGATTGCATTTATACAACTGCTGAAGAAATGAAGGTATTTCAGTGTGACTAACAGTTTGCATGAAAATCGGTCTGAATTCACCTCTGTTCTACAGCCAGAAGGACTATGGATAATATTCAAATACAATAATATGGTCAGTGCTGGATTCTTTTTTTTATCTTCGACTTTTCATCCTTTTGTCAGGCAGGTTTTTATTTTTAAATATTTGAACAAAGCGCAAATGAACCGATTCAAACTTTCTGTGACAGTCTACGGTTTAGCAGCGATGAAATCTGCTTAATCGTTGTATCAGATAAGCAGGAGGTCCTAAGATATGCAGTCATAGTGTACCAGATAATGCAGCTTTGCAGAACTTTTATCAGTTTCTGTTGTTATTTTTGTTCAAAGATTTCTCTTAGTGTCAATGGGGTCAAGTCATTTTCCACCAGGCAATTCTCCCTCAGCTCTATCCTATCTGTGGGCCTCCTTCATTTTTCTCCCTCTCCCAACAAATCTTGGTAAGCCTGTCTAATCATCTAACGACTGTCATTTCTCCTCTGCGCAGATTCAGACAATTCCCTTCTACGTTACCTTAGCGATGACAAGATCCTGGTCATCGAGGAGGAGCCTGAAGGTCTGGGTAGAGAGAGCCGGAGAGACTCTACGAGACGCTCTCGGCGCAAGAGCCGCAATCCCAGCAGCCCAAGCTTTCCCCTCAGCCCATCCATGCTGTCCTCGACACTACGATTAGACCAGCCACCAGATCCTCTGCCCGTATGTACATTTTGTGCATCTTATGCACAGTGAAAATGCAGTAGATAAAATCACAGAAACTAAAATGCTTAACTTTAAAGGCTGAGTCACCCGATTATGTCGCCCGCATATTTTATGTGGCTTGATCAATAACGGCGTATGCCCTGCAGGAGCCAAGAAGGAGCAATTATGGCTTCTGCCATGGCGTCTCTGACAGAAAATTTCTATAGGTTCTTAAAAGCTTGTCCTCAAAGAACCAGCATGACCAAAATACAATTAGATGCCATTTTTTTTTCCAAATTAACAATATATATTTTTCCTTTAGAGCTCCAAAGGTAGAATTTAATTGAGTTTTTGATTCAAAAGAGTGGGTGGCATTCAGATTTCGATGTCTATATGTCTCACGCGTCATCCCAACATCCCAATCGCCTCAGACTTACCTGATTCGAAATGGCAATTTATTTTGGGCAAACCTAAATTTTTGAGTGCACACACACACAAGTGTGTACGGTTGTAGGTGAGGAGGTGTATGACTCAGCCTTAGCTCGATTATGAATGTGCTTTAAACACGACCATTCAGACACACTAGACTCCCACATGTTGGTACACTCTGTCCTCTCTCTCTAACCTTCCAAGTGGTGTGTTTGTTTTGGTGACTCACACACAAGCATACGTAGACATTCAGTGTGTCCTAATAACATATAACGATTCATGCACGATATCTAACCTTTGATTGCTCGTAAGATATTTGGGCTGTACAACACATATGTAAGGCAACTGAAAATGACTTTTAAAAACTTTCCTTCTCTATCTTTTAGCGAGGTGCAGACACACTGCGAGCAGACACAACGGATAGGTACGCTAATATACTGTATAGATTTTTTTTTAAGATTCATGTGTACAAGTATATTTTTTTTTCAATCACATTCACTGTTTTTAGGTACTCTGGTTCCGGAAGCTCAGGGGCAGCCTCCATGAAAAAAGTAAAGACAATTTTACTGCTTGATGAGTTTTGCATTGGTGTTTTACGGATACTATCTCCTTTTGCTCTTTTTTAATCAATGTTCAATGACTCACGTTCAATTCAGGCTTCAATTTGACGTCAGTTATCTCCTGGCAACCACGTTATTAAGATTAGTTGCAGCTCAACATAAACAGGAAGCGAAGTTGATTGAGCGATTCACACCTTCAACGAGTGAATACTAAATAAATGTCGGCCTTTATTTGGCCTTCCACCTGAGGGTCATTGCCAAATTTGTAGCATTAGTCATCAATGCTTGTTTGCCGTAGCATACAGTGAGTCAGCTCAGTAGAATATTCGTTTATTTTCATCAATATAGCCCAGATGCTGTATAAAATTGCTCCATTTTTAGTCGCTCAATAATCTTTTACCATCGTTTTTAGGAAGCCTCAATTGTATTTGTTAATTATGTACCTACAGTGCTACTAATTAATAATGATGTATGACCATTTCCATTTGGTGCTATACTTCATTTATTGACATTAATGAGCCACATTGTTTCACTTAATGTTGCTAATAAATGATACAGAGAACTGCACTATAATCTGCCCAGTGGAAATCTTTCAGTCAATTTATTACATTTATGCTTTCTACTTCTACATTCAACATTGATCGAAATGTGTTGTTTTAGTTGTGGAAAAGAAAACGAATGATGAAGTTGTTGTGCTTCTGCCTTTGTTTCCGTTATTAGAAACATTAAGAATAGAAGTTTGTCTGTGAAATAAAAAAAAGCTCATTCTAATCATTTTCATCTATTGCTGTCTTACAGTCTTTCCATTACACCTCATTGAGAACGAAAACCAAAAAGAGAAGTAAAGGTAGATATGCATATCTTTTTTTAGACTTTTGTGATATCTTAAGAATGCTACTTGCATAATGTGTTTTGCACTTGGTATTTTTGTCGTCGGCATTACTCTGGCAGTTTGTGTTGCTATAGAACCGTTTGTACTTTTAGGAAAAGAGTGTATACAAAAGTCATTGTTTCATGAAATTATCAACAGTTGGGGGTTCACATTGAAGAAGTGAAACAAGAGTTTCTGGGATTAGAAAATATTTACTATTAAGACAATTATTAGCACAATGTTGATGTGAACCGGGTTGCGAAATGCACGATACATTGTTACTTGTCACCTTAGGTTCTCTCACGAGTGCCAGTCGAAGAAGGATTTCCTGTAAGGATCTTGGCCATGGTGACTGTGAAGGCTGGCTGTGGAAGAAGAAGGATGCTAAAGGATACTTTACACAGAAATGGCGGAAGTATTGGTTCATCCTGAAAGAATCTTGCCTGTATTGGTACACCAATCAGAATGTAAGTCAATATCAGAATCCATCCATCCATCCGTTTTCTATAGCCGCTTATCCTCACAGAGGGGTGCCGGCTTGCTGGTGCCTATCCCAGCTGTCTTTATTATTAAACAACATCAATGAACTGGGTCAGAAGCTTCAATCAGCTTCAATGTCAAAGTTCAAGCAATGAACTGCAAACGTGGCAGTCATTTGAATGTATTCTGTAAAGCGCTGTGTGTAAGATCTTATTACATTCTGTTCCCTTGATTAAAGCTTACTTCCTTTGAGAAAAAAATCCAAGGTTGCAGTTGTTTGATTTTGCAGGTGACAAATATCGCAGGCTTTATCAGAAAGTGGTGTCGTGTGCATTTATTTAACGTAAAGTCGGGAACGGCTTGACCCACCCAATGTAAACTACACATTTCGTTTGAAGAACCGTTCTCCAGTGAAATTGGTAACAGTTTGTTCCCTGATGGTGATGATAATAATGTACCACCACTCTCCATCTGTCTCTGCCTGCAGGATGAGAAGGCTGAGGGCTTCATCAGCCTCCCCGAGTTCAGAATAGACCGAGCCATAGAGTGCAGACGGAAATTGTGAGTGCTGAAATTATTAATCAAGCACATTTGCTTTTGCCTGAACAACATGAGTTCACCCAAAACCGCTGCGCGCACACAGAAGCACTAATCAGCCTTCTTCTCTCTGGCTAACCGCAGTGCATTCAAAGCCTGCCATCCCAAAATCAAGAGCTTCTTCTTTGCCACAGACTGTCTTGAGGAAATGAATAGGTGAGTTCTGTTGTGTGTGCCTGTGTCTTTTCACTAATATTTTCACTGAGCCAACCAACTTTACAACAAGGAAAATGCCCACTACTAAAGAAGACTGTGTTAATAAAGCGTGAGCTCCAGCTGGCTTCTTAAATGTAGATTTGCCTTTGCGTGTTGTCCTATCACGTGCGTGCTGAGTTCATTAATCGGTCAAACGAGTTTGTCAGCGGATATTAGCCAAATAATCACAATCAAACTGTGTTTTGCCAGTTGAATTCCAATATATTCTTTCTTTCTCATAAAACAATAAATTGTGTTAAGTGTCTGAGTCATTTGCACAGTATCTACAAGTTGAAAACTGACACAATTGAATCCATATTGAGCTGACGTGTTTGTCACATGTGCGAACGTCAGCATTTGCAACATGGCAGATTATTGTGTTACGATACATTTGAGCCACCAAGGCTCACAAACGTGATTTTGCTTTGACAGTAAAATCTGCTGCTTCTCATAGTCAGCAACAAGTGGGGCTGGAGAGAACAATATTAAACACACGTTCTTAAATCCAGTGCATATAACAACCCAACGAGCAATTGTGTGACTGTATTTTTAAGATGCAACCCTCTAAAGGATGATATTTAATTGCATCAGTTTTTTTTAAGTCATTATGCCCTTGAAAAGAAAACAATTGAGTGGAAGAAATTTGATTTAATCTTTGAGGGCGTTCATAAATAAAAAAATGAATAAGAAATATAGGAATTCAGCATTTTTCACCTCATAGTCTTTGCTTTTGTTGACGTCAATGTCGCAATAAGAAAAAGATGAGTTTCTTGGTCCTGTTGTTTGGATGAGATTTCTATTAATAGTAACAGCCTGATTATTCAGAGTCTGCGGGGACAAAGCACGAGCTTGAATCTACCATGGTGTCAGACAGACAGGCAGAACAGAGGGACAGACAGTGGATCTGCATGAGGACAGGATGTGTGGCTGTAGATAAAAAGCCATCTGAAAATCTCGGTTCAGAGACTGGGAAAGGAGACAGCACACTCTTTCTGCATCCATCGCTCTAATTTACTCTCTGCTTTTGTCTCCTCATCAAGGCGATGAAGTCAGTTAGAAAAATCTGAACTGTTAAGAGATGTGTCTTGAATTATTTAATGTGAATCTTTTTGTATTCATCACCTTCCACTTACCTAAGATAACCCAACCGCTTTTCCCTTCAGTTTTCTTTCCTTTTAACTTGTTTTCAAACACACACTCGTTTCTCATTTTGAATGATGAACTAATGGCTTGTTATTTGAAAGGTGGATGAACCGGCTTGGGTTGGCTGCCATAGGTTACACACCAGATGACAAAGTGCCACGTCCAGATGAAGGTGAGTCCATCTGGTCTTGATGAAAAGCTTTGAACTTTCCTCTAAACTTCAAATTTTCCTTCTACTTTTCTCAACTTTAGACTACTGGAGTGAGAGCGATCAAGATGAAGTTGATGGCTCCATGACACTCAAGCAAGAGGGGCCATCCTCTCTCTGCGATACTTACCACCGCACACCATCAGTGAGTACAAACTTAACAACATCTTCGTCTTTGCCGTGTCCCATTCTGATGAGATATTTTATTCAGAAGACACCCACAGTTTTAAGTGCTCTTGACATCAATAAAACACAAGATTATCTGGTTTGGGAAGCAGCCAAGTCCATGACATGTGGTAAGCTGCCAGGTCACAGTCTGACCAATAGATGGCAGCAAAAAGCCCTCATTTAACTCTCGTGACTGTGCAACAGTGTCATATTTTTATGTTTGTGTTTGTTTTGTCAGGATTGAAAGGGTACTGATGTAAATATTTCACCGCTTTTGTGACATCCTGTAACTGGGGTACTAACAGTGGTGACAGAAGCGGAAGAACAAAAATTGCCAAATATTATCCAGTGGTAATCTTTCTTATGCTATATTCTTCTTTGCAGCCGTCACATTATACATTTACGGTTGTTGACATATTTATGCGATTTTTATCTGTTCTAACACTCCCTATGGACAACAAGCCAACCTTCAATGCTCAAAGTACCATTTTGACTATCTGCCTCTAAAAAAGAAAAACAAACACTGGGAGTCAAACAGTCTTTCAACGTTGCAGATAAAAAAATGAAATGTTATTGTAATTAAAGTTTTTATTTGTTTAATTAAAACCTATTTTAAATGGTTCAATTGCATCCGACTTAAAAAGAGCATATAAAAATGCCATCAGTTTTTTCATTCATTTTACCACTGTACAGTTGAATTAAGACCATTTCACTTAATTAATGTGTCTGTGTATATATATATATATATATATATATATATATATATATATATATATATATATATATATATATATATAAGATTTATATTTTAAGATTTTTTTATATAAGATATATAAAATAAAGATGTACAAGCATACAAGAATAAGGATTTTATTTTAATAAATCACTTATTGCGTTATGTTGCATAGTTTAAATAACTTTAGTATTCATTTACAAAACAAAGAATAAGAGTGTGTCTCCAAATGTTTGACTGGCATTGACCTCGAACAGCTAACAACGTTTTTTCTTAATATCATAAGCGCAAACCAACAAACTCATTATTTTCCATGGTCACCAGGAACCACTGTAGAGGGATGAAAGATTCTAGTGGCTGTCGAGATGTGGGTTGCAAACAACTGGCAGAAACTGTACAAATTGGAAGAAATATATCTTTTGAGGATGCTTGGACTGCTACCATTCTCAGTTTAGCCACATAACAGCCATGTCCACCATTTTTGGAGTTAGCCATCTGACATTTCATTGCTTTTTCGCTCTCATCTTTTGGTCTCTTTACGCTCTGCTTTTTCTGTTCCCTCCTTTCACTCCTCATCTTTTATCCTTCTTGTTTTAACACCCTGTACTTTTCCTCACATTGTCACCCACTCGTCCCACACATTTTCCTTACCCACGTTCACAAAGTCAAACCTTCTCCACACTTATGAGCAGTTGCCCCGTTCTGTCAGCTCCATGAGCCTCATGCGCTCCACTCCGTCACCCCTTCCCCTGCCAATGAGTGCCTCCACCTCCCCCATCCCTCCACAGATGGTCTCTTCCACCTCCCCTCTTCCTCTGCAGGTGAATTCTTCTAGCCCCTTCCCAGAGCCAAAGCATGGGCGGCATTTTTCCAGCGAGTCCACCCACTCCCACTCATCTGCAGAAGACCAGCGCGGTGAGGGAATGGGCATGGGCACAGGAACAGGCAGCACCAGTACCCACTCCTCAGGTTGCCGGTCTTCACATCGTGAGCGTCGCTCCTGGCAAGACCTCATAGAGACTCCTCTAACCAGCGCCGGGCTGCATTTCCTCCAGACAGCACCGGGAGAAAGCGATTATGGTGGCCTAATGGGGAGTATGGCTGGTGAGATGGGGATGTATGGAGGACTTGGCAGACAGGGCATGTCCCCAGAGAGACGCAGGCAGGCTACATTGCCAGTGCGGCGACATCACGCTGCAGAGAGAGACAGGGATCGGGATGGGCCTTTTCCTCTGGAGCGCGGTCCGCACACCCACAGCTATACACATCGACGCTCCCACAAGCAGCGCAGTCAGAGTCTACCCAGGAATAGGGACCCATTTGGTGGAAAGCTGATACACTCATCCCCTCACATGGAGGAGAGAAGTGACGATGAGGAGGCAGAGAGGCAGGCTGCAGACATACTTGAGGTTGAAGAGGGTAAGACAGTTACACCTTTATTATAATACCTAATAACAAATGGTATATCAAAAGAATATCGTTGAAGTAAAATAATACATTGAGTTTGTTGAGGGTGAGGAATCAACATTGCAACATGGTTGAAAGCTCCACATCAATCATAAATCAATTAATGACTTAACTTCTCTGCTTTCCTCCTGGCCACCACAGACTTGCGAGAGTTGAGACTGGAGAGCAGAGAGAGGAGGGTCTCAGAAGGAAGGGAGCGACGGGCGTCAGATGGACGTGAACCTGAGCCATTGGATGGCTTAGAGCAGCTGTACCGGGCTCTGGAACAAGCCAACGTTACAGCGCTAGGTGACCCAAGACCCTGTAGCAGGCAGGAACTTCGACGAGGTTTCGCACAGAGAGTCAGGGACCCCCTTCTGAACGACAGACTGCACCACATCAGAGCACTACGGAGCACCTTGAAGGTAGCCGGAAGAGAGGAAATTGTTCAGAGAAAACTCTGAATTACAATATAGACCCTCAGCAAGAAGCAGGATTCCTAATTTGGAACATCAGCAAAACCCACCTAACTTTGGAAATGTTTTCTCCAGGCCAAAGAGTCTGAGCTGGCGGTAATCTGCGCTCTCTTGGAGGACCCGGGCCTGTGCTCCCAGACCTTCAGAGAATGGAAACAGTGGCACAGTGAGCTCTATTCCGACATCTGTCAACTCAGCCCCGGCACCAATGGCCAGGATGATCTCTCCCCGCTGAGCGCTCCCATCATGACCCACACACACTCCTTTATTGAGACGCATGTGTGAGATAGAGGACAGGCCTAGACTGTATATCTATCTATTACTCTCTCACGCTGTCACATTCGCTCTCACACACATGCACAGACACACACACGCAAACACACACATTCCATCTTACGTGTAAATATAAAGGGAACCCTCTGAGAGGTGTAAGAGTGTACTTTTGATAACTCTGAGGACCCCGCAGGGAGCCTGTTGCATGCCTGAACAGAAACCATTAATCTTCTTTTGTCTGTGGAACTCAGCATAAAGTCCACATGCCTGTCAAGATGGAAATGGGGGATAATGGATATTTTTGGACATGTTACTTTACATGTCCTTTGTATGTTCCGTTTTCTTTTTGCTCTAATTCTGATCGATATTCCGGGGGAGGGCCATCTATGTAGCAGCAATATAGAGGAATTCCTTTCACCACAGCACTGTACTTTTGTATTAATGAACTTGCACCCAGAGCCACCATCCTCTTTTACTTTATTTTATCTTTTTTTTCCCTCCCTACATATCGTGTTTATGGCTCTGTTATTCAAAGTTGATCTGACAGGTCGGTGTGGGAAAAGTAAGCTCAGTGACTATTTAAGACGATGAAAGGTTGTTATTAATGCTGGTTAATCTATCTTTATCAATGTAAACAACCACTAGTCAACAAGAACCGTTTTTCTATACGTACACACACAATTTCAAACTGTGAACAAGTTTTTCTGCAGGATTTAGATTCCTCTGTTTCTCCATGCAAATCTACAGTTACATTTTAATTTTCGCAGCACCACTCAAAACCCTGTTTTCCATCATTCGTTTTTCCTCATTTAATTTCTCCGTTTATTATTTTTCTACAATTGTGTAAATGTGTATACTAGTGTGTATACTAATGTAAATGATTGCGTTCCACTACCACTGTGATTTGCGTTTAGAGAGGAACACTGAGATTATGTATTTGAATGTGTGCTTTTTTTTTTTTTTTTGTAAACTGTGATAGCAGGAGTAATTTTCAAACGAGTCAGTCACTGAAAAAAAAAGCACTTTCTATGTATTTTCAAATCATTGGCAACATCACAGGGTCTGTCTTGTTGGCCTCTACCATTGCTGTCCAAAATATCAGGTAAAGGCATCTCATTTCCTAAAGATTTGTGTACAGTCAACTAATATATTTAAACATAGACAAATATATAACTATATTTACGTTTTGTGTCATAAATATAATGTGAAGTATGATGTATTCTATGCCAAGGTTTTGCATTGCACCCCTCTTTACACTGTTGCTGTTGATCAGTTTAACTCAGAGCAAACCTAGTCAGTGACATTTTTTATTAGGAAACAAAAACATGAAGGCTGAGCCACAGACATTCTCCTGGTTATGCATTGCATGAGAAAAGGCTTGGCGGTGATTGAATTGGACAGGGTAAAAGAATGTGGATCATATTTGTCAATTATTTTATACTCCTCGTGGTTGCAGGATTCAAGTCGTAGCGCATGATACAAATAAGAGTACGATTGAAGAATTATTTTCAACTTTTACGTTTGAGGACCACTTCCTTCAATAAATCTGTTAAGACATGCACTGTACAGCAACCGGAAGATGGGAGTGGACAGACTATTAAATAATCACTGATTGCATTGCCTCCACCAGCATCTTAAATGGTGACAAGATTTTAGTTAATGCAACCCTGGAATTTACACATATGATAACTATACCAAGAAAAACAAATTTGATCATCTCTTCTTGACAATGATATCAGTCATGTCTGCCCTACGTCGGGCTAAGGACTCAGTAGAGACTCCGGGAGGGACCGACTCGGACCTGTAGCACCTACTGCATCAAACACTTTTTTTTAGCTATGCTTCACCTTCTATTGTTATTCTTTTAGTATAATTTTAGTTTTTCGTCATGTTATATTCTTGTAAAATATCAAACGCAATGCAGAAATACAGTACTGTTTTTTGAATGGTTTATTTTAGAGAACCACAGTGACTATATGATGCAAGCACTTTCACTGTGCCTCCCAAACCCCTTTTTAGCAGTCAAACTGGCTATATTGGACTTCCTACATACACATAGCTGTAGATTATTTGGAATGCAGTCTTGGCCTGCAGCGTTCTAAATGTTACTCATTGTTTTGTTGTTCCTTTTTTTTTTTTTTACACCCCCCCCCCCCCCCCCCCCCGCCCTCAACATGCTACTCAGCGAAACAGCAATTTGACTGTAAACTTACAGAGGTCAAGTTCCGATTTGTGGCCACAGACTGTGTTATTATCATCATCCCCCATCTCTGTATGTGTAGACCTGCAGAACCAGGTCGAAAAGGGAGATTCACTGTGTGTCCTTTAAGGGGTGTACACCTCATGGTACATTGCACAGGTGTGTAAGATGTAAGTTGCACTGCGACATAAAAAAGGAACATATTGCTCTTTTTCAAGGATGATATTAGCTTACTGTAATTCTGTACAATAAACGGACTAAAGATGATATTTAAAAAAATACAAGTACATTTATTCTTCCTAAAGTAGCCTTTTTTTGGTTTCATATATATGACAATATATATTACAAAAAATACAGATTGTAAGTTGTTAAACTTTGACTCCAATAAACTGATTCCTCTGCACTACGAGCTCACTTTTGCCTAAAGCCTGATCTTGTGAAAATCCTGAAAACATTGCACAAATTGCACTTGAAAGTTGAATTTTTTTTTTCCCACTACTCATTTTCCAGATTAATCACTCAAAGCATGCACATATGATTCTTCTTCTTTTTTAACACTATATTCGCATTACGTTGGACTTTTGACCAACACAGTGTTTTTTCAAAAAAACACAAACATTATGTGACTATGTGTAAACAGATAAATGCTTATGAATAATTGGAGAAAGAAAGATAAAGAAAGAAAGAAAGAAAGAAAGAAAGAAAGAAAGAAAGAAAGAAAGAAAGAAAGAAAGAAAGAAAGAAAGAAAGAAAGAAACTACAAGTCTTATAACATACTGCAGTACTTTTTTTTACTTATAGATGGCAGTAGCTAATCTAATTTGGAGAAGTCGAAGCTCCAGAGTTGAGTATTCCGGGACGAAGAAGAAAGAAGAGCAGCGGTGTCATGGCGGCCAAGGTGACTACATTAGTTGCAATACTGTCTTCTATTTGGTAACTTTCTTACGTAGCCAATTGCTATTTTGACTGAATCTTTCCCCCCACGTGTGAATGTCTATTCCCGGCGTTGTTGATTGTCAGATAACAGTATAACATGTTATCAGACATTCATCTCGTTTAACGAAACATCTGGGTTTGCCTGGCAGAACCAAACCCAGGCAAATGACATCAGTCGTTGTATGTTTAATATGACATGTAGTCGACAGAAATTAGCTCTCCTCATCCAGTGTAGGGTGGTTTCATTTTCAACCCTCTTGGATTTGGGTGCATGAACCATTTAAATATTAAATTCTCGCCACCTTTAGCACGTTGAGTGACAGTAAAACGTGTACATGATTCACGTTAGATTATAGACCTCATGTAGGGTTTGAAATAACTTAGTTGAACTAAGCTAAATAACTAAGTTTTTAAAATGTGTGAAAATATAATGTGTATGATGTTCATTTCTTTCAGTACCCCTGTAACAACTTTTTTTTTAAGACTTCTACGTGTAATATAACGTTTACAACAGAGAGTCGGACTCATTGTTTATTTCCCTAGGTGGCTATGGTGGCCGTCCCAGCTGTGCTGGGCATAGCCTCCATTCGAGTTTACAACATTAGTGAAATGCCCGCTGAAGGTCTCATTACACAAGAGAAGGTATCCTCATCTGGAGCCCCACTATGTCGTGTAGGTGACATTTGCATAATAATAACGTGATACTGTTTTGTATCCAGCTGAACATCTACACCCCAGTGACTAATTCTGCTCAAGTCCAACTTGTTCCTGATCAACCGGGGCTGATTGAAAATGGCCTTACAAGAGCAAGAGAAGGCCTAACACCCGTTTTCCATTTGGTTAAGGTACTCAGATCTCTTTAGAATTTTTTAAATTAACCATTATGTTCTGAATCATTTAACATCCGTTAATGAC
The DNA here is from genome assembly GCF_059441005.1 of Hippichthys cyanospilos. NCBI lineage: Eukaryota > Metazoa > Chordata > Actinopteri > Syngnathiformes > Syngnathidae > Hippichthys > Hippichthys cyanospilos. The sequence goes on from NC_142381.1 coordinate 4,872,469, forward strand.
AATAATAACGGTGATAAAATAATGATGATAACATAATAAATCCCATTAGTGTTTCCGTTGATTGTCTAAAATTGAACAACATTAAACATATAGAGGCTTAAGTATTAATTTAGTGATGGGCAGGTTAAGCCTAATGAAGCTGTGAGGCTTTCCTTCTATGAAGCCGAAAGAAAGTGTGAAACAGAAATCTCTTTATACTTAATTCTAATAGTTGCTTTTTTTTTTTTTTTTTTACTTTAGGCTGATTATGCATTTCAAAACATGAAACCATGACCCTGAAATGCAGTGTAAACTTTGAAATTACAACCATTCTGGGTTTTTTCAATATTGCTCTGTGCATTACATTAAAGACACTTTCTCTCTTAATAGTAACTGTTGCGTACATTTCACTTAGTTCAGTGAAGTTCCTTTTCTTGATAGCTGCATCCCATTTGTACCCACAGGGAGCTTGTGTCTCTGTGAAAAGAGGAAGTGTAAATCTATACCACGCTGGAGAAGGTGAGTTCCTTGTAGGTACCTGCACCTTTCACAAAGTGTATTTCTGTGATTGAGTTTTAAGCAATGGTGCCTTCATATGTTTATATGAACAAGATTGTGTATTAGGGCTGTTCGATTGCTTCAGACTCCACGTCAGCACTTCATGTGCTGCTGTGAAGGGAAGGTCCTTCGGGGGAAAAAAAAAATGAAGCGGGGAGTAGCAAAGGAATACTGTATATGTTTTTTCAGAAAAAAAAAAAAAGCTTTCATGAGCGACAGCTCACTTATGTGTCTGGTTTGTTTTAGATGTGTACTATTACTTGAAAGACCCTCCCCCGGGTTTCCCACCTAGGCTTGGCACCATCACCATGGCTGGACTTCTTGGCATGTTCTTGGCACGCAAAGGTAACACGATCGCGATCCTCAGTATGTGATGTGTGATTATATTCACAAGATTGTGTAATTATTTTCTGGAATTCCTCATTTGCATTCCTCAATTTTACTGTGTGTTCAATTCACCTGTTTTCTACTGTTTATTTTTTATTTTTTTGGCCTTTTATCACCAGTACATCAGAAGCATTCGCAGAAGAATGAAAAAGTGTTTTGTTACAGCGCTCCATGTAACATAACCCCTCCCCAGTCCTACCGCCTTTGAATTTAATTTGATGTTTTACTTTGGTAATCTGTGATTTGTGTGGACCAATGCAGCATGCCATGGCTTTTTAGATGAATCCCAACTTTCTGTATAACACTTGTGCAATCCAGAGCCACATTTGGACTATCATTTTGTAATATATACTATACAATATTTTCAGGAAGGAATTTCACTGTTTGCCAACAAATCTGCCCCTGTTTAAAGTTTTGTACGCCGCTGCTTTTACAAACCTTGCCAGTCGTTACTTAAAGCTCTAAATATTTATATTATTACTTTTTGTGTCTTATTAAAATGGGCTTTCAGGCTCTCGTTTGAAGAGGATCGCAGTCCCACTGGGTCTTATGAGTGCTGGGGCATCAGTGTGTTATCCAGCACAGGCAGTGACTGTCCTTAAGGTGAAGACGCTTGTCAGACTAACCTTGTAACCAACTATTAACAACACACTCCGTAGCATTCATGTAGCAAAACACTTTTTTTTTCTTGTTACCAAGGTGACAGGCAAGAAGATGTATGCTGCAGGCCAGTTAAGCCGTTCTGCCGTCTCTTCACTACTCACCTCTAAGTCCCCAGAGCCTGATGCTGTTCCACAGCCACAGGTTATTTATGCCCTTAAACATTCAATTAGATGCATTAGAGTCAGGGTTTTGAATGGATGCAAATTTACAGACAGAGACTACCAGATAAATTGTTTTTTTTTTTTTTTAATGCTAATACCATGTGCTTATTGGGAAAGGTGAAACACCTTTTAAGCATCACTGTTCAAAACAAATTTAGCCAATCCCAACATAAACTAGTACTGTTATAATGTATAAAAAGCTTAACTTTAATGAGACAGCAATAAGCTTAGTGTGACTTATTAATGCCTCTAAAATATTGGCATTGACTTTTCAAATTGCAAATGTTCATTTTGTAGGTTTTATAAAGCTATATCTGGCATTTTAAATCAGGGATAGTGGTTGGTTGAGCAGATGATAGTCTTATTTTGATTGCGTTCCTTTCATGTGCGCCTCACAGGCAGCTTCCGTGCCACCTCCTGAGGCTGCGGTGGTTGACGAGCCTCGTCACGCCTCAGAGCCAGGCTCAGCGCCGAGTGTTGCCATCGCCGACGCTGAGGCGGGATCATTGGAGTGTGTTCCAGCCGCTGATAAACTCATCATTGCTATCGCAGCACAAGAGGAGTCAGTCACACACGCACAGATTTCAGCCGAGCAGGCGCCGGCAGAGATAGGTGCGATAGATATTGATCTCCGTCTTCCTATTTCGCGGTCTCTATTTCTTGATGTCACATCAGTCACATTCACTTTTATTTGCACTTTGTGTTCTGATGTGATCTTGTAAAGAATCTCACGAGCCTGTTCCATGTGAGACGCATCAAGCCTCCAAAGAAGCACAAGAGGGCGCCCTTGCAGTTTCTGAAGTTGCCATGGCTTCATCAGAGGTCATTTCTCTTGCTTCTGATAGCACCCCTCTGTCTGCTGAGCCCACACTAAATTCTGAATCAGAGACCAAAGACTCTGCTCAAGTTGAATCAGCTCCAGCTGAGCCTCCCGCTTTTTCCGAGGACCTGCCTTCTCAAAAAACCTCAGATGAACCAGCAGGTATAACGAATATCCTTCGTGTCGGCATGAATCCTCTTTTCTGCATACTCGTCACAATTGATCAAAAACCAACATATAGATAAGAACAATTTAAAGACCAAATAATGTTTGCAGCCTGCATAATATCTTGTAAAAAAAAAATATATCCAGTATAAATGAGGGTAGAGCAATGCATGGCCCTAATGCTGTTTGCATTTTCATTGTTAGGACTAGAATGTTGGAATTTCCTCAAAATAGAGGAACAAGAATTCCCATGGCTTAAAAATATACTGGGACTACGTTTACTTTGCAAAGTCACATGCATGTTTGTATTCAAACAAAAATGACAAATGTCTCATCCAGTTAAGGAGAGCCTCTTGGCAGTATTTATTTTTTCATCAAACTATTAATTCCTCATCCACCCACCTCCATCCGGTAAAAACAGCTGCGGCTAGCCAATTGTGAAGTCTGGCTAGTGAAGCATTCATGCTTAACTTTCTGCATGAGATTGCTCATCTTAAGACATCTCAGGAAACACTTCAGGGTTTAGGCTTTTGGTCGTGTCTTAAAACCAATTATTTCTTTTTTTTTCATTAACAGAGAAACTGTCGTTTAATTCATCCTATGTCTTTCACTGCAGTTCTCACATTTATTTCTATAGAGGACAAGACATTAACTTTGTTGCTCACCAGCCTCCGTGGCTGATGTTTTCCTGGTGTATTCAGTATTTTTTTTTCGTTTAATGTTCTATAAAAAGATTCGCAAGTCGAAAAGCATTTGATTTGTGAGTTGGTGCGGTGCCAATCTACAGTATGTGTGTTGTCACCACCAGTAATAGATGTGGAGTCCAACGAATCATCGTCCGCTGGATTGGAGGAAGAATCCAAGGCAGGCACACCCGTCGAACAGCCTGCTTCAAACAGCGAAGGTAATGTTTTACGTACTTCACCATTGGGTAGATGTGGTAGAATTTGTCGTGACAGGGTTTCTAACAATCATAATTTTGCACATCTAAAGCACTCAAGATGACATGCTCATTCAATTTTGCTACTTTGGCACTCAAGGGGTTAAAATTTAGAGTTGACTGTGCAGGTATAGGTTACAACTAGAAACATGTTTCGATGGAGGTATTCTTCACTCTGTCATTGCATTTATACTTCTGGTCACCAGGAGGCGCTGGGTTTACACCTGATCCTACGCTTTTGGACTATGGACAGTCCAATCCTGAAGATGAAGATTTGTACAGCACTCGCTGATAAAACAAACGATCACACATCTCATTCAGATTGACTCACAATGTTGTCACACATCATACATGATGTATTTTTCCATCTAAAAACAGGCTAATCCCCACAGCAACGTTGTACTTTGTTGAGTTTAAAAGAAAAAAAAAAGAACATTGGGATATTTGTATGAAACAACAGATGTGTGTGCATGTGTCCTACAGATGGCCAACTGTGTAATCCTCACACTCTGTGATGTTTTGCAACTATTTGCTGATGTTGCAGTATCCACCATCGTGAATGCACCATGTTGAGCGGTTGAAATTACCGTGTGAAACATACAGGACAGGTCATGAAAAAAAAAAGATGGATATAAAGTTGTGCAATTTTCTTGTCACCAAAACAATGGCTTTGCCTATTGATTAAAGAAGTCAAATAAAGCTATATTTTTCATGGATCCATGTCCAATTGTGTTCAATCCTTTAACAACCATATTACTTAGCCATACATCATGTTTACAAAGACAAACCGCTGTACCAGCCAGGTGGTTTGTTTTGAAATATTTAATACACAAGACAATTTAGGTATGCTAAAAGTGCTCAAGCATGCACAATTTTTGACAGAGCTTACACATTTTCATTTGTGAAATAAATGTTACAAATTATAGAAGAACATTTCTACAATATGTGACGTCACCACATCATGTAACAGTGATTCAAATGCCTATAAATACTGTAGGTTTGAACGTAGCTGAAATCATATATATATATATATATATATATATATATATATATATATATATATATATATATATATATATATATAATATATAAATATATAAATATATTTCAATGTATTTGCTAATACGTATTTGCACATACTTATGCACGACATGACATAATTGGCTTTCTTTTATTTTAGGCTCTATCAAGAACTATTTTCAGTCATTGCCATTTTTTTGTGATTATACTGTCAAAATTAATTTTGGAAGATATCCAACTCAATTGTGCTTATTAATATTTATCTGAGTTGTAACCATTGGAATGTTTAACTTTAATGAGGCAAACGTCTTTATTTCCTCCAATAAAATGTTATAATTTTACTAGATATTTGTCTATGTCCTGGACTGGCCCTAATAACTATAATTTTGAAGCCCAATTCGTCCCTCATAATCAAAGAATTCCACAGCAAATAATCTCCCGTAGGACACTTAAACAGAGAGTAGACGGAACTAATATTAGCCCCATCAATCAGCATCCTCATCCAATAAGTGGATGAGCGCTCTACCAGCCTCATTCCGTGCCGCTCCTGTCCCGGCTGTCAGTCACATCAATCTTAAACGTCACTTATCAGCAGCGGAGGCAGCGTTAACCTGTGACATTGACGCAGAGCCTTCACTAACATTGGAAATCTTTCATTTTTCTTGACATCAGGTCTCTGCTATGTTTCTTCACTGCGTAACCTAGTAAGTTTGCAATTTATCATCAATGCATTTTCCTTTATGCACAACAGACTGTTGGGCATCATACTTGCTGTGCTAGAGCCTGCTGCTGAGTGAAATGACTTTGATAGTTTACTTAATTACATTAAATATTCCATCAGGTCACTTGGATTAGCTATACCCAATCAAATAAGATATTATAAACTATTACTATTAGTGCTATAGTCAATCTTTGACTTATATTGTGTAGAAAAATGATTGATGCAGAGACAATGTTCTGAGTGTACGTCATGCTATTTATAAAATTAAACTTGTAAACTTCCTCCTCTTGTGTTGTCAGAAACTGATCCAAACACCACAACTCATCAAGAAACTGGATCCCGAGTTATACGGCAAGTCACGCAGTTGTTGCGGTTTTTCATTATTTAGTTATGCACGCAACACAAATGGAATGTTTTCTATTTTTTGATAGCCGAGTTACAAGAAAATTATGCAAGACACAAACCTGCACCATGAGCCACTCATCTATGCTTTGGGAAATTTTGTTGGTGTCACACATGCAATCTGTTAACATCTCCATGTTTATGGCTCTTCGGAGGAACTGAACCTCCTAAAATGAGGTTAACCAGCGTAGTGACCTTTAGTCACTCTGTGCTTGCTCACATTTGTCACCTAGGGACAAATGAGTCAAAAAAATATCAGATAAAAACATCTTGTGCTTTAGTTTTCTCATCCTTTGGATAAACAAGCATCTGGGAACCGGGCAGCCCGTGGCATCACTTTGTGCTGCTGGCTTGAACTCAAGGGATGTTTGGAGGCCTTTTTTTTTTTTAAAGCAACTGCCAGATGTCACAAACAGCTCTGCATGAATATCCACCAACTGCATGATCGGACTGAAACCATATGCAACGTATTAGCCACAGTTCAACTGACCAATATAGTTTAATCTGCAACAGAAGGGGAGTGGTCTGAAGCAGATTGCGTTTTTGCGTCAGCAACTTGAGTAGGTGGAGTACACCCTGAATTGTTTTCCAGCCAATCACAGAACACGCAGAAACAACCAACCGGTCACACCCACAATCACGCGTAAGGACAATTTAGAGTGCTCAATGAACCTGCTATACATGTTTTTGGAATGGGATAACATGCGAGTGCCCCGATAAAATCGACGCAGGCACGGGAAGATAATGCAAACTTGGTGACCCCTGTTTCTTTTGTAATTCTCTACCCTGTTCAAAAACAACAGCAACAACAATGAGCTTCATTTGAAACATTTTCCGCGATAATTGTATTAAGCGGAAGTAAGCTTTCCTCTTTATTGATCTTTCAAGGCGAAAATTTTACGAGTATATTCGGAATAAACTCCATGAATCCGACGTAACAGTTTAGTCCAAACATGTTGCAGCATTCTGATTACTCTTGTGTTTGTGAAATATGAACTAAACAGCAAATCAATTGGCGATACTACAAACAACATTTAAAAACAGTAATAAACAAAAGGGTATATATTTTCCTTTTTCAGAACTGTTAAATACAGGATATATCTTTACTGGTTCCTGTTCCATCATCATAATGGGGAATATTAAATTTTGTTTTCCACAGCAGCTGTGAGTCATCCCAACAGGAGGGTGCGGAAAACACGTTTCATGTTTCGGATTTGAAATTGATTTAAAACGCAAAGAAAGTAGCAGCGCAAGGTGTAGACTTTCTTGGAAATGGGGTATTGACAGAATTTTTTTAAGTCTCTCAACATCATTTATACATGACACAGACTGTGTTGGATGTTTCAGGGCCTCCAAGCAAGATGGGATGTATAAATGTAACCTTCTCCCGCCTCTCTCCAGGGTCCCCTCTGCTTGTACATGCGGCCCTCCGGCCCCTCACCCCCCCGCCCTCCACCACCACACAAACAGTAGCGATAATAATGTTCTGAGAACTCGGTGTTCTACTGGACATCGTCATGTTGTCCGTTGTGCTCTCGGATGTTTCTTGCGCCCAGAGGAAGCGGATTTTACAATCTTGACCTCCCACCTCTCACCCCGAGAGCCACATTTTCCACAGGGAGACCGCGTAAGGGATCCAGTTTGTGGTCACTGTCTTCCCAGGGTCTGACCAGCAAGGAAGGACCTCAACCGTAAAATAAACAGAGCCTACACTTACTTATACCGAAAGCGTAAGCTATATAGAAGTGTCTGAAAAATGTTTTGTACGTGTGTCTCTTGATTAGCGCGCATCAGATGAAATCAGTAATTAATGTAAACAAACAAAATGTAAATGTTTTTTTTTTCGCGCAAATATCATCGGGGTTACGGCCGTTTAATTGCGGCAAGAGTCAACAACAATGAATTTTAACGAGTGCAAAGAGTGGAAAGAAAATTCCGATAAGCTGCAAAATGATAATGGAGGGAGAAAAAAAATATAATTGCCTGTGTGATAAATGTTCATTGAGGGTTTAAGTTTGAGTTTGGTGCTCTCTGCTCTGTTGCCCTCCTTATCTGTAGCCCGTTAGAGAATCTGTGCAACCGGAGCGTCTGTTGAGTAAACGGCAGTACAGTCACAGCGCACTGTTCATCACTGAGCTTCACAGCTGGAGCCCAAGTGAAACTGAGGGCCAATTACAATATGTTTACCAGGGTAAACACATGCTCCAATGCTGTGAATTCCATAAAAGTTCAGTGTCTACTAGTGCACTGCTTTCCACAGATTGATTGTCTGCAGATAAGACGAAGTTAGATTCCCGTGCAAATGTTGACAAAGGTCAAAGGAGCACTTAAAGTTAAAAAACAAGTGAAAAGAAAACACATTAGATGAAAAACACTTTCATTGGATGGATATACAGTACATGAATTCTTCAGTACAGAAATGATCTCATATAATATACATTTACAGGAATAAAGTTATCATTTTAATTGGTACTGGCAGTTGCCAGTGGATATAATGTTAGGTGCATAATTATGTGCCGAAGCGTGAAGCAAATGTTTCCAATGTTATTGTTTTAATGACATTTTTCTGCACCTTTTTGGGGAGAGGGGTGTTCAATCAGAAGTAATAGGTTAGATAAAACAAATGTGGGCAAGTGAAAAAAAAAATCCAACTGTAGAAGTGTGAAGGCTTCACTCCGCAACTAACTAAGGCATCAATTGAACTCAACCACCCACCAAGAATCATAATTACATAATTGAGCATCTGTTCATTCTCCTTCATGATTCTGGAAGTGGCCTGCTAACTGTCAAAGGAAACACACACGCACAAATTCTGTACATTACCCCAGAATATTTTACAGCAGAGCATATACATTTGGACTGAGTGATAATGACTGTCTCAAGAAATGTTCTCTAAATACCGTAATTCCCCAAATATAAGACACACGTTTTTGTTTTTTTTTAAATGAAGGCGTCCTATAAACGGTAACTTAAATATTTATTTTTTTACTCGACATCATTTGAGGAAGATTGATCGGTCAGCCACATAAGCCGAGTTCTGACGCACAAATGCACAGTTTTATATCGTTCATATTTTTACTTACCATAATTACCGTAACGAGAGATGAGCTAGAGGGTGGACGTTAGTTGGCTGTGCCTTTTGCAGCCAACAGCAGCTGAGGTTGTTCCCGCATTGTAAGAAGCGAGCAGACTGAACCAGCGTCAGAGTCCATCCTCGTTCACATGCTGTAATATTACTAAAATGTTGAGGAAAGGCTAAGAATCTAAAGGTATGTAGCTGAGTGCACCGGTTAGAGAACACAGAAAAGTCTAACATTCGAGTCGTTTATTAATTGTGATCTTTAGCATATACACACTAATCAATCAATCATTCAATCACTAATCCAAACTGAGTTTAGACTAAATACTGCATACATTTCTTTTCTTCATAAATCTGAAAATCTATTTTTTGTCTCATTTGTTTTTACATATGTGTTTTCATGCAGCTAGACTGCAGATATACTATACAGTGTATGACCGACGGTCATTTTTATTATGACCATTTGTAAAGTTAAATTCCGCTGGATCCTGCCACGCTTTCATCTCTGCTCCTCGGTGTCAGCGTTCTCACAGCTATTTGGACACGTCACGTTCTGATAGATAGTCAATGGAGCAGAGTGCACACACATCTGAGCAGGCGCGTAAACACAGGCCTGCGCGGCGGCATTAGATTAAGTGTATCAGCTTGAACAGGTACCGCATCGAAGCAGACAGACGCGAATGCTCAAGCCATTGATCATAGTAGCCGTGATGTGATCAGTCATATAGCTTTGCGTGCATCCCTCATTAACTTGCACCCTCAGCTTTAATGAAAAAGCACTGAAGAGAATCTCTGCATTCACTGTTTTCATCCCTCCTTCTTCTCCCTTTCTCCTTCCCAGCCTTGTTTTCACACCCTGCGACGAATGCTCGTCCTCCTCCTCGTTCATCTCACGCCCGCCCTCCCCCAAATGCCCCAGCGGCTGGCTTGACTTCCGCTGAGACAAAGTAAATATTTCCCATGGCTTATCTGACCGCTGGCAGAGTAAGACAGTGCAAGGATAATTAACAAGTAGTCAAGTCACAGGCCCTGCTGGGGTCAAGGTCATTTGGCTACCTTCAACCCTTCATTTTATTCCTGGTTCCTTCATTACATCGTGCTTTGCATTTTTGTATAACATGGAAAAGTCCTGTTCCTCACCTCGTGTGATGTCTTCTTGTTTTATGTGTGATGAAAAAATCCTCCTGTTTATCAGGACTTCATTTTCGCAACGAATCTCCGTCTGCTTGTTGAAGCATCGGCCGAGCACCATCCCACCATAACAACATGAAATGCTGCTATGTGTACTACTACGCTTTGACTTTTCACACATCGGCTGACACACACAAACTCCATTGCAATAATAAGAAATGCAGCATATAAGATATAAATTCCCTCCTTGATAATCAGTAAAAAACTGACTGGCTTGGTTGATTAAAAGCAAGTGGACCCGTGCGTGCATAACCTCCATCTTGACTTGATTATCTAACACTTGGTTGTTTTCCTAGAGAACACAAAGGAGGGGTAGAATGAAAACAATATATTTTTGTAGACTGGCGTGTGTCCAGGTACAGACCCGCCTCCCCGATGATGAAAATGTGACGTGCGTGCACCTTCCCCTGTTGTGCAATCATCCAGGGGGCTTTAAGACCCCCCCTTGCAGCCTCATCTGGTTTCTCAGAGGCTCCAGACGGCGTTCAGTGCTCATACACTCTGAGGCATGCCATGCTTCAGGATTCGTCGTAGAGAGCGGGCCGACGCAAAGACTTGGACTTTAGTCAAATGAGGCGTTAAAACAGATCAACCCACCCGACTGGCCAAACAAACACTTGAGGTAAACTTGTTGAAATTTACAAAATGACTTTGTGTTGTTTGTTTAATACATTAAGTCAAGACATCCTTATTTAATGACGCTAAATAGTTTGATGATGTCATCCCTCATGTATAATTCCTTGTTTTTATCTTCACAGCTTACTTTGAATTTGATTATTACTCCATTAATATTGTATTCTTCCAATGGAACCCAAGCATTCCCCTCTAGATTTCCCATTTAATATGAAATTAAACTTAACATACCGTTCATATATGGTATAAATGTTTTGAAAGTTACTTTCGGAGACTATATAGAGCGCGTGTTTCTGTGAAATCCATTTCTGTTTGGGTTTGCGAGAGTTGTTTTTACTTGAGGATCCAGTAAAATCCTTGAGCCCGCTGCTAAGTTTATCGCATTGAAAAAGAAATTGTTATCCATAAAAGGTAGCTAACGTTCCTTTTCGCTTCCTTCTAGTGGACCTTGGAGCACTGAAAGAAGGGAAGGGAATTGTTCCGTGATGGCAGTCCCAAATGACAGCTTCAGCTTTAACTCCAGCCTCTCTCCTTACACGAGCAAAAACAGTGAGAACACCTCTGCTTGCTCAGACTGGCCTCAAGTGGCGGTGACGACCATCATCCCCTCTATCTACAGCGTGATCTGCGTCTTGGGTATCATAGCCAACACACTGGCCGTGTGTGTGTTAGCCCACACTAGCGCCTCTAGGAGAACTGTTGCCAACACGTTCATGCTGAACCTTTGCGTGTCGGACCTTTTGTTCCTGCTCTCGCTGCCATTATGGGCTGTCTACTATGCACAAGGTTACAGCTGGCCTTTTGGACAACTAGCTTGCAAGATCTCTGGAAGTCTCCATAACCTCAACCTGTATGCCTCCATATTCTTCATCACTTGCATGAGCATGGACCGATATCTCGCTCTGGTTCACCCACTGCGTTCTCAGAGCGTTCGCGACCTGAAACGAGCCAAGCTCATGTGTATCCTGGTGTGGGTTCTGGCATTAGCGTGCACGGCGCCAACCATCGCGCTGAGGGACACTCACTACATTGAGGCGCTGGACGTGGAAGCTTGTGTGATTATCTATCCGGATCACATCTGGTATCGGACCTTGGCCTGGATGAAAGTGCTTCTTGGCTTTTTGCTGCCAATGATCATCATCTCTTGCTGCTACTGCGCAATTGGCAGACACTTCTTGGCCGGTTCTGGACTCATTAACCTGCGGAAACCATCCTGCGATGGCAGCGCATTGAAATCCTCGGGATCGCAGGACGGCTGCAGTAAACCGGAGAGACCTCCGACACCCTGTGTGAACCCCGGCTCCAGTGGAGGAAGACCCGCAGAGGGTAGAGGACTGGAAAGGGTCTTGTGGACTGTAGCTGCCGTCGTTTTGGCCTTCTTCCTTTGCTGGTTCCCCTTCCATTGTGTGACGTTTATAGATATACTGAAGAATGATGACTTATTGGATAGTTGCTGGGCACAGTGGGTCATCCATAATCTCACCCCCCTCACCCTGTGCTTGGGCTTCTCCAACTCTGCCATCAACCCTGTGCTCTACTGTTTCATCGGGAACCATTTCCGGGGCCGACTGGGCGCCCTCAGTAAGGGTCTGTGTGCACATTTGAAGGCACGTGAGGAGGATAACAGTCAGAAGAGGGGCTCCTTCAGCACTAGGCTCAGTTCCTTCTCCAGAAAACTGAGTGACTTGAAAGATCTGGCAATTGTTGAAGCCTCTGCACATGCTTAAATGACATATTAGGTCATTTCACACTAGGCAAATAGAAGAATAGTGAGAGATAATCAAATGAATGCAACCTGGAGATTAGGACTGCTTTTGCAGAATCACAGAGTACATTTGAAATATTCTAAAAGAGGACGGTTGTATGTTTTTTTTTCCAGGATACCAATATGAAGTGAAATGGCACAGTTGCCACTGTACAATAACTTTCAATTCCTGTACTTTTTCTTCATACTACCCACCCAGCATCAGGTGTGTTCCAAACATTGGATTTTGGGCTACACCTGATATGTCCATCTTAATCTTGATTTAGTTCAGAAATAATCATTGACAATTGGGTTGTGTTTAGGATTAGGGTTACGGTTAGGGTGAGGGTGTTTTACAATGTCTTCCAAATTTAGTCCAAAAATAGTCATTAAATATTGAGCTATATGGTCCAAGTTTAGTCCAAAAAAGACATTGAAAACCTACTACTGTTATAGCCAAACTTTGTCTAAAGTAGTTGAAAATGAAGTTGTAAAAAACAATTTAACTAGTCCAAATCTATCTAAAACCTGTTCAATACGTATATGAATTAAAGAAAACCAGTGTTTCTAATTTCGACCAGAACATTTTAAAGGAATAAAAATGTGTGTGTGTACACTTAGGCATGGGACGATAGCCGGATTGGCAATTTATCGCGGTTTTAGAAGTCACGGTTCTTTAAAACCGTCTGTCCAAACTGAAAAGTGCAATTGTTTACCGTTCACATTTCAACCAAATTGAAACTGTAATATGATGTCATTTAATAGACATCTTTTCAACAACTTTTTAACAACCTTTTTTAAACACCAGTTTCTAATTTTTGGGGATGGACGCCAGTGATGTCTTTTCAAAATATTTTCAAACAATTTTAGCTGGGTGGGTACATGTACTGGCAGATGGCAAAGTAAGACTCGTATATTAACCTCTTTTAAACTGTTTCTCAGAAGTTCTCAGGGTTTAGTAAATCTACTCAAGTTCAATGACTGTTCCGTCCACCATGCAAGTTGTTCAATGCAACAATTACAGTAGTTTGCAGGAAGACCAAGAATAATCTCAATTGATTAAATCGTTTGAGTCATATATTATAATCCATATAAACCACAAATGTATGTTATTTGTCTCACAATGACGTTGCTGAGTTCTATTAGTAACTCAGGCCCTTCCTTGGGGAGGTTGCGTCTTATTCCAGTGCTTCTGTGTGTGTGTGTGTGTGTGTGTGTGTGTGTGTGTTTCCTGGTACTCCAACTACACATTCCAAATACTTGCACGAATGAATGGGATTCAGCATGGGTAAATCATAAATAAAGCAGTAAAAGAGGTAACAGGATGTTTATTATGTTTAACGATTTAAATAGCGCAGGTGATAAACAATGGCCACTTGCACAGACTGAGGTCAACGGCTTCATATTGTGCCTGAACAAATATATGAATTTTCAACTTATTTTCACACTATCAAAGAGGTCTACTTTATATTTCTTTATGATCGAATGTGCTTAGAGCTCAGGTGTCAAACTCGAGGCCTGAGGGCTAGATCCGGTCCTCCGCATCATTTGATGTTTCTGGCTAAAATACCAAACTTTCAAGTTGTCTTCAACCACTACTGATAGAAAAAAAATCATATAAAAATAGGGAAATTTGTTTGTAAAAAGCTACCAGTAAATTTTCATGTCAGAATATCCATTTTCAACAAATATTAGCAGTCAGAATTTGACCAGAATATAAACTATAGCTAGAATGTTTCCCATAAAATGTGATAACAACATATTGTTTCATACATTTGAATGTACAATGCGAAACAAATGTATTATACTATTTGCCAGATTAGGGTTTATGCCTCGGTTGTTCGAACATCACTGATAATAACCATGATCACATTTTATATTTGCAGTTAGTTCTGGCTATACAACGCCTACTGCCTAAAGTCCACTGGGATGAGTTCAAGCACGTCCGCAACCCTCATGAGGACAAACATTTCAGCTAATGGATGGATACGGTTTATAGTTCTCAAATGGCGAATACTGGTTTATGCAAATCAAACTGACATCATAATGCTAAAACATCTTATTAAAACAAACTTGTGCTTCTATTGTATATACCAATCTACATGCATATCTGTATCTTGTAATATTTGTACTGTATTGTTAAAAAAAACATTTTGAGTAAAAAAAAAAAAAAAAAAAAAAGCGAGGTTTTTGACCTGAATAGAATAAAATGAAAACAATGACATCTATATGATTCGTTCCTCGTTCTCCTCGGAATGACCTCGCAATGGATTTCAAGTATCAAGGCTGCCTATCATAGTCTAATACAGAGGCTCTCATGATGCATTCCAGTCCAAACACTTGTGTTGTGCTAATCAATGGGCTATCTCTGTCTGCTACTTGTGTCTACACTAGTATAGATCCTTCACAGGCCAGACTGACCCTGGCCTACCCCATGTGAGCTGGGAGCTTATAGAGTGTATGAATTTGTTTTCCCTACTGAAGGGCAACCAACAAAAAATACTATTAAACGTATTCTGCACGATAATGTTTAGCAGTGGTGGAAATTAAAGAAGTACCAGTGCTACTTTTTCATCAGTGAATTTACACCTATGCATAATTCTGCTCTTCACTTGCGTATTTATTTTTATGATGGCAAGTCGCGTTTAATCCCTGCATTTGACAACAGATATGTGTACCATCTATTTTATACTTAAAAAAAAGGCTTGGTACTCTATTTTTTTAACCTGCCACGATGATGGCAGAACATAAATATCGCACGTACGAGTGAGCCAAAATTTAGATTTGATTGGCTGATCAAGATCATGGGGACAAACAGGGATAATGACAATGATGAAATATATTTGGAAACGCAAGGTATTCCTCATTTATAGAAAAGTGTTTGATGATGTCCGATTTAATCGGAAAATAAAAAACCCAGGGCCAGAAGTTAAGGTATAATTTTCTCCGTGCAATCATAAGACAAATCAGCTTTATTCATAAAGCACATACACACACACGGTAACTCAACGTGGTTCAAATAATATGAAGTAACTATAAATGTAAATGAAGCCTCATAAACCGCATTTAAAATATTTGGATCCCCTCGATGACACGCCTGGTTTCAAGATGCAATGGGAATTTAATTCATTCCCGTTGCACTAGCCTTCATCTTCGAACCAAGCAGAGCAGTTTTAAACCTTTTTGCGTTTGATTTTCAAACAATGTGAAACCTTTTTGAAACACGTGAAACATTTTTGGAACACGTGAGACATTTTTTCTAACCCTCTAATCACTGAAACGCCTTTTCAAAAAAAAAAAAAAACAACCCTAATATTCGCTTCAACCTGATTAGAAATGCCTGTAATGGTTTTAGTGTTAATCTTTCGAATTGACCACTGAGCGGCGCTAGCGGGCTGCAGATGCATCATGCAGAGCAGACGGTCACGACCGTGCTCGCTCAGTCAGGCCAGAAGCCCAATGCTCATGATCTTTACAAGCTGAGGGAAAGAGAGCCATGATACAGAGTGATGACTCGGAGGCTACGGTTGTGAATGCAGAAACCTTTAAACTAATTCAGATTGAAAGATTCTCAAAGTCACAAAACTGTCTTCAGTAATAGCGTGTGGTCATTTGCGTGAAGGACACCGTGTAATATATGTGGCCTCCAAACCTCTAATGATATACAACGCACACCAGATGCTAAAGCACACGCTTAACAAAATGTGCACATGACATTCAATATTTTAATCACAAGCTCTTGTTTACAGCAACATTTGACACATCAGCAACTCTGTAACCGACAGGACAGATTGCAAGTGGAGTTTGTAGCAGCGCTGCAGTATGTTGAGACACACACGGCTTCATTAGCTGATTCCTCGTTGTGTGGATGAGGTGCGTGCGTCCTTGACACACGATCAATACAAGACACCGGTGAGCGACAAATGAGTAAATGAGGTGCAGGCAACTCTTTTGGACTGCATTTTTTTTCTTTTGCTCCTGCAAATTTGTGGAAACAGATGAAATATCCTTTCTTCAAACACCTCAAAATAATAATGTGATAAAGACTTGCTGCTAAATTGTGCTGTGTGTGTTGGCGGTCTTTACATCTCTGAAAACTAGATTGTCAGTTATTTTGCATAAATATCAGAGGAGGCCTACAGGAAAGGTCTTGAATGTCACTTTTTGTTTCTGTGTACAGTGGTACCTCTGCTTACAAAAATTCTGACGTTAATGTTGTTGGTGCCTAGCAATGCCATCACACAGGAAGCACTTTGCATGACTACAAACTAAACTTAGGTAAAATTGCATGCTCTAAATAATCCAAAAATAAATTTTATTACTCCTGTGAACTTGTAAATGGTTCTTGGATCACTTGAAATAAAATAACAACATACAAATTAAATGTCCTAAAAAGGTGTCTCTTTCTGCACTCACCACCATAACATCAGGACCATCTCAAGGCAAACAAGTTAACTGCACTCATATTGGCAACTGCTACAATTAATATAAATAATGATTGATGAGGAGCATTATTTTTATTTATATTATGTATTTTGATTATTAAACACTAATGTAATTCTATTATGTATTTGTTACCATTTTTTCACATTTTCATAATTTAATATTTAAAGGGTTTAAGAGCATTTTTGCTACCGATTAGGCTATTTACTTGTAAAAAGCGACTCTACTTATCAAGGATTCATATTACGAAATTACTTTTGGAACATATTAATTTCATGAGTAGGGGTTCCACTGTACTTGTGTATTTACAGTAGTATGTCAGGGTTTCAATGTTCAAGGACACTCAAGCATCGGTGGTTGCATCCTTTCTATCCACACTGAAAATGCTGACTTTTTGATACTCACATCCTTCCATCGGTCCCTATGGTACTTGAACAGTGACATCATTCTATATTATAATTTCATCGATTGAACTCGGCTACATGTTATAAGACAAAAGTAGTTTTTCAAGGTCTTTTATAATCTGCAATGCAGGTTTGTTTTGGCTTCAAAGTAAAACCGAAACGGATAGCATGTGCATGCAATTATTTTTCGTGACAGCGCTATTCCATAGGTTGACATTTTTATCAAGAAAACAGACCCCCCTCAAAAACCTTTGATGGAACAAATACAGTTCTTAGAAAGAGTAAAACATGATGTCAAGTTACCACATTTTAACAACGTGCAAATCCTTTTCCACTGTGCTTTTTAAGGATGTTGAGTGTTATTTTGTTTGGTGTTTCCTGAACAGTCACAATTTTTGTGTGGGCGTGTAGGGTTGACATCAGGGTCAGATAGGAGGAAGAGAAATTCTGAAAGCTCATTAGTTAGAACTCACGCTGCCAAACAGATGTTTGCTGGAGCACCAACCAATAGACTCATTGCCTTGCAGTTTTGGCCAAACAGGCTGCTATAACAAACAAAGCAGGAGTTGGATATAAACCTCATGCCTACAGGAGGGTAAGATGGAAAATCTGCCTGTCTATCATGGACCCATTGGTAAGGAGGAGGGTGAGAGGCGACTGGCTCAGGATGGACGGAATGGATGCTACTTGGTCCGAAACAGTGACACTAGACCCAATGTCTACTGCCTCTGTGTGCTGTGAGTAGAAGAGCCGCTTTCGTTTCTCAAACATCATAGTCGGTTGCAGTGTTGGGAGTAATGCATGACAAAATAATGTATTTACTGTAATGCATTGCTTTTTGCTGTAACACGGTAGTGTAATGCATTACACAAAAAAAAAAAGTAATAATTTACCAGGTACAAATTAGAGTAACGCAATGCAATATATTGTATTTTTAACCACCGCGAGATTGGAGGGGAACAGTCCGTGGCAAAACGTTTACTTTCTGTTATTAGTATCTACTATATGTACACAAGATGGACGTATGCCCAGTACATTCAGTTCATCACAGCTAAGGACAAGAAGAACATAAAAGTTCAGTGCCACTTTGCCAAATAGCACCAGTAATTTGACAAACCATTTAGAGCGGAGCCATAGTAACGTGAATTTAGCAAAAAGAACAATGTGGATGCTGTGAAGCTAAGAAAAAAAGGATTAAAATACACAATAAGATTTTGTATCTTGTCTTTAAAGGTTTGCAATACAATACAAATTAAATGATTTATACTGTACTGGATGTGTAATGAGCATAATGAGCAACATTTAGAATGGCAAATGCGTATTTCCAATAATGTTGGTGAGGGTAATATAAAAGTCGTGTAATGCATTACATTTCAAATACTTTGAAATGACAGTAATAAGTAATTAATAATGCATTACAGTTTTCAAGTAACCTGCCCAACACTGTTTGCTTGTAAATTTCATGTCAGCTTGAAGAAACTTAGACAAAGAGTCAAAAGTGAAACTCATAGTGACAAATCTTTCAGAGGCAAACTGTTGTGTGTGTGCGTGTGTGTGTCTGCGTGCAGGTGTAATGGAATTGTCTATACATACAGACTTCGCAAGCATGATGGAGGATCATGGGCTGCAGATGTAAGATTTCTATCTTCCAATCGATTGACATCATTTAAGATATGGACTATACCATTTTTGTAATGACCGTAATTTTTTAAATTATTGAACATAGAAAAACACTCTGGATAATTATGAGCCCATCTAAACAGGAACAGCTTACTAAAGGTGATTTTCAGTTCCAGCATGAAAGATAGCCTGTTCAGCAAAGTCCACACGTACTTTACATGGTTGTTTGCGGATGAATCTGACAGCCTTGATCTCAACCCCATTAAACACCTTTGCGATAAACTAAAATAGCGATCATAAATCACTGCATGGTAAAACCTCAAAATAGCAATTCCTGGAGGTGTTGACTTCAGCATCCAGACAAATGTAACAGAAAAATCTGCCCCATTCTGTGCCCATATTTATGAGTGTCCGTTGCATTCTGTGTCATAGTCTGATAGGTATCTTACAACTTTCCACTGTAGCTGCGTCCAGGGAAAATGATTCATTACATTTATGTGACTATAGTAGCAGTGGTTTGCTTTTTTTTCCTCATCTATGTCATTGTTAATAATTGTTAAGATTTAGAGTGGGTTTGATAATCACCCCAATTAGAATTAATGCATTTTACATTGTCAATTTGAAGAAATAAAGGTCGTTTTTGTTCAAGATAATTATTATAATTAATTTGGTTAGACATATTTCATGTTTGGCAAGTTAAATGATTTATCGCAAAAAAAAAATGTGGAGATATTTATTATTTTTTTTGATGACACAACATTTTTGGAAGTGGAAAATAAGTTTACAGTGTATGAGAAAATATGCAGGGTTAACCTTTGAAATTCTATAGAAATTGAGGTCAATGACCAAACGTGTGTAAAACTATAACGATCAGATACAAATCCAAATAGCCTCATGTCAAAGACATTCTACTTTGAAGACTATGCAACAAAAATTCTAAATTACAAACATATGTATTGCAAAAAAAAAAAAAAGCCCTGGAGTGGTTTTCGTTCCTCTGTATGTATCTAGAGGTGGAAAATAATCTTTAATCAGCTTTGTTTGTTCCTATACGAAGATGTGATTTAAAAATTGCAGTCAAGTCTACAATGTAGAATTGCACCTGTCATAATTTAAGAACAATCACTCGCCATCGTGTTTTACACTGGCAGCATCAATCAAATAACATATAAATTATTCATAGCCAATATTACTTTAATAAAATATTGCTCATGGTAATATTTGCAGCATGAAAGAGAGAGAGGGAACGAGCGAGAGAGGGACAAGGGAAAAAGAACACACGAAGATTTGAAGAAAGCAATCTGGTTGAATGATCGTAAAATGCATTATTTTTTCCACTTGTGACTGATAGTAAAGAATACAAAGCAATAACAGCTGAATGAAGCTACTTACTTGAAAAAGGCAGACTATTTTTCAAATGTTCAGCTTAGCTCCCGCAAGCCGGCTTCAATTTTGTCAGGTGGAGAGGATGACTTCCAAATTTTGAGGGGTTATTTTGAAGCCACATATGTTTGTGTTGTTTCAATTTTAATTGGCCACAATGGAAGCTCCAAAGATAATGGCAACATATTTCAAAAACGCCCTCATGATCAACATGAATAATTGTTTGTTTTTTTTTTTTTTGCTGTTGACAAACACCATTTGAAAAAGCCTAAGGGGAGCGAAGAACTCTCAGAATGCATTTTCCTAATTTAGCATTCAATACCCCAGAGTTTTATTTTCCCATCTGCTATCATCAGATATTCTCTCTGCTAATAATTCTTTGTCTATAATGAGAATTGTGCCAATTGATTGTGAGGTATATGAAACAGATCTTTTTTTTTCTACCATTATTTTGATTGCATCAGCCTACAGCTATTTGTATCCTGTTCAGTCTTGGAAGTATTTTGTGCCGCTGACTCATTTGAAAACATGTCTCCATGAAACCATCCTACTCTTTTCTGCATGACGTCAAGATGCATCTATGAATTCTCTGCCTCCCACTTCAATTTCTTTCTTTCTGATCCCCAGACTATTCCTGGTGTGCCCAAACGACATTTCCGCAAAATGGAGAACTTGATAGCGGCTTTCCAGAAGGCCGGACAAGGAATTGCCATCCCTCTGCTTTACCCTGTCATCGCCCGAAGTGGCGCAGTCGCCCACAGTGGTACAGACGGCCAGTAATAGGCTGTCAGCACTGCACAGCAGCTTGAGTACTCTCCTCCAGCAGTTGCGTGCTGCTTGGAGGAGAGAAACATGAGGAAAATACAATGTGATAGGTACTCTTGGTGAGAGGCAAACCCAAAATGTTAAAAAAAATACATATATTCAAGATTCGATTCGAATACAACCTCTGATTGTCTTTTGCCACCATGTTTTGTCCAAACCTATTCACCCACCCCCCCAAAATATGACCCTAAACCAGTTCTTCTCAAATACTGGGGTGGGCACGAGGTAATGCTTTGTTTTGTCGTGTGAAGTCTAATTGCAATAAAATCTTTTTTTTTTAAATTTCAGGTACTATGATGCACTTGTTAATTATTTCAGCTTTAGACTAAGCTGTAAAGCGTATAAACGCTGTGAAAAATAATGAATAGTGGTTGAAAATTGATTCATATTGCCATTTTCTTTTGTTCATGTTAAAAAGGACACAGGTTTAGGTATACCTCTATAATATGTATAGATAATAATTTATTTATAGTCAGCATTTCGAGGGGGTGGCGGGGCTTGGCAAAATTGAGAAGCACTGCTTCAAACCAAGAAAAATAAATTTATGTACTACGCCATACTGCTCCAATTTTACAACTTTGACTAAATGTGCATGTATAAATAGATTAATAGGAACATTTTGCATACACACCCACAGAGTGGAAGTAATTCAAACATCCAGTCACAGAATACTGAATCGCATGATAAAAATGTATGACTGTGTGGGCCTAACTATACTTCCTTTTTTGTGCCACACAAGATGTCTCATGACTTACCAGTGTGAAGTAAAATATTCATCTACTGAAACATTCATATCCATTACTGCATACAGCACATACATTGACAAGAAATGTATTTTTTGTGAGTGACAAGAAAACTAAAGCATTTGGTTGAAATATACTGCAGAAATGAGTTCTCATTTGCTCTTTGACACACCCACACACCTGCGTGCACACGCACACCCACATGACACATAATCTGGAACGAAATTCAATTTGACATATTGAAGCGCTGATCTCCGTGGAGCGAGAGCTGACTGCAGGGGTAGGATGGGGAGGGTGTGGGCTACTGTCATTTTTGTGATTGACATTACCGGCTACTCTAGAAGGAAAAAAAAAAAAGTGGGAGCGTAAAACCGAAAGAGGAAGTGAGTGTGAGCATTCAGCCGGGACAGCGGTCTCCTAGCAACCGGACTTTCCTTTTTTTTTGAGCTCGGAGATGAGGCTGGACAGTATCTAACGAAGCATATGGTTTCAGACCGGAGAGGAAGGAACATCGCAAAGAGCTCATTGCGAACGTATATCACCTGCTTGCAGTCACAACATATGCAGCGCGAGGCTCTGTCATCCGCAGCCTGGGAGAAACACAAACAATTAATGGTGGGCAGATGGTGGAGTGACGCAGGGAGGGGAGGCATGTGGCTGGGGGAAGCAGATGGAAGAGGAGGTGGATTAGTGAAAGCTCGCTTAAAAAAATCTTTGCGTAAACTTTTTTTTTTTTTTTGGGGGGGGGGGGGGGGGGTTCACATGTAGTCTGATTGGCATTTCCTAATGAGAGGAGACAAGCTGTAGAGTACACTGAAGCCAACTCCAAGGTCCTGCCCCTTCTGCACTCGCCACCCACTCACCGAGCCTCAGCTGTCACATTTCTTCCTCCCGGCCGCAGCGCCGTTCTCTTTCCCCCCGCTTCTTCTTTGCTTGTGACAGATGCAGGTTTCTCATACAAGGCTCAGTTTGAAGCATAATGATGGGCGATAATGACAGCACAGATTTGGGAGAGAAAATCTCCCTGAGACGAGAACAAAGAGAACATGACAAATGTTGTGCTAGGGAGGCGAGCGAGGACAGGCGTACGAGTTGCAAAGCCGAATAACAAGCCAGAATGCCATCCCAAGGAGCACCAGGGATTATTCACACATAATAACTTTAATCAGCATCGGAACCCCATAAAGTCAGTTTTTTTTCCAGCGAGAATATTTACTATAGCCATGTATAATTCTTTGCAAAAATGTAACTGCTCTTTCTATTGATTAGCAATACTGACACTTACTTATGAACAACAGAACTTCCACTTGAGCACTTTTTTTTTCTCAGTGTGAAAGCGCTGGCTATGTACATTCTTGATTGGAGTATACACACTCATACAAACTACTGTTGGAGCGGAGCAGAGGCAGCAAACCCAGAAGAGGTCCGCTCCTCTTTTTGGGAAGCGTCAGAGTCGACAAGGCCTCTCTTACACGTTATGTAAACGGGAAGGATATCCGGAGTAATTGGCAACTAGAGAGCTCTTGATTTGAGCCATGAAGGAGATAATTCACTGGCAACCGTAGAAGTCTTCATCTTGGGTGAATTAAAAGAAAATCCGAAGAGAAGAAGAGTGTTTAGGACAGAGGAAGAGTCTGTTGACTCCCAAACTAGCAGGGATACAAAAAGCAAAGCCACAACCGAACCACACTTGCTTGTGCCACTGTTAGAAACCAGACAATAATAATAAAATACCATCATTCTGTCACAGTTAAAGGCATTTTGGAAAAAT
The DNA here is from genome assembly GCF_059441005.1 of Hippichthys cyanospilos. Classification (NCBI taxonomy): domain Eukaryota; kingdom Metazoa; phylum Chordata; class Actinopteri; order Syngnathiformes; family Syngnathidae; genus Hippichthys; species Hippichthys cyanospilos. The sequence goes on from NC_142381.1 coordinate 4,896,121, forward strand.
TTCCCCCTAATCTTTCATCTTTTTTTTTTTGTTTTTTTTTTGACGACGTCATCTTTTTTGATACTGTATAGAAAGGGTAGAACAAATTGGGGTAGAGTAGAAACAGGCAGTCTTTGGTGGGCTGGGGTGGGAGAGCCGCTTGAGTGTTACCTGCCTCCCACCTCGCTTTGAGTCATGAAGTGGATGTTGTAGGGGCAGTCGGATAGCTCGGACTGCTGCTCTATAGGCAGGGAGTAGTAGCCGTCGTAACCCTGCACGCGTCCGGCAGACAGCAGCTGCTGCTTCTCCACGTCGCTCCACGTTCGGCTCCCCGCGTCACCTAACTCCAACCTCTTCCTCTCGTGCTCCCACGCCCCCTCCACGGCTCTCCGCCTGGCCTCCTCCCGCACCCTCGCTCTCTCCTCCTCCTCACTGCCGCCGTAACGGATGCACAAGCACAGCGCCCCCTGCTGGAGAGTGATGTCGGCGAACCGACGAGTCCTGCCGTTGACCATGGCGCTCATTTGCGACACGCTCACGTTGACTCCGCTTTCTAAGACGCGCCCACCGACCCCTAACCCTAAAGCCAGGTCTTCTTCGATGGGCCGGGACTGGAGAAAATGGTGTGTGTCGCAGCCATGCACCGTGAAACTCAGCCCGTCGAGGTGGACGGCGCCGTTCAAAATGGCAGCCACCCGCCGACTGTCCTCGCTGGCCACGCCAATGACCTCTGCGCTCACGCGGGCGTGAGAGATGGCGAAGCGGATGCTGGGCCCGAGAAGAAAGGGCCGGGAGCCGAAGGGGGGAGGTCGCGTCGGGCGGTGGCAGGTTGAGCCCACGGGTGCTGAGACCAGGGGTAAACGCTCCAAAGAGATGAAACGCCTTAGCTGCTTGCGGAGCTCGCATTGGATTCCCAAAACCACCTGAACAGAAAAACCACAATCATTCCTGAAGATTCGCAGATATGTTTATGCTTGAAGTGTTTTAAATTATTATGCATATGCAGTTTGTAATTTTCCCAATTAATCTATTTTATTTATATTCAATAATTAAACTAGGTTCATTGTAAAATGCAATTTACTTACAGCAAATCAATTGAATATTAAAAAAACTCGACTTCAAGTCAAGTTAATGAAAGTGAGTGATTAAAATGATGAATCTGGAAAATTTGGATTTTCGATCCTAATATAGTCACAAATACCGATTTACAAATGTCGCTGGTTTGATTTAGCAAATAGAAACAGCAATGGAGTATTCACCTTGCTCGAGTCCCAGTCTTGTGTCTTGGTTTGGGTCTTCATCAGTTCATATGTTTGTTCCATGCGGCTGATCTCAGGTTTTGGGAAACCCGGAACAACGTTATGAAGTTGGAAGCCAAATAACTGCAGCCAGCTGCCTATGTCTGGATACAGATACAAATACAGAAATGAATGAAAGAAATAGGAAAAAGGACATGATCTAAAGGAGAAAAAAAAACAAAAAACAAGTTCCATCATTGTTTCTTAAAAAGCGTGTTTTAAGGCTTCAATTACTATCAATATAAAAAAAAAAATGGATCAATTTAGGTTTTATTCGATAGTTAAAACATGCCTATACACATACACAAACACACAGGCACACACATGGAGCTGCAAATATTTGTTAGTTACTTTAATATACCGTATTTTATTTAATGCAAAATTAACACCCACCCCTTCCTGTGCTGTTCATTGTATGGGAATTCCAGTCACGGCGCAGCATAAACATTCACGTCTGAATTACCCTTGAGAAATGCACTGCACTGCAGCCAATATAAACAACTTGTTTTGGAGAGGAGAAAACTACTTTGGATGAGCCATTTGGACTGTCAGGCTATGTAACCCGTCCCTGCTTCAACAGCATTAACATGACTGGGCTGTTGGTTAGCAGTCAGCACCACTCAAAGAGGGCTCAAAATATTGGAGAGGCACTTGGCCAAGTGCGTACCTGTCTTGCGTCTTGGAGTGACCCCAAGTTACTTTCTTTAAAGCTGTTAGTGATCAATACTATACTAATAAAAATGAAGGCATACTGTATAAATCGAAGAAACTGTGCTACAATGTTGTAGGAATATTTAAATACTGTAAAATAATTAGGATATATGTGGGGTTAAGGGATTTAAATTTCAATCAAGAAAATAGGCAGGAGTCCACAGATTGCTTCATCTTCTGAAGCATTCTGCATTCATGTTGGAAGAGAACTGGGCCAGCTCCAAATTGTTCCCACAAAGTTGGGAGCATAGTACTGCCCAAAATTTCTTGGTATAGTTAATTCCTCAACATGTCTATTCAGCTGTTTATACGTGTTTTACAAGACATATAAACTGTCATGAAAAAAACAAAACAAAACTAATGGTAGTCTCAGTATATATTTAGACAGCTTGCTCCATATTTGAGCATAATGTGACTAAGAGGCTCGGTTGCATCTCCATGAAAAACACTCACTCATAACAGCACAATAATATTGCGGGAGATCATGATGGTCCAAATTAATGTTTCATGCAGATGACCCGAGCAACATCCTACATTCACTCTGATACTCTGCTATTCCATTTCCTTCTCTTGTTCAAGTTTTTGTTTCACCCCTCAGGGAAACAGTGTGTTCTTGACAGACAAAAGAGGACAAAGCATAAAAGCTTGAGTAAAAAAACACAACAAAAAAAAACAGAAAAACAAGATGATCAGAGGCTGTCCTGTTTCTTGCCGGCATGTTCTTCAGTCTATTGCATTTTCTCTGTCTGACACATTGCCTCACCTGTGTCATCTCATTCTCAACGGCAGATGTTTTCTATGTGCGTGTGTGTGTATGTGTCTGTGTAAGTGTGAGACATGGCGAGTGAGAGCAATATCTTCCCTTATTGTGCGATAGCTGTCATATGGAACGTCTCCAGTCTCCAAGTAGTGCAGTGTAGTACTGTTTGCCACAATACTGTTTGGATTTGTAAATTCTGAATCGGCCTCACCTGCAGGGTAAGTAGGTGGCATGGCAATGTAAAATCAGTTGTAGACACAATATCTAATTTGTAAATCCTAAGACCAAAATCTCCTTGAGTTCCTTCTTGTCTCCGAAAGAAAGACAACTAATATATAAGGGGAAACTGAGGGTGGTTATATTGACTAATGATCCCCAACCTACCATATTTCTCCATGTACAATTCGATTTTTTTTCCCTCATGTTCAAGCTCCAAATTGTGGGTGTCGACTTATACCTGCATAACTCAAGACCAGACCAATTTTTTCCGCATATCTGTGTTTTAAAACATAAATATGAATGAATATCATGTCATTTACAAGGCTTAAAATGATTATATATACCTCTATTTCGATAGAGTATGCATCCGTTTTAGTGCGTTTGCACTTGCAAATGCTTTTTTGTCTTTGTTGTCAACAACGAGGCTGCGTGGATCATTTTTTCAGCGGACTTTGACCCATTATGAAAAGGAAAAGACAGCTTGTCCGCTCAAGACAAAAATGCAAGAGCAGTGGCATGGCACGCATGGTTGTCGAGGGTGGGGCGAGAAACACAGCGGAGAGCAAGCAATCCACTCTCTGATCACGTCACAGTCGTCACTTGGGTAAATAAGGCTTCAGCAAAGCAACTCTTCCAACAATTGATTTTTTGGCACAACTCTAATGAATAGCACTCGAGTGTACATCACTAAATCAATATTCAATAACGTAATTAATGCATGTGCACTCGTAAGAAATCACCTGTTGTAAACTGCGTCACCTCCTCCACTCTCCCCACAGGGCAGTTGTGTTTGAAGGCGTACAAGTTAAAAGGTCTTGGCTCCTTGCTTAGCTCCGCCCATAGTTCATGGTTGGGTGACGTCCAGCGACCGGCTAGAGTGTCATAATCCCGCCTTCCCAGGTGGACCAGACGCGTGAGAGGATCATACAAGCCTCCGTGGAATCCAATGATGAGCTGAAAGTCTGGGTTGGTGTCTTGATAGACTTCTCCGTAGGGGGTGTAGAGGATCTCCTTGACCAGTCGGCCCTTGCTTGAGAAAACCGCCCTCGGGGTGCCCACACTGTCGCAGGCCACGTAGTACTCTTCTCCGCTGCTCAACTCCATGGCGATGAGGTGACCCTGCAGGTCGTAGTACAATGACGTGATCAAGCTGCTGCTGTGGTTATATAAGTGGCTGACTCTGGTGGGATGCGACAGATCGGCATAAAAGAACTGCAGCTGCTGGCCCTGGCTCGTCTTCGTGGCCACACGCCGACCTAAGCCGTCATATCGGTACCACACCGAGTGCCCGGTTGCTCTGTTGAACACCCGCATCAGGAGCCCATTGGAGTTGTAATCAAACAGGTCGCTGGCTCGCTGACGCAGAAATCCGTCTTCATCCACGCTGTATTGTATTTCACCCAGGTGCGTGATGCGGTCTCGCTGATCGTAGCGTAGCGGAACCAACCTGCAGTCAAGCAGACCGGTCATCAGGCTTTGGATGCTTTAAAGGAAACAATGATTCTGCAATATGCCAACATTTTTACAAATGTGACTTTAAACACCTCGTGAGTGGAAATACGACATGGAGCCTGTTTCGCTTTAATGTTTTAGAAGTCACAATTGCTTTTTATAGCATAACAAATCATCCGGAGGGTAGCAATAACACGAGGAGGAATGTGACAATCTTAATTTCCTGCAAAACTACCTCACTAATATCATGTTTGGTGCCTGAGGAAAGGTTAGATGCACACATATTTCGGGTTGTAAATCTGAGCCATAAAAACCTTGCCAGTTTATCCAGGTTGTAATTGTTAGGTGTAAAACTGACCTGCTGTGAATCTGAATGTCAGATTTCATGAGATAGCTGAAAAGCTCATGATGGGGTTCGGACCAAAGCAATGGCTGATTACTGGAGTCAAACAATTTAGATATCTGCCATACACATGAAGTAATAGCACTTCTTCAATGTTAAATTAACTGTTTAGAAAAAATGGCTTACAATTGTAATATATTAGTGCTCTGTAAATAGAGGTGGGCCAGCAACGGTGCCACTCGTTCTTATCATTTTAAGGATTTTATATTCATTCAAAAAGCGCAAATAACCCGAGGAACCTTAGATAAAAAAGTATTTAGTTGGATCAAGTTTGCTCATCATGTGAAGCAGTGTCTACAAAGCACCACTGATGCAGCCTTACCTCGCACTGGTGCCGTGGCTAAGCAGATTGATGTTCCCGTTGAGGTCATAGCTGTAACGCCACTGCGGCCGCTCATTGACAGCGGCGCTTTGCAGTTGACTGTCCGCGTCATACTCGTAGGTGTATCGTGTCACATTGCTGTCCACGCCCACTCTAATGTCACAGGTGGTTGTGCGTCCAGCAGAGTCATACTGGATGGTCATCCAGTAGGCGATAGATTTGAGGATCTCATATTGAACCTCCACTACTTGGCCGTATGAGTTAAACACCTTGGTGTGCTTCATCAGATGTGTAGTGATCACCTAGGCAACAACAGATGTACGGATGGATAAAATGTATTCAGAGGACTAAATTGAGGACTAAATTAGAACTAAATGAGAGAATATTTACTGTTGAGACGTTGAAATTATTTGGACTATTTTAGGTCTCTTAACATATAAATTAATATTATTCTGCTTAATTGCCCATTAATCGAATATTCATTGAACCTGTAATGATAATACTTAGTGAAGTGTCAAAGGCAACAAAAAATACCAGGGGACAAAGCATTAATACAAATAAATATTGTGTACGCATGGCTCCAATGTAAATTACCTGGTTAAGGTCATAAAAGATGACGCTGAACTTGCCAAACTGCTCCACCCGCCCCGATACATCTACATAGCGGTACAGATCGATCGGCAGGGGAGTCTCGTTGATGACGGCCTGCATGCTGGTCACTCGAAAGTTATTATAACTGTAGTCGAACCTGGCGTTGACAAGTCCCTCTTCACTGAAGCGGAAGATCTGCCGACTGGTCAGTGGACCTAATGATAGAAAATCACAGGCGTTAACACAACACACGAACCCGCATGCACACAAACACAAGTCCTCTGCTTAGCCATCACGCACCCAGTGGAATTTACCTAATCAATTCAATTGATGGAGAGAGTTCAACATCATAAATGGCGACACACTCAGCGCTATCCATTCTTTTGTAACTACCCGCACACCTTTGGCATTTCCAGCGTTGACCTTTAATGCGGACAGATAATGAAGTCTAAAGACAATAGCCATGATGGGCCAATGTGCTCCTTAATGTCAGAACATCAACTTCTACATTGTTCGTTTGATCTCTTGCAAGTGACTACTACTCCCCCCCAGTTGGGGGGGGGGGGGGGGGGGGGGGGGACGGCGCCTGTTAATGAAACCGCATTATGGCACCATTTGAGATGACTCTGATTGCACTTAAAATGACTAAGCGCCTGGCTTAGCAGAGCGCAGAGAGCTGGATCATCATTATATTCCCTATTTTTATTTTCTGTGGAATGTTGAATCTGTACTTCCACAAATGGGGAAATGGCAGATTCACCCAGCGTGAGTAGCAGGCTTTTCAACAACCCAAGGGAACTCGTAGTTTGCTCCTCTCACTTTTAAAGCTGTCATATTTCCACTCGTTTTCGCTCATTTTCTTCTCTTACATATATCACCCTTTTTCACTTCCAACTATTCGCTGCCCCCTCTCAAGTTGACAATTATCGCTATCTCCCCTCTCTCCAAACATCCGTTTGTTCTGCTGAAATGAGATCAGTTAAAGGAAGGTGAAAGTCTTTTCACAGTGAGGACAAAAAGATAAAAAAAACACCCACAGACACACTCATATGCACCGCCCTGAACATTGGTGATGCCCGGTTTACGTAGTGACTGTTAATCACACGTTTTCCACGTCAGAGTGTGACTAAATCATTATTTAAGATACTTATTTAAACGCTGCTTTCAAAATGCTTTCAAATGACGATTAGAGATTCTCCTTCATTTGGCTCTGAATGTGAATGTGCCTTGCTGATTAAATATGTTTATTGACTGATAACAAACAAGTGCAAAACCCCTCTCAGAGCATTTAAAGTTAAACTCGAGACTCAACTAAATTTTGAGATAGGGTTGCGTAACATTTGCACTCTATGCATTAGGTAGTTTCATTTGCAGATATGTGGGTTCAACAGTTTAACAGGGGGTGGTCTGCCGTTAAACTTTTGCAGACATGCTTGATCTTTTTCACACTTTTGCAATTGTTGTTTCCCCCCTCCGAAACGTTTTATCCCACAATCACTTCACATCGCAGATGTTTTGAGTCACACTCACAGATGAGTCAGACAACTGCACACTGTAAATGTTTTCAAGTGGGACTGAGTGTTGCCTTAAGTACCTGTCTGCCGGTATCGTATAGAACTTATGAAGCCATTGTGGGTGAGATGGATGGTTTTGACGGTACCAGAGGCCTCATCATAAGTGAATGTCACCAGGGTGGAATCAAATGTCACCTCAGACAGACGCGCTGCTGGTGTATACCTTCAAAAAAACAAGACGATAGTATCTTAGAAACGTGAAATGCGTTTAAAACTTGGCATGTTCAGCAAAATGTCGATTATGTTACATTATAGCCTACAATTCATTGCATTACATTACACATCTGTAAATTACTTTAAAACATATTGTTATTGGGACATACATACAAAGACATATGTAAGAAATACCTATTAATAAATTCATAAATCAATGTGATATTTAATGGGCTCCACCTGAGTTTCAAATTTCCAATATACGTGGACAAATCTTTGAACTTCCTGGTAAAATATTTATCTAGTAGGCTCACAATGCTTTGCACCTGAGGGGGGCTTCATTTTATCCAAAATGTGCCTTTCCTTATGCAAATGCTTGGCCTTCCAAATACCTCTTGAAATTTTGGGATCATTAAAAAGCATCTTTATTTATTCATGTATTTTTTTTCATACTCAAAAAAAGAGCAAACCTGGACTGCGGAAGCATTTGATGGGTTAAAAATGTGATCATATTATTAAAATGTCTCCATCACGCAAATGCTGCATTAGGAAAAAGTTAAATGTCAGAACACTACTTCAATCAGTCCTCCAGTTATCATTAAAATTAAATCCGTAGTGGTAGCTGCTGCCGCCACTGCTGTTTCTGCTGCCGCTGATGACGCCGACGATGATAAAGCAGCCCTTTAATCAGTCTCCATCAGTCCAATCACTATAATTTGAAAGGACATCTGACTTAGATGTCGACGGAAATAGTAGATGATGTGAGAGCGTGTTGACTGCTTTGTGTACAAAACCTCTGGAGCATCAAAACTATTTGACACATTTTGTTCATGGGAAATGACACCTAACACACCGTGGTGTCACCAGTGTCGTGTGTGAAGTACCTGTAGATGACACTGCGTCCCGTACCCAAGTACTGAGTCCTGAGCAACCTCCCATCCAGGGTGTAGTCCTGCAGGAAGGACGCCGGGCTATCAGGAGGAGTGTACATATTCCTGTAGTAACCAATGGACAGCAGCGAGTGCAGGTTGTGTTTGGCCATGCTGGGCATCGTAACAGCCGTCAGTCGGTCCGTCTGATCATATTCAAAGACGTATCGCCGCTGGCTGTGCAGAAGTAGCACGACCGACTGCAAGAACACAAGAAGACAGTGAGAATCACTCTACAACTGGGCTGGTGTGCATCTTGGTTATCTTTTGGTTTTATGAAAACAGCTTGGTCAAAAATAAGCCTGGATCAAAGGACCGATTCATAAGTTTCACAGTTCAAAGTTTAGAACTCCCTGATGATTTTTTTTTTTTTTGTATTATGTATGGAACAAAAAAGTGTTAAAATATTTACTTTAGTTGATTTTTTTTTCAAATAAAAACCTGGCATTTGATAAGGTAAGTATAATTTAGGTACTTATGGGTTACTCATTAATTAAATGTAAAAAAAGCTCTCCTATTTGAGTCCTTGGTAAAATAATGGCATAATAATATTAAAAATGGATCTTTTTCATTTAAAAGGGTTCTGTAATTCATATTAATTAAAGTCTAATTTTAAAGTAAAAACCTGACACTGATTTTATTTCAGAATGAATGCGCTTTCATTAAAATTGATTTTAAGGACGGAAATTAAACCTTCATTTGTCACACTTGTAAAGGAACATTGACTGTGCCCTCATTGCCAATTAGATAGTCTCATGCATCACACACTTTTTCCAAGTCTATTATATGCAGTACAGCCGCCAAACGGCTTTCAGTCAACACTCTTTCTTATAAATCCATAAAAGTTGAAGTTCATTGCCTTCACACGGTGGCGTTATGTAATACAGTATAACCCAAAAACGTTTTATGCCTTTTTACTGTGATAACTTTGTCTTGTCCATTGTCTTGACCGTTTACGAGCCTTGGAAGCACATTTGAAACTCATCAATCAAGTTTGTTTTTAAGGATTAGAAATAGCTATGAAAATTCTGTGGCGCTGATGAAAACATGCACTCGGGTCTTACTCTGTCTACGTATGTGTAGCTCCATATCTTCCCATTGACCCAGGCTCTGGACACCACCCTGTCGTTCTCGTACTTCAGACGTTCAAACCATTCTCCACGGTGGATGGCTGACAGGAGTCCACCTCCAGAGTAGCTGACATTTACTTCAGTGTATTTGCTACTTGGAGACCAAACCACAGGCCTGCCAAGAATATCATACTGAATATGGAGGGTGAACTTTCTGTGGTCATCATAGATCTTTCCCACGCTTGTGCTCTGATCAAAGTCTATGGACAGCAAGTTCCTGTTATGTGCCTGAGAAGAGAAGGTACAAAACAGGACAAGCTTGAAGCAAGACACCCGAAGGGAATATGCTAAAAAAAAAAAATAAAAAAAAAAAAAGGCTACATTTGAACTTAACTGCTGTATAATCAAAAATTAAAGGTCACAAGACACTCGGATATTTGAACCAGTAGCAGAACTTTCATGACTTTAGATGAATCAGTAAAGTGACATTTACTGCAAACCGTGTGCATAAGAAGTATCATAATCAATCATTACGCCTCAGGTTTCATTTGAATTTGAAACAACTATTTTTAATAGAACCGTTTTCTGACTCATTTGGAGTATGCATTGCGAGCAGTGGCGGAACAAACGTTTTATTTGCTCATAATACCTAAAAATCTCATTAATTTATAATCCTCTCTCTATAGAACGTCTTGCTCAGTTTGTCTGTACAATTTCAATCAAAACATTTCAATCAATTCTAATACATCACTCTCCCTCCATTGAGTTGTCTCCATCTCGTCTGAGGGACGTGAGGGTCGAATGAAAGTGACCTGATCGTCCAGACTAATTAAAAAAAACAAAAAAAAAAATATCGGGTATGGATCAGTTTCAGAACCACATAACCAAGTGGCCTGGGTTGCATTTGCAAGGATGGGATCCATGTACATCGAAGGTAACATAGGAAAAACAAATCTGAATTGGGTTATTTCAAATTGCTGTCAAAACGTAGCCTTTGTCACTAGCTTTTTTAGTCTTGGGCCTTATCAAGAAGCCACACTGTAGCTCCAGCTCAAGTTGTCACGGCAGCCAAGGGCATACAGCGCATTGGCCCAGTGGGGAAGGGGTGGGACGAGCAGACGCTCATTTACATGAGATGGGATCACCGCCTTAGAATCAGCCGGGCTGTGTTGCAAACCATTTTGTAAATATTGATGACATGCAAACATTTGTTCAATTAATCCTGAAAGACCATATATAAATTGCATTTTATTTGAAGACGTTTTTGGTGGTTAATAAAGATAAAAAGCTAAACATAAATGCCTAATTGCAAGTATGAAGCCAAACCCAACACACAATTTTTGATTTTTAGCTTTTTACCCTGAGTCTGCGTTCATAAGTGGTATAGTTAGTCTTGCTCTGCTCCTTCCTTTGTCGCCATTCAATTAGGCTGGGGGCGTGGTCACCGGGCAGGCTGATGTTACAACGGCTGGCAGTTGGGCTGACTCCGCCCCCAACACCTCCCGGGAGGAAGGGTTCCGTGCTGAGGGACAGCTCCATCCCGCTGGCCAGTGACACAAAGAACGAGCCGTCGGCGTTGACTTTGTAAGAACTCTGTGCATGGTCTGGGTTTCGATTCGTGGTCATGACACACACAGACGTACACGTGCATTTGTGTGCACACACATACAAACAGACAGGAAGTAGCACCCAAACCACACATGCACGCAATGGAAATGCACAGAAACAAGTGAAACAAAATAAGCCATCAGTTCGTTTTGCAATAAACACAAGCCACAAATATTGCTATAGTGATAAAGACATTGCGCAAGAGAAGAAAGTACAAGTTGAAAAAAAGTACGGCTTTGACATATTCGTTTTTATTTTTCCCATAGTTGCCGTTCTCACAGAGAGATTTTATCAATGTACACTTCATAGAGTTGAGGTATAGTAGATTGTTCTCACATTAGCTCCATTTTCAAAGGACAATGATATAATAACGATATAAAAATAAACCTATATTGGCGCAAGTAAACTGGGTTGCAATTTCAATCCCCTCCTCTCCTATAAAGCCTTGTATGTGTTGCCTCAGAGGCAATACACACTGTTGCTCATCATGTGGCGACGTGGAAAACTGAGTGGAGTGGGTGGGGGAGCACTTGAGCTTTTCCTCATTGTGCAAATGCCTTCATGCATGTATAAAAGCGACCGAGGATACCATTTCTGTCACTATGAAGAGTGCTGGGAAGCAATTAAAGAGATGACATGAGAAGAAAGTGCCTGTGTGATCTCCCACTCTCATTTGATCCCATTTTCAAAAGTACCCTTGTTTTTTTCTTTTTTTCTGACATTATGAAAACAAACGTTTTTCTTTAACTCTTACATAGTGTCCACTTGCCATGCACGTATATACGTATTTTCCCAATGTATCAATGGCCTGTCTTATAATAATAATAATAATGGAAAACTAACAGTGTTTTAGAGAAAAATGAATGTGCACGATAGTCTTATTTGATAAATCGCATGCATTTGTTTTAGCAGCAGATCTTGCACCTGTGTGGAGGGACCCTCTGACCTTTCTCTGCCTTCAGTTCCAAATTTACAGTAAATATAATCTTTGTCAACTCATTTTACTCTTTTGCTGTTGCAGGATTCCCTCATGAAGTCCAACAGGTGAATGTTTCTGCAGGAACTTTTGCAAATGAAAAAAAACACGAGTAAAGACAGTTTCGAGCTTTCTTAAACTATGGCACGATCTATCTGATCCAAAAAAAAAAAAAAAAAAAAATATATATATATATATATATATATATATATATATATATATATATATATATATATATATATATATATATATATATATATATATACATACAAATGTTGGGGTGCCTGTAGGAGAATACATTTCATTTTTTTTGGGTCTTCATTTTTTGGTGCCGTTCGCTCATCCGATTTCATGATAAAAGAACGTAATTCAGATTATATTTATTGATGTCAAAATGGGTCAAATTTGACACAAACAGTGTGTAAGGTTGCCAGAGCTTTTTTCAAATATGTCAATTCCTGGAGAAGAAATCCTTGTTGAGTTTTGTGGCACCGCGTATAACCTAACCCGAAAAAACATAAATAAATAAGGTCGCTTTCTTGCCATTTATCCGTCATAAATTTTTAAACATTTATAACTTCACAGGCTCCTTTTCTTACAGCGCTATGAATGTTTGGTCGAGCCCCCGATGACTCATAAAGGCCTTTGCAGCATTTGGTGGAGAAGAAGATTTGCGCAGATTCATGATGGTGATTTTCTAATCTTTCATGTGTCGGCCATACAGAGTAAATGGGAACATTACATCTTTACCCCCATTTTTGGATTCATGTCAGCTATTTGGTTTTCTTACATTTCTGCAATTTTCTGAGCTATTAGGAAAGAACATTCTTCTCGCAGCCTTTGGGCACATGATGCAATGGCGTTATACCTCGTTTGAATGTGTAGATAGTGTCACTGGCAGACAGGTTGGTGCTGGTAATAAAGTTTTCCCGGTTGGATGCTTCCACCTCAACCCTCGACCAGCGATCCAGGTTGCCTTGGAAACCGCGCACATCACCCGTCGGGAGGGTGATGTTGGTCACACGGCCTTCATTGTTGTACCTGCAAGAGAAAAAAAAACAAAAACACAAAGCCGATGATGGAGAACCGTGCACACACAGATATGACTGTGCCAGTCGGACAAATGAAACTCACACATATGCGCGCACAATAACGCCCCACTTCCACACATTCATGTCAGCTTTGATTTATACAGGCAATTATCCAGCTGTGAGATGGTAAATAATTCAGACTGATGTGTGTGCCTACTTTATCGTTACAACTGACAATATGCACAAAGCATTGAAAAGAGAAATCTTACAGGTGAGCTGTCACAGGTTCAGATGCAAATTACTGTACTCAAGAATAATTTTCATATGCCTTTGTTATTTATGTTTCTGACAACTTTCATTTTTACTCAGCTGCATTTCAGAAATGTATACATTTACTCTGAAACATGTTTTTGTTTGCATTGATTTGTGTGCCTTTCTAATTAGTTCCAATTTTGTTGTATACAATCTAAATAATGAGAAAAAAAGTATTCTATTCTACTTTTTCTTATTTATTTATCAAAAAAAATTAAACACTTTTACATCAGCGAATGCATATGGTCAGTCGGGAGGAGCCGACTGCTCCATCTGGCAGTTACATTTTTGCGTAGGAAATTGTGTTTAGTTTTTCTTTCAAATTCAACATAAAAGGCATGTACTGTAGTTGCTGTAATTAGTGAGTGCCCTGCACTTGTTCGCTTCAACAAATCTTAATCAAAAACGCCAAAGGCATGTCTTATGTTTAAAGCGAAATCACTCCTCAGATTTGGAGGTGAAACCGTCAACAAATGGCGAAAATTAGTTTGCCAGCTCTGTAAAGTCCCACTAATAAATATTGCAAGAAAGATGCTGTAATTGCTTATTTGTTCATCTCAATAAGATCATTTTTAGTTCAGTCTCTGTTCGGCCCCGCACAGTAGTTGGTCTCCAGTTGATTATTGAAATCAGACAGCAGTCAGGGTGTGATTAGTCTTTTTCTATTCTGGATGTTTTAGCGAGTCTTGAACTTACTCATACACTGTGGTCCAACTGTTCTCATCGCTCTTGGTTGCTAGGAGTCCGGTGTTACCGTGGTAAATGATGTGGGTGACGTCGTGACCTTGTGCTGAAACCTTCCTCAGTGTTCCGCTGTTGCTAAGAGACAACCGGTACACCTGTCCGCCAGGTAGTGCCAGCCAGAGTGGAACACCGTGAGCGTCTCTCTTCACCTGAAGCCCCTGAGCATCACGACCTGTCACCGTAGACAACAGGCCATCTCTACCGTAGGAGAAGTTGTACAGGTAGTGGCCGGTGATCAGGTGCTTGGTGTACAGGTGGGAGCCATTCTGTTGCGGAAAAAAGAGGCATGCATTTGGGTCACATGCATTGTCGAGCGTGCAACGCTTTTTCAACATACGAAATAATAGGTATAAGTAATTGGTAACATTCATGAAAACTAGTGATAAAGTGACATTCATGAAAACTCAAGTTTTAAGTCTAATCTCTGACCAAGTCCAACTCCAACTGTCTTGTTGTCTTCTAATGGCCCCTGATGGGACCACATGCTGGAGAATATGCTAAGGGCGCTCCCTGACTCGTTTTTATAACAACCATAACAACCAATGTACAGTATATACAATCTTGGCAGTGTGCCATCCTATCTGGGTTGAATATATATTTTTTAATTTTGTTAAATAAAATGTTACTCCTATAGATGGCCTGACTGAGACTGCTATACTTTATTTCACAGAGAGCCATTTCTGGGAATCTGTGTGTACAGATAACATCACAGCATCTCAATAAAAATAAATGCATTGAATAATTAAAATCCATTTTATTACAGCATCCAAGTGTTAAACATGTTACTGTAACCAAATTACAGCCAGCTTTATCTTTATTGTACCTCTCGGTCAATGTTAAGAGTACAGTCATTGATTATACTTCAACAACTTGTTTATTTCAAACATTTAATTCATCTCATAAATACAACACTCAGGAGGCTAGTCCTTAAAACTGTGAATAAAATGATATAAATAAAACGTTTGCGCTTGATGTTCGTGGTATTGCTTTGGTCTGGATATCAGCTGTCGGTCAGCGTTGCCTGGCAACAGAGTGGAGCTCTCTAACACAGATTTGACACCAGTAAACGGCGGGGCAAACAGGAAATCAACACATACAGTAGAATAATGTATTTATGCAGTGACAATCACACAGTATGGAAAAAGTCCCTTCCTCAGATGGACCGCTGAACCCAAATAGTTCAGCACGGATGATGGAGAGGTTGTTATACAAAAATCTATCTATCTATCTATCTATCTATCTATCTATCTATCTATCTATCTATCTATCTATCTATCTATCTATCTATCTATCTATCTATCTATCCATCCATCCATCCATCCATCCATCCATCCATCCATCCATCCATCCATCCATCCATCCATCCATCCATCCATCCATCCATCCATCCATCCATCCATCCATCCATCCATCCAATTATCTAATCTAATCTTCTACACACACAAATACACTTTACAATGGATACATTATTCATGCACTCACACATTAATACACCAGTGCTAGTAAACGACATTGTACAGCCACAGATGCTCTGGGTCAGGCTGAAGGAGGCACGGCTGTCACATTGCGCCTACGGCCCCTCTGACTCAACCACTTGTTTCTTGTCTAAGGACACGACAAATGTCTCGGACAGAGCAGAATGCAGTTACTGAATGACCTGCTCTACTGCCTGAGTTGAGGCCACCCTAATTACTGTACATTAAAAACATCAGAAAAACATATTTGTATATTGTATCACCCCTGGGATTTGAGTGCAAAAAAAAAAAATCGTATTATGTTGTACACAAATAAATAAAGGGCACCATGTAGTAAGTTATGCAATCATGAAAATAAAGTTTTTAAAAATTGCATGAATGCTAAATTCCAAACAATTAGAGAGCCTGTACCTGGCTGAAGAGATAGAGCTCCTGGTCAAGTGGGGAACTGATCTCCACCATTCCAGCTGGGCCAGGCTGAGGCTGGTTGGGGCTGACAGCACGGATCCGAATATTCCCTAGATCAGCGATATACAGTGTGCCATTGGGTCCCACGGCCAGAGAGGAGGGAGCTTTGAGACGAGCGTCGCGAGCGTAGCCGGCGTCACCTAAAAAAATGACATAAAATTATGTGTTAGCACCACGATGCTAACACGATGCTGACGTTGTTACGTCATTCACTGCCAGCAAAGATCTTTTACTTATACAGCTATCAATGGATGTGCAGAAGTTCACTTATTCACTTTTTAGCCTTCACTTTCAGATCCCCTTTAACCTAAATATTTGACAAAAAATGTAATGCATCAATACATAGGATTGAATGAGTTAATCACCCTCACCAATACAATTATTATTATTTTTGTTGTTGTAAACAAGCATCCGAGTTCGCAAATAACATTTCATGGTGTGCACAAAGCAGGATTTGGACTCCAGTTGCTTAATCAATGGTCTAGATAAGATCAGCATGATACTAACTCAATACATTCACATGTTTTGGCAGCACAGTAGGCGCTTGGTGAAGCCTTTTAGATGTAGCCAGCATGAAGCACAGAGCCTCTGGCGGGTCAGTGCAGCCACTGGGATAGCGATTTACCTTTTAACAGCATAAAGTACATATACAGCTTTCTTGTGAGTATTTTGCAATTGCATGCTAACGTTCAAAGAAAGAGACCGTGCGAGTGTTCGTGGTGAGGACATGGAAACGGAAAGCCTCTGAAGAGTGTAATCATCAGTTAACAGCAAGACATGATTGAAAATATGCAAAGCAAAGCTCGAGCAAAAAGGAACTGTTACAGCCCATTGGCTTGTGGCATGGGAGAGACTTCCCTTTGCTTTGAAGAGGGAGGGGGAAAAAGGCAACATCTTTTTATGAGCTGAATTAAATGATAAAATCACATCCTCTGACACTTACAATGGAAAGCATGGCCTAACTGACAAAAAAAACATCTGCTTATTTGTTTGGGCCTTTTCTCAACCTTTTATTAGATTTCTGGTGCCCTGCAATGATGTGCCAACCAGTTTTAAAACCTTCATCTGTTATAACGGAAGAGATTTTCGTTCACGAGCCATAAAATGATTGGATTCGAAAGGCTTTTCTCATGCGGGCTTCGACTGATATTCAGGTGAAGGTCTTTGCAAAGGAGAGACAGCCACGTGAATACAAATACACGCACTGCACAAACATATCTAGACTTGTATACCCAAGACCGGTTCAATTTGAACAGCCTTAAATCTCCCGTTTCAATCATGTTCACACATTAAGGTCAAAGCTCAAGTCCCACTTGAATTAATTAATTTAGAGAAGCTGACCAAAGACGGACAAAATATAAGATATGAGTATGAGATATGAGATGGAAAAAGGGGAGATTGTGTTCAAATACATTCAGTCAAAAAATGAGCAGAAGGATATAATCACTCTTTTAAGACCACTTGATGACAAGCTTTACAAGCTTTTAAGAGCCAAGAGCTCATTTCATTTGCAGAATTTTGCAGAATTCACAGAACATAAGGATGAGGCTCTGGCTTTTCATGTGTGTGTGTGTGTGTGTGTGTGTGTGTGAGTGTGTGTCCAAAGTGCCAGATAATCTACCAGAGAAGCAGTCACAGTTGGGGTCTATCTTGCAGTCACAGTCTGTAGGGGCACCAGAGATAACTGAGATCTCCCCGTTGGTTGACACCTGTGTAGTGTTCAAAAATCCATGTCACACAAGGCAACAAAACAGACCAAAACACATGGCAATGTCTATAATCATGTTAGATAACGTTTTGTATTTCAAACAGGCTCAACGTAATGTAAATATCACATTTATTAAACATTCATTATGCTCCTCAATCCCCATCTAAGCAGTTAAAATGTCCACATGAATACACCGTATAAGATGTTCATTTTATAAAAATCTAATCAGTAAAAAAAAAAAAAGGTAGACACAGGGGCAAACATCTACCCAGAGCGCAATAAGAGTTATTTTTTTGCTGATAAATGTCAGTACGGGATATACTGTACGCCATTTGAAATAGGTGCAAACAGGTCAGTATTAATCTGACAGTAAAATCGGAATGCACAGATCAAAATTAAACTGGCGCATTTGCTGCTATGTTCACTCGATGCTCAGTTTATATCTTGAAATATTGAGTTTCAGCAGGTATTGAGTTCAATAAGACACAGTTGATTTCAAATGTCTTGTGACTTGACTATGATCAAGGCTTCAAAACTATGCCCTCTACATAGAACAAGAGCTCTCAATTGATGCTTGTCACAGTTTGCTCGCTGTCTCTTCTGTGGGTGCTGAGAAGAAACATCCTGTGATCGTACAGACTCGTGTGTCTGGGTGGGAGACAAATCAAGTGGTTTGGAGGAGCGGCACGAACCGTATCAACCAGCAGAGGAGAATTAGAGGTTCAACATTATATACAAGTCCTCCTGGCATCACTAAACTGTACGATAAAATGTGCCCTGTGAGTCAGTGGTGACCAGTCCAGGCTGTATGACACCTCTTGCCTAAAATTAACTGTGATAACGCTAATGAAGACATGTGCTGTAGAAAATGGATGGCTATATTTTCTTGTTCCCTTGAAAGATTGTGGAACTGTAGCTCCTACCAATATTTTTTCAGATCCTTTGTAGGAAATAAAGACAGACTTGTTGATGTCTGTGTTTCATTGTTCTTATATTAGATCAAACTAGACAGCCCTGATGAATAGGTCAATGCGTGTCTAGGTAAATTAGATCAGCTTATTAAATTTGTATCGCATTTTCACTTAGGATGTCCAATTTCCTGTGGTTTATCTCGTAATGCATGCATTTGTTTTCATAAAACTCATGATGGCGTTACTTAATTTTATATGGCCTTCTACGGAATCGAGAAAAGTCGAGCAGTGGAGACTCACAGATGAAATTATTTCATTAAGCATATTGTAGCCTACAATATTCGGAACAAAACAAACAAACAGGGAGTTGTGACGCTGACCAATAGCAGACCAGCACTGTAGTGACGTGTGTATAGAGATATGAGCGCGGAGTGACTCGCAGAGTCGTGCACGCACACTGACCGCCATGTTGGAGGTGTCGTGAGGTGCAAAAAATGCCGTAAAGAGGGGACAAAAAAACGTCGCGATCCACGTTGTGAGGTGAAAAAAATGTAAGGCGGGGACGTCGTAAACCGGGGGTCCACTGCATATGCGTTATTTGGTGTGTATTTAGATTTGTTTTTCCCCTAGCAAAAAAAAAAAACATACAGATAAAAGGATAATACTAATACCCAGTCTCAAAATCTACAGTGAAAGATGTTTTTTTTTTTTTTTTTTACTTTATCAAATTAAAGGTGCAAGGATGCCGCCTGACAGCCTCTGCATGTGCTCTGCAGTTGGTTGATGACTGATCCTGGGTATGCTTCACCACTCACGCCATGGCAGATCAAACTGGCTCCAGTATATGTATAAATTCAGTGAGGATAAGTGGATACATTTTCTAGGATTGTAGAAAGAGTTGCAAAACAAAGTCTGCATGAGAAATCTAAGGCGCCGGGCATTTGTTGTCTCATAAAAAGGTAAAGAATTAACAAGTGTGAAAGCCAACAAAATCAACTCTATTTATTGTGTGATCTATACTGGCAGATGTTTTTCACCACAAAAAGACTTGAAGCCTTCTCAGTGCTTGACTCAGTGTACCGGGAACTATTGATTGAGCCCAGCGGGCCGTATCTTTGTTGGTGCGGGTGCTTAACTTTTAGGAAGTGTTAGGATAGGATGAAGGAAAACTAAATGACAGCAGAAAGCTATGAAAGGAAATGCTGGATTATTCTTGAGCTTTATGAATTGTTCGTATTAACGTTGTAGCAACTCGACTGAAAAAGACATTCGTTTTTATTCTATAAGAGGATCTTCAAATCACTATTTAAAAGAATTGACTGTTAAGTTGGTGATTTGACCTGCTGAATGCGATTGATGCGTCTCTCATCGGTCTCAGCGATGTACAGGGTCCCCAAGTGTGACACAGCGATGGCTTTGGCAGCTTCCAAAGTGGCCCGAACTGCAGCGCGGCTCATTAAATGGTGGTCAATACCCGGCACCTGGCAGTGGATTGGCCGGCCGGCAACAATGCGTACCTGAAGTGTCTCTGACACCTGACAACACACGCATTCATGTGTTAAGACAAGAGAAAGGGGAAAATGAATTACGTCTGTTATCTGCTATCAAGAAATTTTAAGTCATATTCTAATGCTTATGGACAGTACGATTCCGTTTTCACGCATACAGAGCCTGAACTTGGTGCTGAAGTTACCATTTCATTTGTACCGTACGCGTGAACAATTGAAAATAACTTTACGTGTGTGATCATGTCTTAGGTGGCTCAGTCTCTGCAGCTATGAGGTGCAAGCTGTTCCTGGTGCTAACACATTTCTACTGTATAATGGGACTCCTATTTTCAGCCATGCTGCGTCTTTTCACTGTCTTTTTTTAACTATAAGTGGTTTAACACAGAGGAAGCGGTGAAGGGCTCAGAGAATATTGGGTCAGTGCGGACCGTTGCAAAGACATTATTGTTTTTTATTACTGTTCAGTGAAGTACATTGTGTTACTTTTTATTAAATATGAAATGCGTTACATGAACAAAGTTTTGATTTATTGCAGGATGACCATAAGAAAAAAGATTCTACCGAAGCACCCTATGTAGGGGTGCAGTTATTGATAGATGAAACTGATTCCACGATGACTCCCAACAACTCAGCTGCAGTACCATCATTTCCGATTAAGTTGCTTGATTATGTCATAAAATTGTATTATTTAATTTCACATTATGAGGATGTTGATCGTTTCTGTGTTGTTACAAACACATTTACCAACTCAAGATTGATAAGGTACACATTTAAATAATGAGTTAGACAACATTTGGAACTCTAAGGCCCTCGCAATATTCATTTGTTTTATAATATTTCTTTCAAGATTGTCTTGGCTGACAATGTTTTTTGTTTTTTTTTTGCCTGACATGTTTTTACAACAAAGTGAGTGACAAACAAAAGAATACCTTCTGGAATAACTATCACATCTCTTCTTCATTTTATGTTACTTTCATGTCACTCACCGAATACACATAAATGACAACACGGCAGTGTGCGAGAAATAGTTCATTTTTCTCCGCAGCAAACAGAACCAGCGTATCTCAGAAAATCCAACGCATGCAGAGGAACGAGGTGTAATATGCAATCATTGGCGATTAATCGGTGTGTGTGTGTGTGACTGCATGTGTATTTACCTGCAACACAATGTTGTTGTCCAGGATGTAGAGTGAGTTGTCCAGAGGGTTAACAGCCAAGTCTGTTGGCCACTCCAAACGCACCTGCACAAGCACAGGACATATAATCTGTTTGTATATTTATACATAAATACAACGGCACTGACAGTGGCAGTGACCCTCAGGTGTCAATTACAGGAGACAGAGATAATATCTGCATAATACCATAGCATTTCACCGTATGGCCCTTTCAGCACATGCAAAGGTCAACGTCAGGCAGGAAGCATTGACTGTGTTTATTCAACAGCCACAACTGCTCGTTTCAGTCGTGATCCAAATGTCAGCCAATAACCATGATTGCCATACTCTGAAATAGTGCACCCTGCTTGCTACCACTGAAGGGGTCACGGAGAGACAAAGCCACCCACATTGCCGTTGCCCCGCACAGGAAAACACACCATAAAACACAAACGGGAGTCTTTGTCTGAGGAGATTTGTCGGAGAGGTGAGAGAGGTGATTGATGACTGTGGAGTGGGATTGGTAAATAAATGGATCATGTTAAATTGCCACTGACATGTCCAATTATAGGCTCTGTCAAATGGGAAAGAGGAGGTTTCAGTCTGAAATCCCATTTTAATGGGTAGAGAAATTAATCAAGCGGAGCTCATCCTGTCTCGAGACAAAAGACGACACGCACCGGATCTCTGCACATGATAGTGAACTTTTCAGTCATGGCAGGCAAATGCTGCTGCAGACTGCATACAAAGAGTTTGGCCGGAAATATTTCTGTTAACCAGAGCTCAAAACCTATTCCAAACACTCTAGCGTTCTAATGTCACTGTCAGACTCTGTTGAACTTTGTTCAGATGTTTTAATCACTTAGCAAGCTAGACATGCACATGTCTTTTCACATAAAATGTAACGCTGTGGCAAACTTAAAATGGACCACTCTCAAAGAGAAAGGCTTTTAAGTTCACAAAACAGCAAAGTCTAACTCTATTCCCGAAGAACCAAAGAGTTCTTTGGAAAGAGAAATCAAGTTTGTCTCCTAATAACAAATGATGGCTTATTCTAGTATGTCTGTCAGTAATTGATTCTGTAATCTCTCTAAAAATGGATTAATGAAAAAAAAAGATACCAATATAGTTTTTAAACTCATTTTGGTTACATTAAATTCAATTTAGTGTGAATTTTACCAAACTAGTTTGATCTATGATCTATGTGGTCGTTGTCACGTGCATGTTATGTTATGTTATTATGTGTTTGCCTATGCATGTTACAACATGCACGTGACTGAAAATGTGATTTTTTTTTAAGTGGATGAAATGAGGGTGAGAAGCTCCGGCGCAGTTGTCGTCGGTCGTGAGTCGTATAGCTTCAACGGTTATATAAAATAAATAGGATTTTATTTATTATCAATGTGTGGCCAGTATTGATGTTCACTAGTCTAGCAGATATCAATTCATTGATTATATAGCCTACTGTAGATGTATTGTTACACCTTAACTTCCTATCTGTATGAATGCTGTGAGAGAAAATGCATACCTTTGCAAGAAACGAATTTAATGTTATGTTGTATCACAGCAAAAATCCATTACCACTGGAATTTTATACTACGCTTGAAAAAACATAAAGTAATTCAAAAGTCAGTCTGACTTTGCGCAAAACTCGTGCCAACAATCTGCTGTTTATTTGGCATAAATTAGCGTGGTCGTGTTTGTCAAGTCAAACAGCTACAGAAGTTTTGATCAATATTGCTGCCAGTTTGAGGTCAGCGCAGTTTACAAGAGCAAACACAGATGGAGGATGATGACGGTCAGATGTGCTGCAGAGGATGATATCTAACTGGGGGATTGAACCGGCCGTTTTAAAGACATGCAATTACGCCTCTGGAGAGTCACCTGGCCTCAACAGTCATACCCAGAGTCATGCACACGCTCAGGCACTTCCAACTCTGTGTGTGTGCGTGTGTTTGTGTAGAGATCACACTTCATCTATAATTCATCCACAGCTCTAATAGGTCTGACATAAGTCAGCAGTGTGATCTGAAGGCTGGCTGATCAAATTAGTTGCCTTTGGTCTTCACCAGATACGATCACACGCACACACAGTCACACAAACATACACACACATATATATATATATATATATATATATATATATATATATATATATATATATATATATATATATATATATCTTTGGTGCTTACCTGGCTGATGTCCATACGAGCATCACAGCTTAGTGGTTGCGTTGACATCAATCCATTGGAGCCAATCACAGTGGACAGCAAGCCCCTTTCATTAATCTTCTGAATGGTAGTGCCATCAACAAAGTAGACAACACCCTTTTTATCCACTGCAATACCTGGTGGGTGAAAACGACGGGCAAAATTATCTTTAAAGAAGAGAAATGAGAGTACGAGGGTAAGAAAGAAAAAGAGGAGAAAAGGTGAGAAGGAGCACCAGGCAGGAATAAGTGAGACAAGATGGGTAAGGTGAAGTGAGGATGGGACAGGAGCAGCATTCAATTCAGTTAGACATTCAGCTCAGCTAGAGACTGTCTTATCAAATGCGCTGCACTGCAGAAATGTAATTATATTTCCATCCCAGAGACCACTAAAGGGATTAGAACAATACAACTGCAGGAAGAGCTTATTTGTCACATTTGATGCGAGCAGGGTGCTTCCATGAACTTTTGACATTTGATGCTTGCAAATTTATATTATAAATGTTCACCCACGAAGTACGCACATACGTTTTGCTCACAACACCTACTGTATAAATCTAATGTGTGTGTGTACGTGCATGTGTTTTTCTCCGTGACCAGTGTACACTTGAACTCTCCTTGCAGTCACATGGTGCAGGAGGAAGCACGGGCGAGGCAAGTCGAGGTATTAAAGGTCAGGGCAGAGTATGAATCATCTGTAATGGATGAGGAGCGACCTCCCTGCAAGTCCCCCGCCCCCTCTCATCTCATCTTCATGCACAAAATGGGCCCTTTGACTCAGGTCCTCAGCAATATTCCACGACTCAACCCTCACCTCTCATTCCGCGCCTTCACAGTGATTGCTTTCACTCTACATCTGCAACAATCAGCCATATTTCAGAGTTCCTTGGCGCCATCTCAAATGCACCCTGCCCTCAGCTAAGCCACTTAAAATTACATTTGGTTGATGGTTTATCATTAAGTGAGGGTAAGTATTTATCCATATTCATTTATCACACACATGCCTCAAAGGACCTCACAGAGATTCAATGAATCAATCACAGAATCAAGCATTCGAAACACTGAAAAAAAGAATAAAAAACTAAAAGAAAAACAAATGAAACAATCCAGCACTACACAAAATGTGAAAGTTCTGCTCCTGGATTAAGATAACAAACAAAGAGAACTGTGGGTATTATTTTAAAAGACTAGTCAAAGCAAATAATCAATATTTTTTAAGGTATTAAAAAATATTGATCATCAAAATTTTCGCCCCAATCTAACAACGGAAGTGGAGATGATACCAAAAAGTACTCAATTGGTGTCAACATTATTTAAAACACGTAACTTTCACCCATTTCTTGCATCTTAGATTAATACAATGATGGAAAACCACATACAGTATTTATCTACTTTTTTTTTTTAATCGTCCATCGTCCATCACTGCAAAAAATGTATTAGGATGAGTTGTTGCTACTAACATCCATTCATCAAAAAGATTATAATTCTAAGACCCCGGGTGTCGAATTATTATGATGATTAGTATTATTGCCTCACAGCACAAAGGTAAGCTTATTCGCTGCCGTGGTAAGCTTTATTTCTGGTAACTTTAATAATCAATCAATCAATCAATCCTACCAGGGTGGAGAACCCTCATGCAGAATCACATGAGCTAAAAACTAAAACAATAAGAGAAAAAAATTAGGACATAAAAATCAAAGATAAAATAATAACTACATACATTGATTTATTTAACGTTTACTTATAAAAGACAACAACAACGATTGTGGGCCATAATAACATGGTAAAAAAAACTTGTCATAACTCTTGATATGAGGGACAAAAAGTGAGCTCAGACAGAAGAATGAAACCCATTTCCTTTCTCAGATTGAGCTTGATCAAAGTTTCTCTCTCTTGCCTTTAGGGCCTGTAAGTAAAACTTCAGTTTTCGTCTGGTCGGGCTGTAGGAGGTATCAAGCCATCCATGACTTAAAATCTAAAATACAGTTAAAAAGGGTATCAATAGGTTGTCTCATCAGGAGATATGGATCTGTACAGATGTATATCATCAGCATAGCAGTGGAAGCTGATGCCGCTTCAAGGAGAAGCATCTAAAGATGAAAACAAAGTGGACCTAAAATTAAACCTTGGGGCACCCCACAACTGATTTTATGTTTTCTTGAGGAGAAGCAAAATACAGCAGTTTACAAAGCAAGATACTCTGTAAAATAAGACCTGAACCAGTGAAAAACAGTAGGAGAGAGGCTGACCAAGTTCTTCAGTCTATTTAATAACGTGTAATGCTTCACTCGATCAATGGCAGTGCTGAGATCCGAGAACCATGACTCAGATTTTTTGTGAGGCTGCGTCCCACCTGATGTCATGTAAAATCTTTAAAAGGAGTGCTTTGATGCTGCGCTTAATCTTATACAAGTGAAAGTCCATTTACCACCTGAAGAGAGACATTAACCATGTTTAGATTTCACTCTTCTAAATATCCATTAAATGAATTATAAGTGGTATGGGACTTGAGTCTAAAAGGTTGTTGGCTTACTTTTGCATCACCAAGGGCAAAACTTTGCAGCGTTTCCTCAGATAAAAACAATTGTTCATTAAAAGCATCATCCTGAGTGATTCATCTGTCGATTATTATGTTGATCAATCTACGAATTGTTTAAAGAAGTTACCATCCCTTTAAAAAGAAAAAGACATTATTTCAAAGTCACATTGCGGAAAATGCACAACGTGAATTTATTTATTATGATTAGCCATAGGCCAAATGAAGGTTAATTTCATTCTTGAGATAAATTACAAAACTGTTAATTTCAAATCAGTCTGCGAACGTAAAGAAACAAACCGCGCATGAAGGTGACGTGCGCCGCTCATCGGCGGATCATTACCATAATGCCCAGGATAAAAGCAATTAGGGGCGGCTGGCTTGACCGCAGTATTTATTACATAGTTGATCGCGGCCTCTAATTTTGTGTCGAAAACATTTCCCCTCCTGGAAATATCCGTACATTTTTGCATTTGAATGAACAGGTATTGGTTTCTTGTACCGTACGCATATGCATACAAAACAAATCAGAACATAAAAATAGCAAAGAATTCCAATTTCATTGCTGGAAGATGGGCTTTTCATTTAACGTTTCCTTTTATTCAGATGAACCTGGGAGCTTCCTGAATATTTTATTAGGATTTTACAATCAAGAGCTATATTGTCTGAAAACCACCCAACCAAACAAATTACATTATGCAACTTTGTAAAGATATTCAATGAAAATATGCTTAAATGACGCTTAAAAAAAAAACATTATTAATATTTTTTCTATGCTGATATTTTCTCTTTTACTAATAATGAATATCCTTTCTAAAATCATATATTGAACCCCTTAACCCCCCTTGTTGTTTTGACTTCTGTGTTATGAAATCTGTCTGTCGCTAATTAAGATTATGTTACTGCTTTGCTGAATTTCCAAGGATTTGGACAGGTTTAAATTGAACGAGATCTTGTACATTATCACACTTTATTAAAGTGCCCTTTCCAGTTCAAATCCATTTTTCCTCCATTCAACCTGTGCACGCTCCCGCCGATGAAAACAGCGTATGGCCACCACTATACAGTCACATGTGCCGTCAACCTGGCAACTATGGATTGACCCGGTGGGCTGTAAATTGTACAGGTGGAGAGGCGATGTGGTCATGCAAGGCCAGGGTCAGCGTGTTTCCTCCAGAGGCCAGGAGGTGAACTGCAGAGCTCTCGCTGCTGGCCCCTTCATCTTCCTTCTGACACAGATGAATTAAACCGCCCACGCAGTCTCACACCTGCACCCTACACTTCAATCGCTTGAACCGCCAAACCACGATAACCCAATCTGCTTCCATGCACATCTTCGAAACCTACTTTTGTCTTTTGTTTTTTTCTCTTTTTCACAAGTGTATCAAATCAATGGCCTCTGACCATTCATTAATGTCAAGGCTCTACTTTTTCTCTCCCGCTTTCTTTCTCATCAACATTGCCATTTCTCCCGCTGTCACTTGCCATTATGTACGGGGAAACTTCTTAACCTAGTGGGCGCCCTGAGCCTGCTCACATTCACACGTCTGCACATTCTCTTTACTCTATAGCCATCCCCTAATTCATCTATTCATACATTTCCTTTCACTTTGCTCGGATTTCTCTATATAGTACTTCTTCTTCAAACTGTCCTTGAGCTTAGAACTCATAAATCCTGCACAAGGACATGACAAAGGAAGCCCGGACTATGTCTCAGTGTCTCAGTCTCTCGCTGTCCATATTACTCTTCCTTTCACGCTTTCAATGCAGCACATTCCTTCTCATGTCTTTGTGTGTATTTCATGATAAACTCATGCACTACGTAATGGCAGTCTTGGACCATTATTTGTCTGTAAATTTACAAATATTTGACACGCTGACACGGTTGTTAGTACAATAACCCCAGATGAGCCCTCATGGGCTGGATTATTTCTATAATTGATTAAGCAAGGTAAAAGGCAGTGACAGCCTCATCATACCGCCCGTAGTTTATCACAAAACATCAGAAGATTCACCACGTCTCCTACGGTAGACCTGGCAGACCTGATACTGATGTTTAAAGCCTGAGATATATCTCAACTTGAGAGGAAGATAGAAATTTGGCAACTACAGTATGTAGAACTGGATTCTATTATCAAAGAGAAACCGATCAGGATGAGCTGAATTGACCTTGTTTAAAAAAAAAAAAAAAAAGCTCAGATTGAGGTGGGGAAATGCAGCCAAAGCAAAGGAGAGAAAAAAGAAAGCGGCAGAGATGGCACTGAGACAAAAGGACGTGATGAGGAATAGCTTCATTTAAGCAATATTAGCCAATCACTCTAAATCAAAACATTTATTCATTTATTTTTTTCCAAAAGTCCTTGTCAAAAGAACATCCGTATTAACGCCCCTTGTGGTATGGCAAAACAATCTAATCAGACGAATGCCATGGAGCAGAGTTTTAGTAAGGCATCAGTGTTGATTACAGCTATTTGCAGAGAGTGAGCCACAGGAGATTACTGGGCAAACAGTGAAAGTGTAGATGGTGAAAAATTAAATGATGATAGAACGGCGACAGTTATTATAACATATGTTATATATAATACATTTTACACTGCAGTTATAGCTCACAGCCTGGTACAGCATATAGTAAAATTAGAACGTGGTGAGTATGTGTGTGTGATGAATACTGAGTGCACTTACTTAAAACGGGAACGTTTTTTTTCCTACTTTTAGCTCTTACATTTTGAAAAACAAATACATTGTGAGATTAGTTCTAAAAATTCAGACAGTCTATAGGACTTGTATGCAACATGACTACAAACGAGATCAGTCTAAATGATCCAATGATGACGAGGTGATACATCTATTTATAACATTTCATCCATCGGACTTACATGCTTACACTAAAGCTCAATAAAGTTATTAACAATCTATCATGCGTTGTCATTTTCTTTTGTATCTGATATTATTAGCATAGATTGTATTGGAAGCCACATTAACTCGGGAGAGGGGGGGTATTGTCTAATCAGTTTTACAGACATTGAGTTACAACTTTAATGGATCAACGGCAAATAAGCTTGACAAGTATTTAATACATATAATGAGCTACATGTTAGATGATGGTTAACACTGTTTCCTCACAGCAAGAATGAAAAGGCTAGCCACGTGATAGCCAGAGTATGAAATGAATGATGCTTAGTGATAATGATGTGACATAGTACAAAGGAATAGCTTAGTCTCGCCACAGGAACAGCAAGACGGTGGATTCGAGACTCATTTCAAACACTCTAAAAATTCAAAGATGGAATCTGGCTCTTGATATGTTTTCTTCATAAGCCTTATAAAACATATTGACTGAAAAATGTGCCGCAAGAAATTGAATCTGAGTCATAAATTATGTATTTGAATCTCTAAACGTGAATAAAAAAAAGATACTTAGAGGAATTGACTGAGTATTGTTCAATTTGAATCATTACATTGAACAACTCATCTGAATTGCAGATTAATTTGAACTCATTAGTTTGGAACTGAAGCTGAATAATTCTGAAACCAAAAGTAAGACCCTAAAATGCTCTATTATTTTCCCTTCACTGCATTTGATTCTCGCTGAAAATTGATTTCTGTATATTTTTACAAATTCAAATCTCATCAATAAAAATCACACATTTTGGGTCATTTAAGAAGCGGAGTAGATTGCAGAACACAGATTTCCTTTTTGCCCAATTAGCTTCTTCATTTTTGAGCATGTTAGAATCTCTTAATATACATCGTCCCTCAAAACTCAAAGCATTATATTGCTCTTAATATCCTATATAGATCCTATATACTGGATATAAGATCCTGTATGTTGGGACTGATTTAGCAACCAAATAGTGCAGTCACTTTTGCCTCGATTGTAAGATACAAAGACACTGTTGACATTTTTTTCGTAGAATATTATCATTACCTTCATCATTATCTTCAGTGACAATATTTTACATCGGTGTGAATGTTGTTATGTGTACATTTGTGATTACCGGTACTTCCAAACTGAGAGTATACCAAGTTGAATAAATCACTCAACCGTGCAGCAAATCGCATTAAGAGATGCATTACAATGACAAGAACAACTATTTTAATGAAGCACGGTAAAGCAAGTCCTGATGCTAATGCCTCCCAGTCATTTTTTTTTTTTTTTTCACCAATCAATAGGAGTTCACCACATGGGTGTCTGTTTATCTTGGTGGGTCTTGGGAAAGCAGTCATAATTCATGCGACTTCTCATTAACTATTCATCAAACGCTCCTCGGAACAGACGCCGTCTTTGTAATTAAGTCTGAACCAAACTGTAGCTTATCTAATTATCACCAACTATATAAATTTGTCAATGTATTACCTGCATTAATTAATTATTAAAAGCTGACATTTTCTAATGAGTTGTTTCTCCAGCCATATGTATTGTGACGCCACAAATGGAGGGGGTATTTTAAAATAATTGCATGCGATTTTTTATTTTTTTTGGTACACAAGGAAATGTTTTCTGTGCGAAACATACGCATTGGCAGTAATTCCCTTCTTTCATAATAAAAAAAGAGATTCAGCAATCACAAAGGCAGCAGACAAACTCAATTATAAAAGCAATTGAAATGCTTTGGACTATAGAATGTTCCGTGAAAAGCTGAGGGGGCTGGATCAGTGCAGTGTCTGCAGATTATGTCGCACTGTGTGGAACATCAAACAAACACAGGGAGGTCTAACAAAAGAGGCTCTTTACCAAACACGGCATCACAACAAGAGATCCTCTGCGATGGTGGAGAGGATATTATCAGATCGAGGGAAACAAATGTTTTCATTACTAAAATGGCGGAATAAAAATGCCAGCTTATTATAAAAAGCTTTTCTCTCAGCAACAAAAAAACCCCAAAGTTTCTACAAAGAGTCGAACTAGAAAAGCTTTCTTTGCAACCGTTTTAAGATTTGGTGTCTACATTTTGACAGCGAAGGTGCTCTTTTAGCGAAAGCATCAAGGCTCCACAAGTGATAATGGCGCAAGTGATAATGGCACCTAAGTGACATTTACTCTCTGGACCCATTCCTGTCACCACATTTGACCTCAATACAAAGTTACATCTACAGCCCTCCTCCCTCAGCTCAGGCGGGTGAAATTGGACTTCCAAGTAAACCTTGTCTGCCACCATCACACTTCTTATTCATCGTTCTGTCAGCGTGTTTAAAGGAATCAAGATAGCTTTCGACCCGCACGGGTACAGGCTCACTATCGCCTCGATCGCAGCGTCACGCGCCGGCTGGGTGTGTGCCGGTGGGGGTATGTGTGGCTGCGTTGGGCACCAACCTCAAGAAAATGTAATTTATTTCCCGCCGCACTGGCAAAGCGCCCCTCCTCCTGTCAGCTTGCCAGGCTCCCAGTGGAGGTTGACAGGCCAGCTGCCAGCAGTGGCCATTTCACATAGTTAAAGGGACACACACGTCACATTCCCCATGATCATGCTGACATTGTCAAACTGACATCCCTTTAACAAGACTCCCCTAACTAACTCGGTGTCCTATCGGGGGAGTGGAGTCGAGTCCGGGGATTTAAAAGCTGGAGACTGTCAGTCAAGAAAAACGGGAGTGCGCACAGTGGCACCGACGTAGCACCTTTGATGGAACTGACTCAGCCACTGGCCTAAAGCCATCTCTTATTGACTATGGGCTTCATTAGACACACGGTGTGCTTTTGTAATCTCTCCCTGCCTTACTCTTGCTACAAAATTGCGGTTGGTTTAATATGTAACTTTAAAATGGTAACGTGACATTATTTTAATCCCCGGCGAAAGGCAATGTATTACTTTGATGCATAAGTGATAAGCTTAGATTGTGCAAGTGCAGCTATGGAAGTGACTAATGTTTTTGGGCAATATAATTAAAATGAAAAGATGGTTTGATGAGACATATATTTGAGTATATAGAGTGGTACCTGAGAAAGTGAAATAGATTAGTTCCTTGCAGTTAATTACAATGAGTTTACACTCAATTACTGTAAATTTAAAATCGTAACGTAACATTATTTTGATCCCCAGTGTAAGGCAATGTATTACTTTGATGCATAAATGATAACCTTAGGTTTTGCAAGTGCAGCTAAGGAAGTGACTAATGAGTGTGTAGCATGTCGTTTGGCAATATAATTAAAACTAAAAGATGGTTTTATGATACATATGTTTTAGGATTTGCAATGGCAAATCTTAGAAACCTGAGAAAGTGAAATGGATTAGTACACTCATTCATCCATTTTGGATGCCATTTTTCTTCATATTGTTGATGACAAAGTATTAATCTACAACAACTTTTTATAAATAGTGTAATAAAAAAACACACAGACACACTAAATAGTCCTGTTGATGGTTGCGGGGAACTAGAGTACATCTGAATTGACTGCTCACCATTCAAACACATATACAAACACATATTTTGAGATCTGCACATTTTTTCTCAAAACTACATTAGTTGCGCATGTTTTTTTTAAATTTATTTTGAATCAGTTTGCCTCAGTAACCTTAATATCTACATGTATGCAAACATGTATAGTCTAATTATGATGAACTTGAACAAAACTATGATCTGAACTAGTTCTTTTTAAATTTTGTAACTTTTAAACTTTTAAATTTTGAACTTTACCAACAGTGTGAATTAATAAACGTATCATGGTCAGTAAACGGCCCATTTTCTATTTGCATGAACACTATTCAAATCCAATGACAGGTAAATGATCTGTAAGATGACATGAAAAGCTTACTTTACTCTCTTTCAGCTAACCAGCGCTCACGGTCATTTGGGAATTCCTACTGAGAACATGTGCTCTAAAGTGAGAGTGCATGGATTATTTACAGAAACTTTCTTGCTCTGGGATCACAATGCACTACACTTAAAAGGAGTATACTGTATGTTTTTTTTTTTTTATTTTTTTGGGGAGTGAGTGAATCGCTTTAATATTCCGCCACTTCTGTCACAAATGCTCACATCAGCTATTGCACATGCTCTACCCGGGGGTGGGGGGAGGGGGGGGGCTGCAATAAATATACAAACAATAAAAACTACATGCCTATAATTTTTTCCCTGCCATGTAAAAATTGCACTCTGGCTTGACAGGTCCTCAACATATCTATGTGCAGTGGGTTTGGATTGATGCTTTTTTGTCGGCCTTCTGTTTTTGCCACTGGCAAATTCTTCTTTTTTTTGGCATAAGTTTTGAAAGAAACACGTCGTGAGAAACACTTCCTGTTGTGGACTCTCAGAAATGCACGTTTATAGCACAAAACAGCACAATTTTTTGAACTAACTTTCAAGAGAAGAAAACACCACAGTATATAACTGGTATGACCTAACAGTGTCATTATTATCAAAAGGTATGCAGCTGTTTTCCTTAACTGTGTGATTAATTCATGAATGCATCATTAATGCAAGATGACTGGGGGCAATGGCAAGAGCTCGGTCAATGTGAAATGGAATACAAGAGAAGGTTTTTAAATTGTGAGCAAGCTTAAACAAAGAAAATATTGGAGCTAAAAAAAAAAGCGCTATGAGGATCTGATGCGCATGTTTTGCAAAGAACAACAACAATGATAGTTGACCCAATGAAGTCTGCCACAGGGGCAGTTTATTATGCAGATTAGATGCTGGTTTGCTGCATGCGGCACAATTTCAATACAAACCAATGACCCCTCTCTCTCTTGTTCTTTCTCTCTCTGTATGTACTTCATTCACTTTTTTCATTCACCATAGAGTTCACATTATTTTGATACTTGATTGCATTTAATCTACTTTTTTCCTTCCCTTTCACCGTATTAATCAAATCCACTCACCCATTGCCTCTATCTTTCTCTGGCGTGTGAGACAATCACCACACTAAACCCTTTGAGAGCCAGCAGTAGAATAACAATGGTATAAGCATTAGCACATTATAATAGCAAGCGATAGAGTCAACATAGCCAAAGGGTAAGCTGTAGCTTCTCTGCGGTGACCTGCAAATACATTTTAGGGAAGGGGTAGGTTTGGAAAAAAATAAGGCTGAAATACGTGTTGCCTGAGCAACACACATACCCTGTGTATTGGCACACTGCCGTTTCAGAGTGACACACACTTGCAAGAAGCATCAAATGTTCGATCCTGATTCTGAATAGTCAATGTGTGAGGTCAATGTGTT
Source organism: Hippichthys cyanospilos (assembly GCF_059441005.1). Classification (NCBI taxonomy): domain Eukaryota; kingdom Metazoa; phylum Chordata; class Actinopteri; order Syngnathiformes; family Syngnathidae; genus Hippichthys; species Hippichthys cyanospilos. Next base: position 4,930,386 of record NC_142381.1, read on the forward strand.
GACTGTATGTCAACCCCCAGACAAGCTGCCTGGATCCTATGGTATGAGGTTAGTGACTGGCAAAACCTGTTCCATCTGTACTTATTTTACTTCATAGTTATAATTCCGCCTCCGTTACTATTTTTTTTCTAACATGACAATTTCATACTGAGTATCTTTACTATTGCGGTGAGTCCAACAGCTACAGATCTGAGAGATGATGCACAGTGCGCGTGTTTGTCTGTTGAAAGAAAAGATTGAGAGAATGGAGTGAAAAAGAAAAGCAACAGAGGAGAAAAAGGGTCAGCGCGCAAGAGGGAGAATGAGGAGGCAGCATGTCAGCCTCTGATAAGGGCATTAGTCTGCCCCCTGTGGGTCAGTGAGGGTGACTGACAATGCAGTTGTGCACACACACGCACACACACACACACGGAGTCTGCCTTGTTTTGTCAATTTATTTCGCGGAATATTTATGTGGTACAGAGGTCACTGAAGCTAGACAAGTGTCCAACTTTAGTGACCTCTGTGCCTGCCTCTTGGGTTAAAGTCAAGGCTGCATGATATGCTTTCATGGACCATAATGAAGTACAAAGTCACCTTACCCAACAAGTTGTGAATACAAACTGTTAAAACTAATCCTGGAAAAATCGCAATAAAACTAAATGAGATACAACTGAGCACTCCACCTCAAAACACACCAAGCATATGTAAATAATGTACCTTCTGTTATCTTAGTGTTTGTTAAAAGGACGCTTATCTTTGAAACATTTTCTGCAGTGAAAAGGCAATATTTGGTTGAGAATTTATTTGACCCGCAACTATTGTGACGATAAGCGACTTGGATAACGGATGGGTGAACTAATTTGATAACGAAACCAACTTTACAGGAAAAACTGATTTGTATATATTCACTACAAATTCACCCTACTGTGTTGTGAATTGAAAGAGTGCAAAGATGTGGGCCAGGGCTGCTTTACGACAAGGGAATTTGTCTCTTTCATGTCAGGCATGGGCTCCATCTTAAATGGAGCAAGGCCTTTTATTTGCTGAGCTAATTGACAGTGGAGGAACATGTGGAATCAACTCTCAACAATGTTGTTTTTCACGAGCGAGTGTCTGAAGGACTTGTAATCTTTGCAGTCGACGCTATAAACTTTCACAACAGCAGTGTGGCTAAATCGTGCCGCAGTTTGTTGGCCAAATCTAAATTACGGATTACTGTAACAACTGTTTGCAATGTTGTCACACGTGCCACAGCAATCCTACTGCAGCTATGTCAACACATGGATGATCCATTGATGGCACATGAAAAAGATTGGAAGGAGCAAAAAGAGGGAGGAAGGTGCTCATTTGGAGAAAAGCCTGGACCACAGAACACAAGAGAAGATCAATGCCACAGAATCACAGACAGCTATCTTGAAAAGAGGAAAAAAAAAGAGAAGAAACTGACGGATATTCCTCTGTGAAGTCTAACACTTATTACAATCGGTTGAAGGCTGAAGGAAAGAGGAGGAGCATAAGCGTGGACTGTGGCAGATGGATGACTACGTACCAGGGGGGTTGTGGCAGAAACCTCCAGAGCTTTTCTAAGCTGGTTAGTCAGAGCGCAATGGCCACACAAGACTCTGTGAAGCGCAACGAGCCAAATAGTATAAAATACCTGACCATGGGGGAACAGGAGGAGTCTTGGGAGGTAATTTTCTATCGCTGCATAAAGGAATGAAAACAGAATGTTCTGCAGCGAGCACATATAATGAGCATAATAGGCTTCAGATCAGCTGTCAAAAGGGAAAGGATCTGCTCCAATTTTCTCAATATCCACATCATGTTCTCTCCCGTTAGTCTGCAGATCTCAAACGGAAAGAGCAGCTATCAATATATGAATTCTGTGACATTTGAAGCGCAGCAAACTTTGTTTATTGTGCAATACATAGGCTGACTCTCTGCCTCATTCTGTATTGCCTGCACAAGCTGAAAATGACTGACATAGGGGACCGTGTAGGATGATGGCTGACAGTCAATCTCCTGTGTGATACAAGGAGCCAAAAGGTGGCCGTGTGTGTAGGCGGGACTGAGGAGGACAGTGATTATTTCTTCTTGCCGGTATATACTTTCTTAAAAATTACAGCCCCCAATGGGCCGAGTTAGTGCTGTTTGGGCTCTCTTCTCTTCTGATCATTGCTGGATAATGACCTTTTAATGATCGCGTTTCCTCGCCTTGTCAATTCTGGCTAGCAAAAGTTGTTCTAGCCCGAGGCAAAATGAGGAAACAAAAGTAGATCATACTTGAAAGTAGAGCAGTCACAGAAGTCGTATCAAACACAACACTACGGGATCATGTTCTGCTTTACAGGCACATTTTTTTGCTCATTGTCAATTTCCCCATTATGAGACAAGTAGGTTATCTTATTATATGGGGTAGAATGGGAAAAGAGGTAACGAGCAAATTTACAAAACAATGTTATCGCTGTTGTTTTCATTTTTCTTAAGCCGGCACAGGACCATCCTGCATTAAATGTGACAACAATAATGTAATTACAATAATAAACAAGTCTACATTTTTTTCTCTTCTCACGTTGTTATTACCTGTACTGTGTATACAAACATATGCAAATACATATTTTGTGTCAGCTATGAAACATAAATCTGCATTAAAACATACGCTCATGGTGAGGCCTAGTATGCTCGTCAAGGAAGGAGACAAACGTCTGCTTTATTCTAACATGGAAAATGCCATTATGTAGGAATTACATTCAGGCATGAATTGAAATGTCAGGCTTGTCTAATTGTGGCAAAGTTATTAACACACATTTCTGCAAAACAATGGGGATAATCACCATTGAGAAGCATTGACTTTCAAAATAAAAAGGAGATTAGAAGGACTTTCACAACAAAGTCAAGCAGTGTTGGTCCTAATGGATAGACGAATTAACTCTATCCAAAAACATCAACAACATATAGTTCCATTTGTTTTGATGAGTTTGAAAAATTTTTCTCAGATCTAATTTTGCTATAAAGTAGTAAGTGCGGATCTTAACTCTGTGCAGTATGTACATATATATTCGGTTGGATCTTTTCCTCAATACTATTTTTCTTAATCAACAAAATCTCCCTCACCAGAGACTGAGCATGCAAATTGATGCTTTTGGCAGCACACAGTATGATCTTTAAACTAGTAATGCTATATGCATGAGAGCAGTCAAAGTACCATTGAACAAGCAATGAAGACAATGAGAAGAGTAAACAATTGTGTGTTGTCATCAAATCTTAATCATCCATTGTATTAATGGAATACAATTCAGGATTACCTCTCTGAAAATGCAAAATCAAATCAGAGTTCAATGATAGATGGTTGTCTGTCTCTTTACTTTATGTGCCTGTGATTCAGAGCCGATCAATGGAGTGTGGAGTCTGCCCATCATCAAATTTAGCTGGATAGATTCCAGTTCCTTGCAAGTCTCATAGAATGAGTGGAATAGAAAATGGATGGAGATCATGACTCTTTATGGGTAGAGTTTTTCCCTACTAAACTCATACAACCATGCATTTATGAACATTGTTTTCACAGTAATGAATCCCAGTAAGGTTCACTGAGCAATATGCAAAAAAAAAAAAAAAAAAATCTAGATTCAGTCCGCTGGCGCTTAGCAGTGGCGATCTACTGTTCCTCAGGAAAGGGTTAAATGTAGAAACCAGCTCTCACTAGGCATTGTTCACTTTTCACCTCGCTTCTTATGAATATTTGTTCATACAGTGCAACAACACTAACCTTGGGCGGCAGCAGTCAATTAGTAAGAACATTCTCAATGACAAGGTCTTACCTCTCGGGTTATTGAGTGCAGCTTCGGTGGCCTTTCTGCCCTCTCCGCAGTGGCTCTGGTCAAAGGGCAAACACTGCTCCCCGGTCCCAGCGACCACCTCCAGGTTGCGTGACGGATCTTTCGGCTGACCAAGGTTCCTCACCCTGTATACTCTGCGACTGCTGGTGTCTGACACATAAAGAACCTCCCCCATTGGATCCATGGCTAAGTAGTATTTATGGGCCGGGCTGGTGCTATTGAGAACAGGTCAGCAGAGAGCAAAGTTAGAGAAGTGCAACATTTTTACAGAGTACATTCAAGAACAGAGTATTACTTATGACATATGTGAATGCTGATTTTGTACTGTATTTTTAAGCAAGAAATTAAATGTGAACGTGACAATCTCTAAAATGTGCTGAGATTTTATATTTTCATAAGTTGATTTTTAAATTTTGATTCCCAAATTCTCATGTCAACTTTTTTTTTAAATGATTCATTAATTATAAAGTTTTAGAACGTGTGTAAATCTTGTGTGAATCAGGTCCAACTTCCAACAATTCAAATCACAAAAAGCGGCAGAGCTAAGTGCTGTGCAGATTTAGCAGTTGCCCCACCCCCATCACCACAGCCTTTGATTAAAAAAAAACTTTGTGGGAGTCATCCAGTTGGCAGGGAAGTATGCATCATGCCAAAGTGTACTTCAGCATTTGTGCGTGTCCGCCCACAAGTGGGAATGTTACTGTATTGATTATCTCCAAATAAATACAAACAAAACATTCAAATAAAATATTGACCCGCCTGTCAAATGCAGGGTGTTCTCACATTTACTTTAAAAAAGCACTTTGCTATGGCGTTGTTGCTATTGCTGCTGTAGTAGTTTCAGGCACACCTGGGTGCTTTGCATTTATGTGGTATGCTAAACTAGGCTAATGGGGCATTTTATTTAAAGGAAAATTCACTATTCCTGACAACTCTCAAGCGCTCCTCCAATTTCCAGTCTTCCTTCTACTTCTGGATGTTTTTGGAGGCTTTATCAAGCAAGCAAGACTTACCGTATATCCATTTGCAAGAATATACAAAAAAAAAAAAATCAAGCAAGGAAGGAGTCTAATGTTGTGCACTGCAGTAAGAGAAAAAGTGATGAATTCATTCATATTGCATTAAATCTTTACTGTTGTACTTTAATGAAATAGTCTGTTTGTGTATTTAATGGGAAATACGGTGGACGTATAATACATATTGTAGATTGGGATGAGTTGTGTGCATCTTGAATAATGAATGCAACAACTGTAAACATGCAGCGACCTCAACCCAATAAGCCAGGGGGACACACACACGTACAATAGGCCGTCTATTGTATTGTTGGAGATTCTATTCTATTCTATTCTATTGTTGGAGATTTTATTGTTGAAGAATAGCACCTGGAGGAAACGACCATGTGGAGGCATTGTCTTGGTTTTGGATTTTTTTTTTTTAAATGGCATTTTTGGGGCATTTTTTTAAAGGAAAATACACTATTCTTCGAACTGTTCTTCCAATTTCCAGTTTTCCTTCTGGACCTGTCCTCTCACCCACAACAGGAGCCAATCAGCTCGTGTCCTACACAATGACAACCAATCAGTATCCACTTCATGGTGTAAATGACCTCTATTTTTTCCACCCAAACAATTCAAGCAAAGAAGATTGATGCATAACAAAGGCTGTAATCATCCTGTGTACTGTATGTAGAAAAGTAACAACAATTTTATAAGAGTAATTTAAAAAGAAAATACTTATGAGTTGAATAATATTCAAAACAAACATGAAAAGGACACATTATTTCTGTCACGTTTATCGACTTTTTGTGATATTGCTTGTATGTGCTTGTATCTAACACGGCTCTGCCGATGCCGATTTTTTATTGGCACATAGGTATTTGCAAGTACAACACCCTATTATTCTTTTTTTTCCCAACATGAGTCATGAGAGAAATAAATAATACAATTTGAATATATTTTTACCTTCTGCAGTTCAAGGAAAATCAACGATAAATACCGCTGGAATATTTAAAGGCCTATACAGTTTTTGATACAGTACTTGGTCTCTTTAAACTTTAATTGGAAATGTCCATCATGATATTAACATGAACATCCTTAGCTCTGCAGCCTGGTCCAGGTTCTGTCAGTCATTTGATTCCATTAAGCGTAAAACTGTTTGCAGAACTCTGCACTGAATTGCACATACATAATTTAAACTTGATCCAAGGAGAGTTTTTCAACGAGTTTCAAAGTGTGTCACTGCTCTGTGCAGCATAAAATATTTGTTGGGTCTGTTAAAGTTTCAGCAAGCATTGCTGGTACACAGAGCTGATTACAAATCACTTGTCTTTTTTTCTACATTAGATGCTCAACTCAAAAGGCATGTTTCCAATTAAAAGGAAATGAAAACAACCACCAGATCAGAAAGATAACATTAAAATGTAAAAGGGATAAAAGTAAGATAAAAAAAAAAAAGCCATCTGAGCTGATTGATTTGGTCATCTTGGCTGTCCGAGGGATCTTATAGCATATTGCAGAGGACGTCTTCCCCTTGTGTGTTCCTTTTGAAGGTAAAGAACAGACAATGGTATTACACTGAGTACATCCCATATTGTCTCCCCTCTGAGGGCACCTTGCTTTAAAAACCCTGCTTGCTGATAGACACTTTGCAGGGGAAAACGTGGAGAGAAAAGCTTTGAGAGCTGAATATGGATGAATAATTAATGCATTTGACTTGGGAGAACAATAGTATAGCATAAAAACGAAATATGCTCCAAACAGTAAAAAGCAGCTATGGAAGGAGGAAGTAAAGGAGAAACCCCCAGGGTGAGGAAAGGGTATCTTAAGTGCCTCCAGAAGACTACACTCCATGCATTAGGCTTTACAATGTTAGGTTTTTGGTTTGACATTTGCCGACAACTGCCTGTCAGAGGATCTGAAGGGCTGGTATATAGACACTGTCTACTGTTTCAAGGATGAGAATCCATTGATGAAATCAATTAAAAAAAGACAGTTTTCTCACTGATGGAATATTCATGCAAAGATTCATATCTCAGTTTTAGGCAACCAAACACTTTTTACACAATTTACTACATGTATTACAGTGATATCTCTTATTTTTGGTGGTATATGGTGATTATTTCGTTCATTTCAGGAGCATTATTAGTCACCAAAACCGTGATGGTGAACCTGACGTCCTGCCACCTAAGCTTGACTTCCCCGATGGGCTGTGGTGATGTCATGACACAATAACCCAGAAGCCGAAAGGGAGGGGATTTATTTTGAGCAACTTATTGACTTTGGTACGTTTTAAATATATTCTGAGTAATAGTAATTGAGAAGCTCGATATGCGAATCGATTTTTTTTTTAGCATACTCTGAATATTCAGCAAAAAATGATAGAGCCAGCAAAAACTGCATGGGCACAAAAAGCTTTCTTTGAATCAGGCTCAGAAAGTGGATTGCATTCACAAAGCAGCCCTCTTGTACAGCAGAACCCCGGATTTGGGCTAACATCCCATTTGCAATATTATATTATTGTATTTGTTGTGGTAGACAGATGACTATATATATTCAGGAGGGAGGGTTTATCAAGCAGTTCAATTCAAGTAGTGGCCAATCAAAAAATAGTTCCTTGTTGAATTTGTTGTTGTTGTATGTATGCGTCACACAAAAATGGAGTTAATCAATCCCTCTCACCTGTGTCTGGTGTCCCGGTTCCTGACAATAAGCCAAGATGGAGCAGTGAAAAAAAAAGGAAAAAAAAAAACAAAGAAGGCAAATATGAAGCACAATTTTAGCAAGAAATGAAGAAAAAAATCACAAGCCACAGTAGATTTTATCCTCATAAAGTATGATTAGGGTTGATTTAAATGGTTGCATTGTTTCATATTAAATATTAATCCAAGCAGGAAGCTGTTTGCAGTTTCTTCCCACAGGAATGTAAAGTATGAAATATAGTACCGATGAAAGTCACAAGCAAATGTATTAGTAAGGGATGCAATAATACCGGCGAATATGAGTTTAGTTACATAAGAAGTACACTTTACAGGACGAATCACAGTGAAATTCCATTGAGATACTATGCTTGAGAAAATAGAGCAATAGAGACCGTGGTGCCTCCAGCACAGTGTGATATTGTCATAATCTACCAAAAACACATCATTTCATAGTAAAGACTTTCTACTAAGAAGTAGCTTAGCGTGTACATACGCTCCTTTTTGCATGAGGGCAAAACGACTACACACAGGATCACAAACACATACTGTATTGTAATGAGAAACAAAGCCAGATTAACTCATGCACTTGTATGTGTTTATAACATACTATGCCACATACCAAATGATTTGAATGCATTTATGTTCAAACACATGGTTATATTCCGCTTCCAACTCACTTTAGTTCCAAAATGGTTCTGGTATATCCATCTGGATGAACCCTCCGGATGAAGTTGAAGTCCCCAACATAAAGAGAACCATCAGGGCCGCTGGACAGTGCCACAGGGGCATATAGCATAAGATCACGGGCTGCGCCGCTACAGCTCGGCCCGCAAGGGACCGTGCGGTAGAATCCGTTCCCCATAACTGTGGCGATAACAGGGGGCTGCTGGGAGAGGAAGACATTTTCCCCGTTTCCCTTGTGGAGGATTCCTGGGACAAGATCATTACATTAATTATATCATCACTTATAGTTACAGCGGCTGTATATTGGGACAGAAAAAGTGGCGGTGAAATTTCCCCAAATGATTCTCCGTACTGCCAACAGAAAGAGCTTCCAAGTCCATGGCATCACTGACTTCTTATCATTTCTAGAACATTCTTTCTAAAAACACCAACTGCAAGATACAAGATACTTAGAGTTCAGAGAATTTATGAACTAGATGTTAGGAAAAGAAAAAATAATTTGAAAAGTGTGCTAAAGCACCTGTGTCCAACTGTTCCCAACTCTTATTGGTTCTTTATTTCTACTCTATATACTCTATAACTAATCTTTTAATGGCAATGTGGATGACACAGATGATTTTTTTTTTTCAAATGCAATTCAGGCCACTTGGCTATGTGGTCCTGAAACCGATCCATATCAGAATTTTTGTCATGCGGTTTCAGTCTGAACAAGCAAGGGATATATGTCACAATTATGCACTGAAAAAAATGGGTCGCATTTATTTGAAAATGCAAACGACATCACCAAAAAACACATTTTGCAAAAAATCAGAATTGAGTATTATGCCCTGCAGTGTGAACCTAGCCGAGCTTGAGGTTGACTAATCGTTAGTCACAAATTGACACCTTAATCACTCATTTACAGAAATTTGCATCAGCAAATCCGCAAAATTCAACTCGTCGGTGAATATCTAAGCAATAATTTCTTTAATGTAAAAATGAATTGTTAAAATTATAGATATTAAAAAAAAAAAACACCCGACTTATTTCTCAGCCAAGCATTCTACTTTTTTTTTTTTTAATCTTCCTTCTACTATTATGGTTTGTAATTGCCTATAGATGCCACAGGGTATTGAAAAAGCCTTTTTTATTAGACACAGACATATGGGCTTATTAAATAAAGCTCCTCCACTCAATTCAACATAATTGGTAGGCACCAAAGATGCCAGCAGATAGCTCACAACGATATTATTATATCGGGCATGGGATTGGTCCTAGTAAAAATCTTTTTACTTAAAAACATAGGATAGCTCGAGAGCTCTCACCCCACCCCTACCCCTCCTAATTTACAAATACACAACTGTGCATGGCGTCATGATAGCTGGAAACAGTCGCCAATCAACCAACCGCTGTGGCATTAATGAAAACAGTCAGCGGCTCAGCATTTGTTATTGAAATAAAGCAAGCACCCACATTATTCTTTCAGTCAGTCATTTTTATGACTGATGCTGCAAGGATCGTATCAGACAGCAAACAACAAATAACAACAAATTGCAATGTTATAATGGCGGTATTGTACAGAGACAACATTCGGACCAGATAATAAAATAAAAAGACGAATATTGGTGTTAAAAATATGTCTGGAAATGTCTTTTGGATCGCCTATTTCAGTGTCCTGCTGCCGCCACACGCTGAAGCACAGCTGAACTTTTACACAGCCCCTGCTCTCTTTAATTACTACTCATGTGTTTTAATGTTGCCAAATTCATTTTACAGTTAGTTGCATTTGCATTTTACTGTGTTTACTATGGTGTGAGCACACATGATTTATTTATGTATTTATTTATTTATTTTTAAATTTATCTTAACAGTCTATTTACTAACTACCAATGCCGGCACAGTGCAGTGATAAAGTGATTTTACAATTACAAAGACCTTTACCAAAATCAACATGGATTGAAGTGATCTGCCTTTAGTGGCATTTAAAATGATGAGTTACAGAAAAAGAACAACACACGCCTAGACCGACAGGCTTGATTAGAACTTATGTTTATAATTTTAAGGGAAGAGAAAAAGTACCAGGATAAAGGTCGGGATTTTACAAAAAAAAAAAAAAAAAAAACCTGAGGGAAGTAAAGTTAAATATCTCCTCCTAGTTTTCCTGAGGCCTCGTAATTATTTAGAATTGAAAGAAACTTTTAAGTTAATTTCATGGCTCGAAACTGTGACACAATTGGTCACATGAGAAGGGTTTACGCGCAGGTTCAAGTTAAAATTGCATCTTGTCACACTGATGTGAGTCACTATGTCTTAATGTTCCCCTCATTATTCGTCAAATTTGACTCAGTGTGTATTTGGGGCATACTCACCACTACGGATGTTGAGAGAATGGTGTTTGTCCAAAGACCAACCTCCAAGGTGAGAGGGTACCAGCTCAAAGCCCTGCATGAGAGCAGTTCTCCTCTCCCATTGAATAACACCGGGGCACGAGTCATACTCATAGCCGACTGATACTAAAAGCAAACACATACACACAATTGCAGATATTAAATTCAAGCAAAGTTGTGCAGCGGTGCAACCCTACTTTAGTGAGAAAAATCGTTAGCCCACCCTAGTTACTAGATTCTCGTGTTGACATTTAAAAAAAGGGTGAGGGTTGGCAAAAATATGTCTAATAGCACCATATTAAAGCACACATTTTATTCATTGTGTGTAGAATTTTGAGGTAAGAGATTAATCTAAACAATTTTGGAGTGAGGCTAAGGCAACAAAATGTAGAAAAAGTGCTGTGAATACTTTCGGGATGGGCTGCAGGCCAATTCATAGCGGAACAAGATCTGAACGTATTTTCCTTGGTCTCATTTTTTACATTCCAAATAACTTGCATTTGAACGAGGCACTATTAACTTTGTACATGTATTCACTAAACCATTTTATACATCGTACAGAAACAATAACATCTTGTTTTTGTGTCAAACCATTTGTCATATTTCGGTAAATGCTGCAGTAAAGTTCTTAGAGTTAAATGTTGGTCTTTACAAAAATTTCAAAAGCAGACTTTTCAACTATTTGCTTTTTTCTGTGAGACCCTTGACAATCTTGCATGTTGCTCAAAAGCAGTGGTGATGGAATCTTTGTAGGCCACAGTTTAGATGGCTTGGTTCAAGCCCTATTGGAAAAATCTTTACTTCATTTCATTGGTGGTGTGCCTGCAGTAACAGTGGAGCTGAATTTAATCCCTCTCAAAGCTATATTGTATGTTGGGTTGCCAGATGAAAGACCTGTACGGCAAAACCTCATCAGCCAGTCTGTCTGCAGAGATCAGTATGAAGTAGCACTGTAATCAAAAGGAGTCAGTCTTATATGAAAGAGCCCTAGAATTTGGCGCCTGGCTTCTTAGTTGTATTGATACATTGTGCAGCTTCCCACTTCAGCTTGACAGCAAATTAGTCTTTGAATCAGATGATGAAAATACTGCCATATTGCTAAAAACAAAACAGTCTTGTCTTACAAACGAATGCTAAATACAAATCAAATGATATGTACACGCCTCAGCAGAGTGAAATGGTCTATTATTCAGCCACAATGGGGAAAATGTCTCATGTTTTTATGTAATTCTTTCTTTAATAATTTTAAAAGATTAATGGGTGTGCAGTCTAACAAAATATTTGTCTATGAATGTTTCACTTGGATATAACAAGACAGAAAAAAAAGGAAAACATTATTTTTGTGACAGTGTGAATGTCTGTACAGTATAATATTTTACTGTAAAAAAACACTATATATTTAAACCAGTAAGCGATTACTGCAGTTTATGCAAAGATATATAAGAAAATCCACTATGAACACATTAATGAAGTGGAGGTAAAAAGACAACTTGACATCATTGACAAAAATGTGGCAGAGGAGGACCTGCCACTGTCAAACACTGTAGGCACTCATCTATCTAGCTTTCTTCATTGTAGACCCAAATGGATCTGAATTGACGTGTACTCAAGGGACCTGCGGAGCTAAGTCAGCAGAAATATGGAGAGAGGCAGTAGAATACATAAGTAAGGCCCTCACATGCACCAAGTCAAATATCCGCCCTAAAAAAAAGAAGGAAAACTCCAAAAGTCTTGCCAATTAAATCATGCAATAAAGTCTCCAATTAATACATGTGTTGAAACTATTATACGAAAAAAAATACAACGTGTTATGAAAATTGGATTTCAGGTGATAACCTATTTAATAGAGAATGCCTCCCAGCTGACAGGTTGTAGACGGATTTGATAACTAGTTTCTCTGATCAGCCTAATTAAAGTTACTCAAAGAGAGTACCAAAGGTTGAATCAGGGCAACTGGATTCTTCTTATTTGAAGCCATGTTGCCTTTAAACCAAAAAAGCTTCTTCAGCTCAAATTGGAAGTTTTGAATTCCCCTATAAATGATTTAAGTGTGTATCTTATTGGGTGAGTGAGCTAAGGTGATCTATAATTATTAGGCAAATCACAGTATTTTTATGTGTGGAAAAAATGGATCTTTCTGCTTATGAAAATCAAAATATAGTCAAAGTGAAGTAAAAACAAAAGGTCGCTACAAGAGCCAGATCATCATACTGTTAAAATAATTGTAAGTCACTCAAAGATCAAAGGGATTCCTTCCAACAAAGGCATAATAAGGAATTTTCCGTCAAGCAAATCCATCACGTTTAGAGGGCAGTTCTTAAAAAGCCACTGATGAAAAAAGCAGCTTGCCCATACATTTGAAGCTCGCCAAAGTCTTCAGGGTCCCACAAACCTCAATCCAGAAACATAAACCCCAACTCTCAATAACAAGCGCCTAGCAAAGTGCAATGGGAAAATGTGTTTTCACGACCAAATACCACTACACACATATGCACACTCCCTGACAAACAATATGCACACGCACTAAAGCACACAGGTGAAAGCTTTCATTCCCCTCTGCTGAAGCCCCAGGCATGTGTTCACCCCAGCAAAACAGCGCATGATCTCCCGTCCTTACAGATTCTTTGGCTGCGTGTGTACGTGGACATACAGTCAGTGTTTATGTGGGTTGCCGTGCCAGCAAGACACCAGAAATTCTAGTGAGGCGATGTTTATGGGAGAACAAGTATACAAAGGAAAGAACAAGACGACAGCGTGAGACATGGGAGGCAACAAGAGAGATGAGAAAGAACGGAGAAAATAACAAGGAGGCGAAAGAAAAATAACACAGGAGGAATGGAAGCGAGAAGGGCAAAGATGGCAGAGAGCTCAGTTTAGAGAAGAAGGTACGGAGAAGAAGTGAAAATTTGACAGACGAAAAGGTGACAGATGAGAGAGATATGAGTGGAGAAGAACACAAAAGAAAACCTTTTGATTTGTCTGCTCAAAGTTTCAAAGCAGCATGAGACTTACAGTATATATTTCAAGGATTTTATCATCATATAAAAGTGAACTTATTTTAAAAATATAGCTTTTAAAGAACATATGTCAAGAGCCCTTCATGTTATTTTATGTGGCCTGTTCAAGACAGAAAACATTAAGGACTTCTATACCCTTTACTGATTACAGTGCCCACAGACCAAATTACAGTAAAAGTCCCAAAATGCATCTTGAGGTTTTGATTTGCGCAACGCCCGCGGCCAGTTTCTATAAGCCAAAGTCATTTCCTCGTTGAGGTATGTTGTTTTAAAAAAGAGGTGTGTGAGTTTGAGAGGAGAAATTCAGAGGTTGAATGCCCCAGCTGCTATAAATTAAAAAAAAAAGAAGTTTTACCAAACCATCTCTGAAAACTGCAATTGAGAGAACATCTGAATGATCATTTTAATTTGTTTGATTTTTTTTTATTCATGTATTATTTTTGCTTGAGTGTTTTGTGACGTCACCGCAGAATATTATCATATGGCTAAGAGGAAATATACGGTGACATATTAATAAGACATTGTCCTGACAGCATATCATTTCCAGCTTTTACACTGTCAACCAGGATAGTATTTCAAAACACAACTGCAAGTCACCAGATTGACTAGCAATGTTCAAACTTTTATTTGTGTGGGGGGGGGGGTCTCTCTGAATGGTTTTGTACATTTTATATTACCGCTTCAAAGGTTAGAACACCCACAAATATTATTTACTTAGCAGTGACATTTCAACAACAAACACCAAACACAAATACATGCTCACTCACATTTTTATATTAAGGTAGGACTCCAAACATTCTAGTGCTCTGCGTGTTTTTCTTTTCATTTTCTGTGTTGTTTTCATTGATTAATGGCAGGTAGCAAACTGATTAGCTGGATTACTACTCCCCGGTGTATTTTTTTTTTTTGTGGTTTCAAATTTCTGATGGTATTTGTGCACCTCATAAGCTGACAGTTTATAATTGATTAAAACCCAGAGCTCAAATGGGTGAGCTGCTGTATAGTACCCCAAAAATATATACAAAGAATGCACCGGAAAAAAAACCTGCAAAACAACTTAGCATTGATAAATACAGTACATTAATTAAGGGCGTATTTCTGAACCTACCAGTTGCATGAGTGAGGCCCCACACTTCTTGGCCATAAACATCAGTTTTGTTCCAGACTAGCCTGTGAACCAAACTAGGTCCAGCTGGGTACCAGCGTTGGTACAACCTTCCCTGGACTGAAGCTCTAACATGCACCTTGGACAGACCCCCCAGAAGGGAGACGGGCGAGGATGTGGATGGAGGTGTGAGGAGGATACGCAGCAGGGAGAGGTAACCTGCAGCTCGGGTACTCAAATAATTCAGCTTCATGAAGGCTCCTGGGATTGCAACTTCTTCCTGTACTGCCTGAATAGAACACGAGACGAAAATAAACTTTTTTGATGAAAAATGTGTAATCGCTGTGTTATATGATCATTGCTGTAATTAGAGAGAGCGTAATGAATTAGCTCCTACATTGACAGTAGCCATCATGCATAGGATTTTTCTGTAATTGAAATTTTTGGTTTTCAATTCATTAAAATATACAAATATGTTACATTTCAATGGTGGTTTAAAACATTCAGTTAAAAAAAAGAAGAAAAAACGCAAAGGGAAAACGAAATGTTCATTTAAAATCATATTCAAGCGAACTAGAATACTGCAATTATATTATATATATATATATATATATATATATATATATATATATATATATATATATATATATAGCTATCGTTCTCCACAATTTGTAGAAACAGTTGTGAAGGTTAATTGTACATGAAAACCATTGAACAAAATCTTATTTGAAACAGGTTCAATACTAGATATTGCATAGCTCTTCTTTTCTATTTTTTTTTTTTTTTTTTAAGAGTTGTGCTTTACCATTTTGGCAGGATCGCCTTTATTAAAAAGACCTTGCTCTTCTCATTCTCCTGATTTTCCGGTTAAGTAAAGATTTTGACGACTTTATCGGTGTAAAGAAACTCCAGACTCATTTATTGCTGTTGCTTCAATGTTACCTCAACCGTTACCTTTTATGCACATGTGATGAACAAAAAAATAGTTAAGTGGGCCTACCTGAAGCTCTGGCACAGCAGGACCCTTTTCTGCACATGCCCCTGTGTATCTGGGAAGCGGGTATGGCAGGACTAAAGGATAAGGGCTCAAAACAGTCCGAATATCACATTTCAGAGGTGGCACATCCTCCCTAGACATGATGACCTGTTCCAAGACCAGGAAGTTGTTGTTCGGGGTCCAGACAGTACGCGTTTGTGGCAGGAAAGGTGGGCGTTGGAACATCAGAGTCACTGACATTGCACCCAAAGTCACCAAGTCATAACTAAAGATTTGGAAAAAGTGAATTACAAAATGAGATTAGAGGAGCAAAAGAAAATATGCTTTAAGCGTGTATTTGTGTGAGTGTGTGTGTGGGTGTGTGACCATTTTTGCACCTTCCGTCCTGTCGACTGATGGTGTAACCATACTCGGGGTGTTGAGGGAAGGTGATGTTGACGCCAACCAATGAAGAGCCATCTTGCAATGCAACACTGCCTCGAATCACAGCAACACGACTGGCATAAAACAAAGGTGGAAAATAGCTGGAGCAAATTATAAAAGGACACAAAAGAGGATACAATGCTACTTTAACTGTTGTGCGGCTCCTGACAAATGACCTTGTAGCAAAACAAACTTACTGTTACTCTCAGCAAGTCTCTATTATTTACCAAATATGTGTAAGGAAATGTGTGAAACAAGAAATAAAATGCCCTGTTAAACAATTCAAAACCCACAATTTAAAAACAGGGTAGTAGTATGATGTCCTGTCCAATCCAGTTTATAAATAGGGTTGAAATTCTCACCCCATGCACGCATTTCAAGTCGTACTGAGGTACTTACTTAATTATCTCCACTTCTTGTTTTTTTATTTTTTTTAACAATGGACACTCCAAATACAATCGTACAACACAAATAAGGTGGTGACCGAGACTCACAAAGAGTAAATAAGCACATACCTGGTATCAAAGGGCACATCTCCAGGGAGCGTGTGCGTTGCTGCTTTGCCGAGGAGAAAGTGTATACGACGGTAGAAACTGTGAGTATGTGTGTTAATGGGTGAGGGGGGGGCAGTCGGGGGCAATGGGCTCCGTTGCAACAGGGCCATGGGGTCAGCCGAGCCGCGGCAGAGAGGGTCAGAGCCGCAGCTCAGCTGCTCGCAACAGTCTGGATCCACGCAGTCAATCAGACCATCTGATGTAGGCAGAATGACAAGAAACCATGTGAAAACATCTATAATGATGAATGACTGCGCATGCATGATGCGTTTAACAGTGATAGTTATTATTTATTTTAGTTCTGTCAGTGTGGGCTTAACCTGGTTAAGGCTATGAGAACGCATTCCCATTTAATATTCAAGAGGGATGTATACTGCACTTCATTCGCAAAAAGAGATTAGAGTTCCTAATTTAAATAAATAATTAAAAAACAAATCAGCCCCTAAAGCCAATTAGGATCCCAACAAAGAAATGCAACCTGAAATAGTGAGCTGTAGGTTTATCACCATTATCACAAAGATAAATTAGATTCTTTCATCAAGTCGTTTTTATATTGCTATAAATCAGGCATTTGTCAAAATAATTATTTGAATGTGAGCCATAAAAGTCCAGTGTAAACAATAGACTGCTGATAGGAGCCAAAGCAGCAGGTAACAGGAGCCAGGCTGGCATTTGTGCTTCCTATTTCAGGCTTGTTTCTCAAAAGGCAGGAAGCAGCGCTGACATTTAAATGCATCTGACCACAGAGCAGAGAGCTAAAGGCCAACAATATTCTATTATAACCTCCTCCTACAAAGGTGGCAGAGTACAATAATTCATTTCCATACCATTCACCACTCCAGCTTGAAAGAGCACAATTAATTGAATTTGCTACATTGTTGCCATTAAAAGGACAATGTTTGTAAATTACTATGCATGGATGGCAATTGAAATACACAAAGGAGCCAAATATAGATTAGGATATCTGCAATACATTTTCAGTCTAAATGTTTGTGTTTGGGAGTGGACTGAACATTATATGCAATGTTTTGCAGTTTTGTTTGGTTATTTCTTCAGGTGGAAACATCAGAGTAATTTGCAGATTACCTGTAATAGCACCTTTTCATCTTTTGTCTAGCTTCAGAGACAAAATGTTTCCCTTGAAAGACGGATAAATGAGAACCTTCCGTATGTAAGAACAAGCAGCAAAGAGCTGCATTATTGTATTTGAAAAGCCAGGGAGTGAAGTGGCACCGGTAGAAGAGCGGAAGCCTGAATGAGCTCCGTGACACGGTATGATACCTAACTACAGTATATTGCATTAGTTCTTTCATTTTTAATGGATTCTTTGCAATGCGGCACCTTGTAATGTGTTCACTGTTTGGCTGTAGTCAAAAGTACCTTGGCAATTTAAAAAGAATACTGTAGGTGAAGTTATATTGCTTGAAATTAAATTATTGACATCTTGACAGCACATTTTTGAATTTTTAGCCGACTAGATTTTTTTTTTTTTTTTCATCTCAGAGTGTCCAAGGTTATTCGGAGGCATTTTGACTTTTTTTTGTTTTGCTCAGCTCTCATTTACAGTCCTGTCGGTCCGTCATTTTTGGAAATTTACCCAAACTGGAATCTTTGGTCCGTCTCTTTCCAAGAGAACAGAAAAACCTCCATCATCCTTAAACTGAAGCTAAATCTTTACATCCATCATTCAACCATTCTAATAAGCAGCAATGGGAAAATCAGGTACTGAAAGTAAACACTCTGCCAGAGTTTGGCTTTAGCCACATGAGAGACATATGATTCACTACTGTTCATTCATGAATTTTCAGAGACATGTTTAGAAGCCACTTATACTTTTGTATTTACAATATTTATAAGAAAAAAAAGCCTTGAATGATTTTCAATGTCATTATTCTTTTAAAGCAAGTGGTTGCTTTTTTTTTTAGCTAATCTATGGCTTTCTGGAGTGTGTGGAGAGGGTGTGATTGTTTGTTTTTAAGTATGGTATTTATTTGATCCCAGCAGGTGATATGCATATCAGATATTTAGCTGCGAGAAGACAAAAATGTAAATGCACACCCACACACACTTAAGCAATGACCAATAGTGCTCCACAGGCTTCACAGCAGGACTGGGACAATGCAGAGAGGAAGGGAACGAAGGACAATGAAGCGGATTCTTTCTGGCTACTGAATGAAGAGACGTGACGGAAAAGAGTGCAAGGAAGACAGAAATGAAAAAAAGGTAACAAAGACAGAATAGAGCTAGAAAATGATAGATGCTGATAGAATGTCACCTCCATCGTTGTCTGTTCCATCACTGCAGTCAGTTTCCATGACAACGCTGCATCCAGGCCCACTCCATCCAGCCTGGCAGACGCAGCGCCAGCCACTCTGCTCCAGGGTACAGCGCCCGTGCCCGCTGCACAACCCCGGGCAGCCATCTGAGGATGACACACATAAACAGGCACGCACACATACGCACATGTGCACACACAGACACGCGCGCACACACAGAGCCGTTGGAATTTGTTCAACATCCGCCATACTCATGAATAAAAATAATTAAAAACTACCTTTCACAACGATGTCCAAATCATGAGCAACTGCGGGGGAAAAAACTGACAATGACACCCTTTCCCGATCCAAATATCACGGCGAATAATAAAAATCTCCCACGTGCTCTCACCAATGTTGCAGTGCTCTCCCTCCCAGCCGGGTTGGCAGATGCAAGTCCCGTCATGGCACTGGCCGTGTTCTTCGCAGCGAGGATGGCAAGCTCTCTGGTCACATGCCGCGCCGAGCCAACCCTCCTCACACTGGCACTGGCCCTCGGAGCAAACACCATGACTGCCACACGGCACTGGGCACAGTTCTGCCAGCAAGGTGGGTGGGGGTATGTGGGCGCGACAAGCGTGTTAGTGTGAGAGGAGAAGAGAATGGGCCGAGCAGATGGAGCAAATTAAGAATTAAATGGGAAAAAAGTCAAAGTTGCATAAGGAAAATGTAGACTTCAGAACTTAGCTTGAAAGCTTCAGTTAATGGAAGGAGGAATACATTCTCATTTCTTTCACAATTCTCATAATCTAATAATGAAGTTCAGGAGAAGAGTGAACAGAACTATAAGGAAACAAATGGTTCGTATGTGGACTGTGTCTCCAAACCTGAAGTGACCTGAAATTCAGCTCTGTGGTGGACATGTTAAAACCTTTTAGCCTCCTCTCTTCTGTTTCATTGTCTGTATCCCATTTTCGAACAATCATTTTATTCATACATCTTCTTTCACGTCTATTTTCTATTTCACCTTTCCACTCCCTACAGAGAAGCATCATCTGTGAGTAAAGTGAGCAAAGTGCTAGAGGCTCACAAAGACTACTTACCTAGCCGCACTGAAGTTATTTCAATTTAAATATACATTGCACCAAGAGGGTGGGAAAAGTGGATTAAATGTGGAGAGTTTGCAGCTCTCCATTAGAGTTACACTCAGCTTTGGCTGGGAAAGAGAGGTATACGGAATTGTGGGGTTCTTTTTCATAACAACATCATACAGAGTGAATTCTTGCTACTATCAGAGATAGTCAGATATTCAGCCATGGTCTGTCATTATGACGGGCTACGGTATATCACCGTAATAAGGCATCCACACTCTTGAGGGCAAGTGCTAATGCCAATTGCCCATAAATCATCTTTGCCAAGACAGGCATTAACTTTATGAGGTGGAAAGCCTTAAAATGGACATTTTGCCATCTGTCAAATGACACTGTAACAAGGACAAGGATGAGGTGTGTGCCAAACTGTATAATTTCAATATTGTTGAATATGCTGCTTTTTTTTTCGTCATTTTGTTCCCGGTCAATCTTATGCAGAGGCATGTTAGAATCATTACATATAGGTTATGCCATATCTGTCTTTTGCAATCAGTATATTGGTAGGATGAATGTTTTCTGTTACTGTTGGTTGTGAAGAAGAGGAATTGACACGTCTCAGGCACCTGCAAGAAAGAGACAGGCCCTTAACTCGACTGACGGGGTTGCGGTTTTGTAATCCGACCGGTTGCGCTTGATGTTCCTTAGGAAGAACTTACTGGCGCAGATTCTAAACTGCATTCCTCACCACTATAAACCGTTTGTTTGCATTGTTGCCAAACGTCTCCCCCAACCCTTCAGGACAGCAATGACTTTTGTACCTAGGGCCAACCCAAATGAATAAATGAGGAGCGGAAAGGAGCTGTAACCAGACTGGAAGGAGCTTTCAGAAGGTGCAGGTTCCTATCCGCCCTCCTCGCAAGAAAAAGTTTGTTGTCTTTTCTCTGCTTTGTTGCATATTGAATATTCAAGCCTGCCTGAACCCTAACCCTGAAACATAAAAAGTATTCACTTGGCAAGATTATATGCCATGTTGTGCTCCAATTAACAATCTCAGACCAGCCTTGATTGAAGGCTTTTTTTCATCTTTCATCCATTATCTTCCATTAACCAAAGTACCCAGAGGACAGTTGTTTGTGTGACTAAACTTGGTTTACTATTCTTTACAAAATTATTGATGTTTCCAACTGCCTTTGCCATGACTGCCATTGTCAGCATGAAAACTGTAAATGTCTATGTACAGTCATGATCACAGTAGATTGTGTTGTTGTAGCCACAGCTGAGGTTATAAAATGTCAACACACCCCTGTTCAAATGGCAAGTTTTTAAAAATTAAGAATATGGCACCAGTAAGGGATAGTTTCTAGTTTTCTCCTTCAAATAATCTGACTCTAAACCAGTACACTCATCTTAATAAAATGAAAATTTCAGAGAGTGGAAGTTAAATTAAATTACTGAAATAATGTGGATGCACATGTGTGCATGCCCTCTCAGTACGATTGTGACGTTGTCCAGAACTGACCCTCACATTCAAACGCAAGTTAAATAACAGCCATCATGCAGCTGTCACCGTTTGAAGCGCTGATTATCTCTAAATAAAGTTTATCCCTTTTAATATGTAGGCTTTTCCTGACATTTTACTGTAACATCTGACAGCACAACCGCTGTTTCCAGAGAGCTTTCGCAGCATCAGAGGCATCTCATTAGCCAGAGGTATCTCTCAGAAGAAGGGTACAAAAGAATTTTCCAGGCATTAAATATAGAAAGGATCACGGTAAAGACAGCCACATCCCCAGTTATGCCCTGGTGTGCATACTTGTGCAACCACACAATTTTCAATTTTTTTCATTGCTTTGAGGTGTTTTTTTTTTTTTTAATCATATGGATAAAAGTCACATGCAGAGTGAGAAAAATTACATAATGATTTCTGTAGGTTTCCTCATATCAGAAAAAGCTGCCATTCAAATAGCACTGTAGAGACATTTAATGTCAACTGTATATGCACACAAAAAAACCCTTAGAGTAGCTGGTATCCATCCCACATCTGTGGGAATTTTTAACTGGCAAGACTGCTCATGTCATTTGACCACTGACATACAATTACATGCATTCGCTTTGACAGAAAATCAAATTTATTTTTTACCGATGTAGCAGTCGGGTCCTGTCCAGTTGGGCTGGCAGGTGCAGGTGTCTGACTCGGGGAGGTAGGTACCATGTCCTGAACATTGCTCCTGACAGGCTGGCAAGGGGTCATCACAGCTCACTCCTGCCCAGCCTGGAGAGCACACACACTCCCCGCGGACACACACTCCGTGCCCAGCACACTGCGGGTCTACGCAGTCCACTGCAGACAAAGAGAGGACGGACGTCCAAGTTTGGGGGGAAGGGATGTCGTTAAGGGTCCGAGAGTGGCTGTCTAATTATAATCATCAGTTCACTGAGTATGAAAGCAGTGTTCTTTGCATCCCATCCAGGAGTTAACCGCCCTAGCTACAATCCCTGTATCTGTTCCACAACATTACATTTCATAGGACACTTAAACCCCGAGCTTTGATAAGGGGTGAAATGGCCTGGGTGAAATCTGCATGTGCCGGTGGTCAGTGTTAGTGTGCGTAATTACAACTCTGAGCGCCGAGCCAGAGCTCAGCGCAACGCCTCGGCACAGCAAAACTCGGCTCTGCTGTTCAAGGTCAAACACGTGATTCGGTCTCCGCAGGCGATGGATTACAATATGGGGCTGTTTTCAAATGCTGCGCTGAGAGGTTACAATTAAGTACGGCATAAAGCTATGACTAATGTGGCTTTAATATTTTTATAATTAGTGGTTATACAGTGGAGGGTTGCAAAACTGATGACTGTACCCATAACGATAGTCACTGTCGCAAAAACAGCATCTCTTAAAGTATATATACATGTGTGTGTTTGTTTTTTTTATAGGTCTAAAGACTGAACTCAATCAAATGGTTACACCACTTTGAAATACAAATACAAATTGTCTTGGACAGATATACAGCATCTATTCTTTGGTAGCATTGTATTAAAAGGGGATTTGCTGTATGTTAACCAGTTTTAAGGTGATGCTGTGACACTAATTTGTTGAGAAATAAATGTGTTTTTCCAACAGTTTATATTAAGTTTGAAAAAGAGACATGGCCTTTAAAGATGGTTTCTATGGTTACCATACTGAAAGCAGACATTTATTCATGGACCTCGCCTCCTGGCCTATTCACGAGAGAATTGTACATCCAGGCAAGTACATGTTGTCAGCCTCTATGAGGCCATTATGGTGCATTAGCAAGGAATCATTTATGTTTGCACTGTGCCAACTGGAGACAACAATGTCAATGAAAGCGTGGATGAAGGAATGCATTTTCCTTGATTTGGAATCGGCAATGAGAACTGGGGAAAACTCTTTTGAACATTTTGGTAGCGTGGATAAAATCTGTGCACATATCAATTTTTTAACTTCCGCCATCTCAAACAGCAAGTCATCAGATGTACTGTTTGATGTTGGACTGGCTGTAAACGGCTGCCAGCTGGGGCAGGAAATTGGGTTGATGACAGCAGTTTACAGAAAACCAACCACATACACAACATAACCTCAATCCTCCTTCAACCTCACCCACATGCTGTGAGGATAATTGCAATCATACAAAAAAAATTATGTTTATATCATCCAGTTTATATAAAACTCATCCACATGATAGTAACTTCATGGACCAGTTACCGACTTTTTATTGCAGGGTCAAATGCTTGTCCATCTCATTAACAAAATTACGGTAATCAAACATAACTGACTGAAGTTCATAATGAGAAAACTTTGGCTAAGAATACTTTATTGTTTTTCATATTTGGAGCAAACTCAATTTTACCCTCCGTCTAATAAATAGATTTTATCTCCACTCAAATGAACGCAGATTGATTTATGATTTGCATACACATCCGAGTCATCAGTAAATGTAAATATACATCCCAATGATGTTAACAATAGCAGTTATTTTTCCAGAAACAACTCTGATGATCATTTTCACCATACAAATGAAATGATTGAAATAAACAAATACAATTAATCATACAGTGTTGTCCTACTCATACAACAGTTACAATATGTTGGTTTTACATACAGCATCCAGTTAATCTTTTCTCTTCTGAATCAGTTGCCTGTTGTGTAAACATTCTCTCAGTTCAGTTTCATTTGACGTGGTAGGAATAAATACATCATCATAATTCCAAGTAAGATTTTTTTTCGTATATAAGAAAAGGGTATGTGGTCTAGTGAGTGAAATAATGATTAAAACATTGGGAAATATTGGTGTGACTTGGTAAAGCTCGAATATTAGTATCGATAACCTCCCAGAAGTGCAGATGCAACAGGCTGTAGGTATTTTAATAGTCTGTCTTAAGTCGTAGATAGATTCCTAAAAGCTGTGAATAGATGCGCTGCTACAATATGTCTCAACAAAAGGCGACACATTCATTGTTTATGGCATTACAAACCACATATAGGTTGATAGTTTTGCTCACTGCAACAAAGCTGTTTAACTTTTTTTTTTGTTTTTGTTTTTGCTTTTTAGAGCCTTGGTGGTATTGGAATAACTGGTTGCCACCGGAGCTTTATTATTCTCTATTTTGGTGTTTAAATCTAAACACAGTTCACTATTTAATGTGAAAAATGTGGTGGAAGAAGTTGTGAAACCAAAATTAAACTTAAATACGAAGAGAACCAATCTGTCCGTGACTATTTGATCATCGCAGTTTCTCTGCAACTCCAAAACAATGTACCTATAAGGACCAGTGATGCTTATTTTGGGCCATGTTCTGTAACAATCAACACTGAAAACAGGCAAGGTCATCAACGTCACGAGGCTGAAAAAGCATACCTACTGCAAAATGTCTGTCTTAGTGTCTTACCTAGTTCACAGTTTACTCCCTTGTAGGCTGGGCTACATATGCAGATGCCGTGCATGCAGGAGCCATGGTTGGAGCAGGTGGGGTCGATACACTGACCTTCCTCAACATTACACTCCGCTCCCTTCCAGCCGGTCAGGCACACACATCTTCCCTTCTCATACACGCCGTTACCACTGCACAACACAGGGCACGAATCTGCAACAGGACAAACACAGATTACAGCCACGTGAAAAGACACGCATAGTACCGCAGTATATTAGCTGGGAGACCGCAGTAACCCAGTGTGCGAGGGGTGACACACTCTTATCTCAGCCGCTGCATGGATTCGGCAAATCCTCAAACAGTCTTCCTCTCTTCCTCACGTACACACACACACACTAATACTTTGCCACACACATATACACACTAAAAACACACACAGGCATCCCAGCTTATCACTCACGCTGTTTCAATTTACTCAAGCACCACCTGAGCCCGGCTACCACGGCAACCCAAGAATTGGAGAAAATCCCCCCAACGTCACCTCACTTGCTCTGAACAGGCCGTGAAAACAATTGTGAAAACGAAAGATTAGAGAGGAGAGCATTAGGGTTTTATGGAATGAGGAGCTCTCTTTATGCAAAGATGGAGAGCGGTGCGGCAGCCATCCAGGTAGGCACCACCCCCCTATACACACACACCATCACACCTCATTGCTGTTAGTTAGACATGTCAAATGGATTTGAAAGCAGATTATCAGCTAATGGTTTTTTTTTTTGGATACTGCATATTATATAAATCTATGTGTCTGGTTTGATGATTTGTAAATATGATCTGCTCCATTGTGAGGCAATTCATACACACCACTTTTTACAACTCTTACCATAGCTTTAAGCAACGAATATCACAATGCAACTACATGAGCAAAGATGAGAGAAACACATACAGAAATGATGTGGGTAAATAAATCAATACAGAAAATAGTTTTTCAATTAAAAAACTAAACAAAAATCAGAATAGAGAAATAAGACTGGAAGCAAGGCGGGGAAAGCTAAAGGAGAAGATTACATTTCACAACAGGGAGCGAGAAAAAGAAATGGAGACACCCAAGTAAAAGTCTGTATAAAATTATTACCAGAATGATATACTTATTTAATACAGTTGCAATACTAGGTTGCTGGGTTGATTGCACTATATATATCATGAAATGTTTTCTATTTAGGTTATTAGAATATTTTTTTACACGATACCGTAGGACACAGAGAAAAGTGACAACTCCTAGCTGTGAATGCTCATTAAGCAACATTGTAGATGCTGTCTAATGAGTACCCAGCAATTTTTTTTAATAATCCCGAGGTAGGAACAAATGATAAATATAACAGTAATTCTCTCTAATCTAGATGTAGAAGTGGTGCAGAGACAGAGTGAGAGCCCATTAAGTTGTGCAGCAGATACTTTGTCATGCTGTCATTATAGAAAATATTGCTCGGACCTTGGTGGATTGGCTTTTAAGTAAAAAAAAAAAAATATATATATATATATATATATATATATATATATATATATATATATATATATATATATATATATATATCACTTCATTTCTTTTTGCCAATTCCGTGTAGATGTAAAGCTTCTTGCGAGTCAGAGGTGGCTGGCATTTAAGTCACCATATTGCTTTAATGTGAAAAATGTGGTGGAAGAATCTACAAAGAACGGCTGGGACTCACTGACAGACAGAAAGACAGAGGGTAAAAGTCACGCTTGTTAAAATGTCTGTTTAAAATAATCTCCGCAGATGGATTTTTCAGTCTTTTGAGCATTTCCTTTTTGAAAAAGATTCAGTCTGAGAAAATAAACTTAAATGTACACTTTGTAAATGGAAGAAAAAGACTTGACAGATGAGAGGAGTTATTAGTTCTTTTTGTTTTTTAATTTGCCAATTGTGCAAAGCACAAGGGAGGTTTACATGTTTTTTATGTTTGTTTGTATATCGAATGCAGCATGGTTTCTCACCAATGGCAACAAAATTATGTATAACCTTTTATCAGGACACCAATCTGGCGTCAGGCTAAAGCCTCATAAATCACAGTGGTGAATTTCATATTTTTTCAACAAATTTATATTTTTGGTCAGTGAAAACGTTTTGAGTGTTTTTTACAAATTATTGACCGATCTAAAGTGTTGAATATGGGCCTGCTAATGGTTGAAAGAACTTGCCCTTTTTGGAGTTTCCAGAAAAGTGATTATTTTGGAGATACACCAGTATCTCGCTTTACGAAATTAATTTGTTCCGGATATACATTTTGTGGCGTGAAACTTTCATAAGTAGAGCAGCTTTTTAGTAGTCTAATTTGTTCCACGCAACCCCAAATAATCCAAAACCCTTTAAATTAGTATTATTAAATCATGACAATGTATCAAAACTGTAAAAAACTCATAGTGTATTAATTAGAGCATAATAATCAAAATATATCATGTAAAGAATAATAAAAAACACTTCTAAACCCTTCAAATTAATCATATGACTGAAGCAGTTGACAATATGAATGCAGTTCAATTGTTTGCCTTGAGATGATGCTGGCGTGAGTGCAGAGAAAGGGTGTTTTAGGGTGTTAAATTTGTACGTTTTTATTTCATATTTTCAGTGATCCAGGAATCATTTACAAGTCCACAGGAGCAATACCATTTATTTTTGGATTATTTTGATAACTTGTTGATTGTTTTGATAACATATTACATTACAGTCTTGGTGGAGCGAGCACTGGTGTCTCGTGTCTCATATTATCTGTCAACAATGTTGCCTTTCATATCTTGATTTTTCTCTTGTTACAAGAGACAATATTTCTCAGCCGAGGCGTTTCGTAACCTCAATTTTTTGTATCTTGAGGCGTTCGTCAGTAGAGGTACGACGGTACGAGTATTCTGCATTGAAGCCAATGAAACGCAAGATTATTTAATGTTTCACTGTATTGAGAGGTGACAAATTACATCATTCTCATTAGACTTTATGATGAATGTCTTTATTTATTGATTCCTTCATATATTCATTCAAACGGCAGAAAGAGGCCATGCACTCAGCTATTCCTTTGAATCTTCAGTTGGCAAAGAAAAGTAGGTTTCCACCAGTAAAGTGAATGATATTCTCACTTTACACAACATTTTCAAATGCGTTTGATTACCTTTGGCACAGTTAGGACCCATGAATCCAGCAAAGCAGTGGCAGCGTCCAGCAACACACTCCCCATTTCCGTTACATCCTTTGGAGCAGCCGTCCATTGTGTCTATGCAATAACATACACAGACGTCATTAATGTATTCATTTATTCAAGACATTAAAGGCAGAAAACAGGAAAAATAATCCACATGGAACTCCATCAACTGGCATGGCTTTCTATTATTGAATGAAATATGTGATAAGCAATGGATGGCTCCCTCGACACAGTAGCTATATTAGATTAGCCTGATCCAGCTGCTATCACTCTCTGGAGACTGTCCAAGCACTCACTTACTCTGTGTTGCACTAAGCACATTATGCTGCATTACAGGTTGCAAACACGCCGCACGCACATTTACATACATCAGCGCTTCATCATCAAATTGTTTACAAGAACACAATTTGGAACGGGATTGAAGAACACAAAATCTGACGTTGTGAATGACTCGGTTAGTGGGAACAGTTTATTGTGTGATGTTACTGTTGTACTGCATGCAAGCAGTGGTCAGTAAATGACAGTGCATCGTTGTGTTATTATTTTTATTATGAATAATTCCCGCCTCTGGTTGACGTTGCTGCTATAACATAAAACTTTGTGATGTCCACAGTGCCTTTAGGTGACTGAGCATGCAAAACTGAGATGAAATAACCATCTCGTATTGTGTAAATATATGGATATGTGCTACATATGTGTGTAACTATAGAATACACTGATTACTATGAATTGTAGGTGTTTGGTGATCATTTTCACTACTCCGGCACTTTATTGTACAAGTACTGTGGTCTATGGGATATACGATCGCAGTGGTATTCCGTGGAACTGGAAGTGGGGATTTTTTAACAAATTTTCCAAGTATCCTAGACTTATAAACAAGTAATATATGCCAGAAATGAAAGGGTTAGATTTTTGCTAACTCAATGTTTTTCATCTGCTAGGTTTTGGTTTTCTTGGTCTCCCTATTTGCACTATACCATACTTACTTTCTAGGGTCAGTATGTGAATACAGTAGACTGATAATCTGACGTTTTGTGGTTGTGGACCTGACTGGTTGTGACTGGCGACAGGCGGGGATATCTATTAACTGATAATCGTTCCCAAACTGCTGGATCACACGACGGCCAATGAAATATTAAAATCAAACACCATCGTGCATCCTGGTGGATCCCAATTTTGTAGTTTTGATTAAAGTCGAAATTGAAATATGATCAGGCAAATTTTCGCTGCCACCATTTTGTTTTCATTGTAAATAGAAAGGACATATAATACACA
Organism: Hippichthys cyanospilos; assembly: GCF_059441005.1. Classification (NCBI taxonomy): domain Eukaryota; kingdom Metazoa; phylum Chordata; class Actinopteri; order Syngnathiformes; family Syngnathidae; genus Hippichthys; species Hippichthys cyanospilos. The sequence goes on from NC_142381.1 coordinate 4,959,767, forward strand.
GATTGGAACTCTATCCTACTCTGTTTCTCTGGATAATGATCTACTCAAGAGTCAAACCACTGCTGTTCGCTGCCTGCTTTTATTGAGGTGGCATGAATGACAAATCCTTCATTGGACCACACACCCACACAGACACACACACACATTTTACAAACAAACACACAGCGAAATAGTGTGACTCTCGCCTTGAGGCACGAGTGACACATGCTAATGAGATAGGCAGCACTATTCCTCCACAGCAGTGCATCACTATAGAAACCAAAGTCATTTTCACCTCCATCACCTGTCATCGTCACACTGATGGAGAAGCGTGCCAATCATCTCCCACACAGTCAGAAAAACTCCTCATGTGAGTCTTCTACCGTCTTGGAAGAAAAATAAACTCGCACGTGTAAATTCTAATACGGGATGTGGCACCTGACAAATGCAATGAGCGAGAATTCATCTGCAAGGTCATTGAGGAGCTTTTATTTCCGAGAAGACGGTATGATCTTTCGGAAAGCTGGAGGTCGGGAAGCGTGTAACGGTGAATTACGCGGTTTCAGGTCAATATCTTTGCTATAAAATTCTCCAGGCAATTAACAAGTAATGCATGAAGACCAGTGTATTTGACTATACGGCACGTGTGCACGTGCATAATCTATTCTTTCCATTGACTAAACCCATTTTGTTGGAAATCACTCATGCCATAAGTTATTGCAGCTAAGTGTGATTATAAAATAGGTACTTCCGCTCAAGTGGTCTGATTGGTCAAATAAGCATTCCAATTGTAGTTTATGAGCTTTTTAAAGTCCCAGCCATGCTTTATGACCCTTGGGTTTAATGCGAAATGAATTGACTCAGCTGACTAAAAATACCCATGCGATTTCTAACCATCATTTCATCGGGTTCAAAGAAATGTGTAGACGCCCACATGATCATAACTCATTTTTAAGTTTTGTTTTTACTAGTACTACAAAGATGAACCATAGCTGAGTTTGTGCACGCGGAAATGCTCAGTATTTGAATTACGCACAATTAGTCCAGTGTGTGCAGAGAGAGGTGAATAATTGACGTACTCATCATGTAATGTCTTTTCTTTATAAATTACTTTCTCTTAATCATCGATGTATTTTCTTGGTTCAACGTATATATGCACAATGTTCTGGCTTTTCTGTGTCCAAGTCAGGAGCAATTATATTTTTACTGTTACCCAAAGGTAGTCTATAAATAAACACAATAATCTATCAGCTAACCAAACACATGCAGCTTTAAATGTCCCTTTTATACCATCTCAGGAAATTAATGATCATTATGATGGCCCATGACAGCATTGCAGGACACGTAATCACATACCTCATTGCTTTTGCAGCCATGCTTTATGGCCTCCCATGTGTTTTTATGACAACAAGCCTATCCGGGTAAATCAGCATTGACTTCACGTATTGTTTTCATATTCTTCATGTTCTCAAATGTTCCCTCTGTCAACCTGAAGAAGCTTTATTGATCTTATTTATTTTTTCCTAAAGAGCATTCATATGCCCCCTTATTTATTCTTATTATTCGTTGCAGGATCCGGTTACTTATTTGCCGCACAAAAGCTCAATTTCCCAACAATGATCATCTCGTATCTTATCTTTCTCTCAGGCTCCCGTCTGCATCGGCTCCGTCGGCTCATGTTTGAGTGCGCTGCCTCATGGCTCACTGGGTTTGATTTCCTTCATCCGAAAGAATGCAGTGATAGTTTGTAAGTATTGTTTGAACCTGTAGTAAAATTAGCGTTGTCATAAATCCTTTATTCTTCTTCTGTAACCCGAGCCCTTTGACAATCACATACTGCCACCTGCCATTCAATGTCTATTTCTTTTGCCTATATTTATACAAGTGTAGGGAGGCTGGTTCCATTTCAAACCAGACTACACAACAGAAACAAATGTCTATTACATGTCAGTATTCAAATCAAACATGTCAACTGTCTGACGACACGGGAATAAAACACAATGCTTATTGGTAGAACGCTGTCAGTCATCTACATAAAGGACTGTGCCAACACAAAAAACAAACATAAACAAAAGATCTGCAACATCGGATTCCTAATAGTTTTAAGCAGAAATGGGTAGTAACATGCTACATTCAGTAACATTCATTTACTCAAGTGCATGCTTTTGGGCAGAACTTGGCCGAGTGATTTTAATGTAACATATTTTTGTGTTTTGAGTATTTCTGTTAAAAAATAGCTTTACTCAGTAATAATGATCTGCTTTCTACTTATTTGACTTTCACAACTGAACCGAGTCTTTTCAACGGCTTCTTCAAGGTGAATGATGGGATCTGAGTCTTTATGAAGAGCAGGCTTTCTTAACATTGTGATGGAGATTGTCATTTTTCTGATTGTTATATATGTATTGCACTGTTTAATTTTTTGGTGGAAAAAAGAATGTTATTTTGGTTCGCTACCAAAAAAATCCAATCAATCGTTATCAAACTATTATTTGTATATATATTTTGACTTGTCAGAGAGACTTCTTCTCGTACACTATCACATGTCTGTTTCACTAATCCAAATTACTTTCAACTTAGTGACATTCGACTCAGTATGTAAAGTCTCAATATATAAATTCAGCCAGTCAGTTTTTAATTTCTTTGAAGAGCAATGTTTTTTTTTTGTTTGTTTTAATACAAATGCAACATATACGTAGCATTGCAAATTTGCTTTCATTCTTTTTAAATAGAAATTATTGTTTTTAAAAACCTTACCACCTGAGTGGAAGATGGTTTGATGTGACTTGAGAAAAGGCACCTAAAGCTGCATTTCCACCGACGTTTGTTACTCTACTGTACAAAAGCAAAGTTTCCACAGGGAAAGCTATGTGGCTCTACTCTACTGGCTTTACTGAAACCTCCTGCTTTGTGGTTTCAAAAAAAGTAGCCCCGTTTTAAAAAGTGATGTAAATACTTTGGTCCAAGACAGATTCTAATGTGCTGCAGCACAAACCACCCAGAGAAAACAGCCACCATTTACGTAACGAGGACAAAGAATGAACAATTTCTCGCTTCCACAACTTTCCTTTGATTAAATTTGAGTGAATATTCCAAAACAACCACAAACCAAGCACTAGGTGCAATAATCCTTCTGCTCTTTGTTTTTGTCACTGTGTGCAGTGCACACTTGCTACGATGGCTGTTAAGATCAGTCACTAGTGAGGTGGGGAGGGGCTGATGGGGAGATGGTGGTTGAGACACAATGTTCTTTGGTGTACAGTAGCGTAGAGCAGAGGGGATGCTGTTGGTGGAAAGTTGGCTCATTTTCTCCAGTGTGCCACCTCATATCTCGAGTGTATCACTCACCATACTCACAAAATAAAAACATTGCAATGATCGTGTTCCATTTTCAGCCCGTGTTGGAGAAATTGGTAGGTTTGAGTCATATTTAGCTCTGAAATGCATTTTATGTTGCATGTACTTGATCTCTCAGCATTTTTTTTTTCCTCATACTGCCCATCTAATTATTGTCACCTTTCAATGTTTTTACTGTGCCAGTACCTTCATTTCATGTAATCCCAAATGAAAATGCTGCTGGTAATTATCCACTTGTCAGGATTCAACCACGCAGTCCTGCATTTGTCAGACTTCAAATTATGCTGGGATCCATGTGTGTCATAGCAATCAGCGCTCTTCGAGGTTTCGCCATTACCACAAGCAGTTGTTATCATTCGTTTTCAAATGACAGTCTCTCTCCACACCAAGTTCACTTAACTTGAATAATATGGAAAGTTCACAAAAGTAAATGACTTGGCACTTCAACGTGTCAGCCATTTTTTTCATAAACAGATGAATGCTGAGAAAGGACAAGGCAATGACGGGCTTTGAGACAGGTGGTCATACTGTGGAAGCGAAAATATTGCAAGCCGTGAACATGCAAATCTTTTTCTCACCAACTGGAGTGCTGTGGACAAAGACTTGCTCAAGGTTGCGCCCATCATTGTAAAGAGCCAAATGCCAGGTTCCAGGGTCCAGGTACTCAATGAAACGTGTTTCTTGAAGGCCACTCAGTAGCAGACCTTTAGGTGCTTTGCCAGCTGAAACTGGATCACTCAAAGATCTCGGTAATGCCTTCCCATCCAATAGTTTCACAAAGTCGAACTGAAAACATAAGGAAACATTGACAAGAAGTTGGGTAACTGCTCATATATATATATATATATATATATATATATATATATATATATATATATATATATATATATATATATATATATATATATATATATATATATATATATATTTTTTTTTTTTTTTTTTTTCTATGTCCTGATAGTGTGACATTGAAGAGAGTGTGACATTTTTCGTTTGTTAATTGGGATGCTAGTGTCATGACAAGCTTGGAATGTGTCTGACACAACCGGGGCTCACCTGTGTGTGTGTGGGTGGAATATTCCTGCGTCCATACACCCCCAACAGTGCATTGTGGGAGAGGGAAAGATTGAACTTGATGTGGGTTGGATGGTGCACAGTCATATGAAACCTCCAAAAGACTCCTGGTGGAATGGCCTGATTCTGCTGTGTTCCAATGTCAACCTCGCCACGGTCGATGGTTCGTCCACGCACCCACTTTTCTGTAGATTGAAAAAGGTGGTACAAAGGTCATATACTTTCGATGCATCAAAGACAACGAGGGGCTCTCGCCACAATCAAAGGCCCAATGAAATACCGGCTCCATGTCTTTAAACATCATTGGGATCAACAGCTCTTCTAATGAAGTCAGACTGAAGAGGCATCAGGAATGACTCATTGCTAGAAAATTCCTGCTTTTAAAGAGACTCTGCATCAGCAGTCCTTTGGATAGGCTCTGCATTGAAGATCAACTGCTTGAAAAAAAAAAAGAGTGTTTTGTCTGAGCATTATCTACATGGGCCACGACCCATGCTATTTTAGCATCTTTTACTGAGAAAAATAGTGTGCATAAAAAGGAAGAGAGTTAGAGGTAGATTGAAGACAAGGGATGCCCACATGTATGGATGCAATCACAAATAAAATCATGGCAGACAGATTGCGTCTTGAGTGAGTGTGTGTCTTTGTGCGGAAGGAGAATGGGTATCTCCAAAATTCCCTTGACCATTCGTTCCTTGCCTCTCCATAAGCCTTTATCAACCACCAGGCCTCAGTCTTTTGTGTTAGGGGAGCAGGCAAACCTTTTCAGCCCTCTTTGTGCCTGACTTTATGGTGAGATATATCTGAGCTTCCAAAAGAAGATGGAGGAAATACGGCGACAGAGGGGAGCCCGCCGATCGTTACGTCGACAAAGGCAGATGAACAGTTGGGGCAGATTCATGAATGAGCATGTGCGCGCTCTATCTATAATGGCCGCTGCTTTTCCACTCCATTATGGCAACATCATGCACACCCACAAGCCAGCTGCCATATATCTTATACAATGAAATGACAGTGAGCAAGCGAACGGCGAGATACCATTGTTTAAAACCTTCACGCTACATATTACGGTTGTCTTGCTTTGTAAATTGTAATATTGCGATCTTACTGATTAAGCTTAACATTCTTAATGATCAATTCCTATTTTGAAAAATCGCAATATTGATTTGGGCAGGTAATGCAATGACATGACACTAGGCTGACTTGGGCGCAATTCCCGCTGATTTATTAGAGCTGCACATGTGTCTGAATAGTTGGCTTTCTCAAAGTGACCTGCAAATGAGGGCTTGGATGGCTTTTGTGTGATGATAACACATTTAAAAATATAATAAATACATAGATAGCTTCAGGTACATAGAGCATGTACAAGTGGTGAAATTCACTGAAATGCCAAGCAGAATGCATCGAGGTATGCCAGTGGTATTTGCATATATTTATCCACCCATGCATTATTTATCACTCATCCTCATGATGGTCACAGGCCTGCTAGAGCCTATCCTAGCTGTCTTTGCGCAAAAGGCGGGGTGAAGAACTTTAATACCTCTAGGACACAAAGCTTGCATTGTGACAATTTAATATAGCTGTAATAATAATAATAATAATACAGATATCAATGTTATTAAAATGTGTTTTTCTTGGCACTCAAACACCTTTTAATATCTTACATTACATTCAATTAAAGAATAGTAAAAGTACAATAAAAAAAAATATATATATATATATATAAGTCCTCTTTAGATTCTGCATTGCCACACTTTCCTCAAAAACAAGACAGGATTGTTGTGTTTTATTGCCTTTTCACGTTTGGATGGGGTTTGTAATATATAGACATATAACCATCTGAATGCAAACAATCTGTACTGTGCAAACCAAGAAATTAAAAAAAAAAGACCACTATGGGGCAAGAAAAAAAAACAAAACAACTCCTCTGTATTTCCAAATAAAGCGATTTAAAATCACTGGGAGAGAAGAATTCAACCGAGAAATGTGTTATTTTTTTAACAACCACTGAGGTCTACCACAGAAAGTCTATTTTAAAACCAGAGGCAATTTGAGTATCCATGCAAAACAATCCCTGCCCAAAAGCCTGGGGTCCTTTGGTTCGGATGTGATTGGACGGAGAGAGAAACATACAAAATACTCTCCAATTATAGGAGTAGGATGTAAGCAGCTTGGCAGAACTAAAGTATGCTTTTATGCATTCCTGCTGAGTATACCTCCTCGGTCTATTCCCGTTAATGCTAATCCTCACTCATGTGTCTCACCACAAAAATAAAGGCCAGCAGAGGGATGGATGTCCCGAGGTAAGAAGCCTTTTATTCAACTCTAGATGAATAGGACATGAATCGGGCATGGCAGTTGGCGCAGCACACGCAGACAGACACGAACGCAGGCAGCGTGGCAGGTCAGTTGACTGGCAGGGAGATGAGCAACCAGGTCCTTTTGATGCTAATTACTGTACTGTAGCTCTTCTCGTCTGATGCAATATGAGGACAGACACCAGAGCTGGAGGCTTCTGCAAGTACGGGGATTGGGGAAAGCAGGGGAGGAGGGGAAGATTTGTAGGAGGAGAAAGAAAAAGATGGGCGGGCGAATGAGCCCAGAAGAGAGAGAAGCAACGTCCAAAAGAAAAGCTGGCCACGTCAACTTACTGCTGCTGATGCAAGAAAGAGGAAAAACCCCTCGCATCTCTCTCAGCAGAAAAAAAAAAGCATATACTTTTTCTGCTCGAAATTGGGGAAGATGAAGACATTGTGTAGGAATAGCAGAAAACCAAGAGATTGAATAGTTACTCGGATACCTCAAGGTCTTTCATATTGCAACTGTCAATGTTTGATTTTGAGACTCGCCATCTCCAACCAGATAGACTTCAAAATACACTTCAAGATACGCTTCAAAACATAGGGGCTGAATATTGAAAATATTACGGTAATTGAAATATTTACAAAATATACAATTAAAAATGTTTGAGTAATGAACATACGTTACTGAATCTGTGGACTTGATGTGCTTAAGCACTCAGAATAAACCTATCCAAACCTAATGTGAAGCTCAAACACAGTTATGGTATTCCATGAACAACTACTTCTTTTTTGCACCCAAACATATTGTAGTACAAGGACCTATTTCTTGTCCTCATAAAAATAAGAGTAAACAATGCAAATGTATGAATGTTTCTCGAAGCGGAAGGTTACAAATTATCTCCATGCACATTTACATTTGTGGACCTTAACTAACATAATATTGGACCAAAAATGCATCCTTTTAAAACCTCGAGGCAAAACCACATGATCTGTCCTGGAAATATACTAACCAATGACATGACGTCCACTTTGTTGGATACATGGCAAACCCCAATTTCCGATTTATTTATGTTTATTTTTGTAAATAAAACATTTTGCTGTCTTTCAACCATTCTTTGATCTTAGAAAGTTTACTTATAGTTCCAAGTTACAAAAATTAACATTCACAAGTCAAAGATGAAGCACAACATACATCATCCTAAGCTCTGACAGAGAATTCTACCATCGAACCAATTTAGAAAAATTGGCTCTTAAAATCCTGTCCATTGTAGCAATCACGACGCACCAGCGGGCTAACAAGCTCGATTTCATTTTTTCGCTCAGGGAAATGAAACTGGCATTCGTTTTTAATCACCCCCTTTTGAAGCTACTATGGCCTGTATGGATGGCAGCCCGTGTCATATTTCTGTTGGAAAGTAAGGGGGCGTACCAGTTTCCGGTTACCATTTCCATTCCCTGCTACCGTGATGCCATCTGGAGGAAAACGAATGTGTTCATGTTTGGGTTTTGTAATCTCTATCGCTGGTAGTTTAGGTGGTGCATTTCAAAGTGGACATGTTATCCAAAGTTGTGACTTTTTAGAAACGATGAACCAGCTTCTCCAGCCAACTCGTACTATTCGGCAACACAACTGAACTCAAACCACGTCAAGTGGATGCTCGGCTCCCCGCCTGGCAAGTCAAAGAACTCCGCTCTTTTTCACCCTCTCCCCTGCCGATTAGGAGATATGTTCGAGTCATAAATGTCAAATAAAAAGGGGATATGTTAAAAAGAGTTGGCGGCAAAATCCTGCATAGTGCAGCTTTAACATAACACAAAATAATGTGAAATCGGAAGTTTAATACATAAAAATAGAAACGCAAATGTTTTGTACTTTTTATGATTGGTTATAGCCGGCATGTAAGTATATGGGAGTGTGTAGCAGAGTTTCTTCCTTGCTGCATCGCTGATGACAGTGATGACACAGCCCCACTCTTCCGGGGACAGACGGAATTTTAAAACCACCTTTGAAATGGTTCTGAACCCTGTTCTATTGAAAAAAGCTGAGACCCGAAAAAAAATTTAATTGAAAAGTGACCCTTTGGGACCAAGCGAGTTCGTCTTGGAACTGAGCAAATGGAAAAGCCCCATACGCGACTGTGTTAGGGCACCTCAAACTGGCCTGATGGGTCCAGTAAAAAAATACATATTTGCATATATATATGAATGGGTTTTTAATGATAATTATATTTTAGTTAGCCACTTAAATAGATTTGTTGTGACTGTGCTTGGAACCTTGTTTTTTTTTTTTAGTGTCTTTGTTCCTTTGTTTTGTCATACTGTATATCTATACGTATATATGGCCTGATACCTCACAGTATTCAAGCTTGAGTTGCTCAGAGACACATTGTCAGAGCGTCTAGTGTTCTTCTGCTGCTGCTGCGTCCAGCCCTCCTCTCAGTTGTCACTTTGTTTTTTTTTGCTTAAAAAGACTTTTAGTTCTTCACATCCGTGTCATGTCTGCTTCAGGGTCCAAGTTCTGTTCCACATGTCACATACAGCATCTATTGTCAGTCTACTGCACTTTTAAGTGAGTAGAAGTAAGGGCTTCTTTCACTGTGGTTACTGTGTTACTTCCCTTGTCAGAGAGAATCAGTTTATGGATTTGAATACAATGTGTGAACACTCATTTGGCTCGTTAACACACTGTAAACATTCGAAGCAAAACAAAAGGTATCACAACAATCTCATGTCTCATTGCTCTTATTTGACTCAAAAGAATCTACAGGGTAAGATTTGCTGTATGGAGTGGCGAGTGAAGTGAAAACAATTTAGCAGAGAAAAAAAAATCATAAATGTGAGCAAACGTGTCTTTTGTTGACTTTAATAATTAACTAAGCAATACAATGAGCCCTTGAAATTCACAAATTCAGCCCATTACTCTCAATAATGCGGTGGATGTAAATTGTGGTGCTCTCGAAACGAATAGACAAAACAAGGCAGCAAAGATTGAGAGTGTTCTGTATATGGGTGCTAATTGCAAACATGTCATATCAAAGACGTGGCCGCATATCAGCAAAATGATTTTCAACCATGGTGGGCGGATCATATCAACACACATTGTACTACTTGCAGAATACAAACGAAGACCAGGCTACAGAGCTCAAGCATACGCAGGTTGTCCTATGGTGAGCTGAAATTGTTTCTGCATCAAATGTGAACTGTGAAAGGACCGTCGCTTGAAGGAGGTCTTGGATAGGTTGATGTGTCTGTTGTGTCCAAAATAACTGAACCGAGAAAGAGAAAGAGATATTTGCTAGAAACTAGAGATTGATTCAAATAAAGATGTTCCATGGGAACGTCTGCACACAAAAACAACAACATAATGACACTGCTTCAGCCAATTAAACCATGTGTGCATTTATATTGCAACTGCATTGGCAGAAAGGCCATTCATAACTGTTTGTTGGCCATATTTGGAACAGCCTTGATTCTAATTTGAGAATATCTAAAGGCATGCTTTTTTTTCCAACCCTCTTCTAGTTGCCTTGACCCACATCCGAATTGTGCCATTTGGGAGCACGGAAATCGGAATTGTGTCACCAGAAGCCTTTGCTATAAATGAAAACCAATATCTGTCATACGTGTGTACCTGGCCAGCTAATGATGGTGAGCTACTTTTGGACTTGGAGCAGAGGGTCTAATTATTTTTTTCTTGCCTGGAGGTTATTCAGGTAAAACAATTACACTTTACATAATCATTTTTCAAAGAAATTAGAATGTATTTGGCATGCATGCTATTAACCCTGAGATTCTAATGACTTAAAGAACAGGGTAGCAGTACAGCGGCCGTCCAGGATAACGGGACATATCTAGAGGGAATGACACCGTATGTGTGTTAGTCCACATTAGAGCCTTTGATGTCAATCTCACACACGTTGGTGCCGACAACATTAATGGTGTTCAAAAAGCAAGCAAAATTGCTGCAGGATGAATAAAAATATCACAATGGCTAAGGTCTCTATAATTACTTTGATTCGACAAAGGTCTTTTTGAGCAGGTGGCTTAATAAGCTTTCAGCCACCTCTCTCCACTCTGCAGCCTAATGAGTGTCAGTCAGAGTCAGGGGAAGATAATGCTCTTGGCCTTCAGGCCCTCTATTACTCTCCCGTCCTCACCGTCCACCATCAAAGCCTCGGGCTATGTCTGTGACTGACAAGTCTGCCTGTCTACAAACTTACTTATCCCTGTGAGGTTTCCAATGGTACACTTATTAAATGCCATCATCCGACGTGTTCTTTTTTTTCCACATTGGACGATGTGCAAAATATGTTATTCAGGAGGATAAATATTTAGTATTTTAATAAATAACTTCTATTACCTTGAATTCCAGACTAACAGCCACGCCTGATTATAAAATTAAACAACAAACATGAAACAGAAAATCTAATTTTGTCATCTACAGCCCGCAACGGACTATAAACCGCAGGTTAAAACCAAATTACTTCCGGAAGGAATTAATTTCGTAAGTAGGGGTACCACTGTACTGTAGAAATTGCTTGAATTGATCACTTAAATTTGGCAGAGTGATTTGAATGCGGGATGAGTAGCAAATCATCATGTTGATCTAAAGTTTTATCAACTTGAGGCCTGGGGTTCACCAAATGATTATTGTGCATATATGGATATGTGCGCTTGCGTGTGCATGTGGCTGTCCATGTGTGGAGGGGTGTTGCGTTCACATCCTGTATCCCAGCGTGAGAAAATCAATGACACCAGTATAACATGGACTAGTCCATCAGTATTCACTTGCTCTCTCTTTTCCTCTCTCTCATTTTTACACAGTTTCCACTACCCTGAACTTTCTCTCAGCACAGAATATTGATGTGCTTCTTAAGAGCCCTCTGTCACATACTAGCAGTCTACACTTCATTTCCAACCAGAAGCTAAAGTGAAAAGAATTTGGCATGGACTCCGATTTCAGCTATGAATGCGTCCATGGCATTGACTCAAGTGCCGTTCCTCAAGCCCCACAATCTTCACTTGATAATGAGGCAATATGCTACCAGAGAATGTCACTTTGCATCAATTTAGATATAAATTTATCTGGCGCTTTTCAGCGACTCAAATGGTATTCTCAAACCCGATACTCCAACGTATAGTTCATTAATGTCGAAATGTTATTTTCAGAGAATGTCGCACACTCGGGGTATTTCTCAGCTGGCATGTCAAATAACGAAATAGTAAAGCATGTGCAATCACAAACTCTCAGCAGTTTGATTATCATGGGGTGAGTAGCAATTACAGTTGTGCTAATTAGAAACACTTTTACTTGTAAAGGCCTACGAAGGGCGCCTGATGATATGGGGAAACTGCAGGAGAGATCATGAACAGACCATAAAAACACAGCGTGAATACACATATGAATGACACAGCTTGTCAATTATAATATCCTGCTGCAGAAATAATGAAGCAATCAAATAGCCTTCTCTAGCTCATACTGCTTCCAATGTTTGCATTAAGGCAGCCCATTTAAATGTATATGTGCTGTGCCAGTAACCTTGGTTATGTGTAACAGGAATGGAAAAAGAAATATAGGAATTCAACCTTTAAGATACCCATTTTTTATCTATTCCTTTATATAACAAGGCAACTATTCAAGCCTATACATACATGATGTAAAATGTGTATTATACAAAAAGCAGTCCATGAAAGCAACATTGGTGGATTTTCAAGCACCAATAAAAGCCCCGTGACTCAGCCTTACCAATAAAAATGAACCGTATACTAAATCAGTGGCAAACTTGTTTCATCTATCTCTCAATGTGAATAATTGATTTCGAGATAAACAGAAAATAAGGCCCTTCTTAATTATATACACCTACTACTGTGTTGAAATTTAGCAAAGAAATTCAGACAAAAATATATTCCAAACAAGAGAAGAAGGAGGTATTTGCCTCTGGCCAAATATGCAGACTAGAATTTATTTTAAAACGCATAATTATTCAATTAATCATTTTTGCGAAAATGCACCTTCACCATCCTCGGTCGCCATCATTCATTTATGTCTTCTTACCACCTCCCTTCTCCTGCTCATCTCTCTCTAGTGTCATGTATTTATCCTTTTGGTTCCCTGCAGCCTCCACTCACTAGGCCTTGCGGTGTAATCTGGGGGATTGCGCGGTTTCGGGTGTGAGAGGTGATGGCTACAGCAGGATGAGCGTGATAATCTAACGCGCCGGATTATAACTTAATCTCTAATCTCTCTGGCCATCCTCCATGTAGGGAATACCTCTGAGGGGAGTGAATTAATTTCAACCCATCATTTTAACTTTGCCCATTTCTATGCCCTACTTTTTAGCCTGCACCTAAATCCGATGTTGAAACAATAGATTGCGACGCCGCAGTCAGAAGTAAACGCAACGACCCCAATGTGCGCCACCATCGAGGATTTAACTCCTAGTTTGAGCGTTAATCCACTGAATGTGAGGATTCATCAAGAACAGTTGCTTTAGGGATATCCCAGGTTGCCGAAAATGCAATGCGTTGCAGTTTAGCTTAAACTTTCTCTCTCCTAAGTGCTGAACATGAGCACTGACAACTACGCAATATCCATCAGCCCAACCATGAAGGTTGTTGTGTCCTGCCTGACATCATGACCTGCAACACTCACAATTAATGTAGCGTATCATGGGGTTAAATTGGTGTTAGTAATTCCTCTAGCTGGTTGAGACGTGAGGGGCGAGAGTCGATTCAAGTCACGTAGCAGCTAAGAGGGAACATGATTAACCAATTATCTTGCCTTTCTTTTAAATGACTAATAAGTTCAAGTAATGCATGGAGCGAGGTCTATTATCTGAACACGCGTCACATTGTGTATCCAAGCCAAGGTTCAAATAAAAGTGGTCTGACTGATGGTCACGCTTTTGGACAGACAGCGCCCTATTTATGGAGAGAGACACCCATGCGTTCAGTGTAAAGACAGGCATAGTTTCGTTTCCATACAAGGGCAAATTTCATTTTATACATATACAGTGTTGCTACTTTGTGCTTCATCTTTCGTGCCCTCGTCAGATTTCTCTGACAGTGACATATAGTCAAGAAGTGTCGATGGCTGATTTTTTGCCATATCTGTCATTACTATGGTTTTATTATGCTCACCTCTGTCACTGGCATGTGTGTTCTCGGGGTTAAGTGTGTCGAGCAGGTGGATGGAGCTAGTAGGTCTTGTTTTGTGATCCTCCTGTTGATGGTCGGCTGAGCTCACACCATTTTCATACAGCTGGCTCTCGCCGTGCCGCAGATGCCAGGTCAGACCTAACAGGTGGACCGCTACACACAAACACGCACACACACACGTTCGATGAGTGCCAAAGGGAGATAAAAGATTGAATAGATTAGAATTCATCATGTGTATATGGACATGTTTGACTCTTCCTTAATGCCTAGATCTGGGCAATCATTCACGTGATTTGCATATTGGTGTCCGTCAAGAAAGCTCACAATAGGTCAATGCACAAAGAACAAATACAGACATATACACACATGCTCGGGTGCGTACACACACACAAGCACGCACACATACAGTACACACACACATGAACAGGCACTTTCGCATAGATTGTGGCAGAGGTGGGCAATTACGGGAGATCTTCAGAACTTGAGCCCAAGGCTGATATTAAAGTGCTAACGCAGTCTTTTGTGCATGACTAATGATGCTTTGAAAGCCACTGCCGATTCACAATCCATATGGGCCTTTTAAAACAACAAAGGGTATGGGAGGATACTGGATTTCCCCCTGCCGCTCATCAAACTATTTACTGGGAAAACAATCCAACGCGGTGTTAAATGGATACAACCAACACCTCCCCATTAAGGAAATTAATTGTCTTGCAAGACTGTCAATAAAATGTTCTATAAACTATTCACCACGCTCTAACCAATCTTAGTGTCACACGTATGCAAAGTTGCGAGCCCACGTTGCTCTCATTTTTTTTTTCCTTGAAACACGTCTTTAAAGGAAGCGGCGAAGCAAAGACGAAATAAATTAAATAAATCACTGCCAAGTTTTCTTCTGTGACACCTTCGAAACATCAAACAAAAGCAAAGAGTGGAACCGCAAAGTAACTTTGCATTGGTGGCAGTCAGAGGCTGTCTGCAAGCATTGTAGATCAAACAACTTCTGAGGACTTCAAACATCTTCACTGTCTATCTTCCTTCTGGTGATTGGTGGCACCCACGGATAAGGCTTGACACAAGCTTGCAAACCCTAACACAAAATGGCTGCTTAGAAAACCAAATTAGACACGATGACCAACATTGTTGAAAAGCTCATGGCAAAACGAATGCATGTGCCGTTTCACACATCACGTACATGATTGGTCTCCCACATCGACCCGATTGCGCTCTCAAGCCCCAACCAATTGACGAGGAATAGCTAATTAACATAAAATTAACTTAGGACTTTTTGGATGCAATGCTCGCAATCTTACGAAGATCAGAAAATGTCTTGATGAGCCAATGTTGGTTTAGCACTTGACTCACACACTATAAGGTCTTCAAAGCAAAACGCTGATGATTACAAGGCCCATGAGGGAGACGTCATGTGACATTTACTTCACACTAATTGAACTGTCAGCCTGTGATGAGACTAGTCATGGACATGCACATATTCTGCACATCAATAAGGTAACAGGCAATTTCTATAAAATGTGCCATTTTTCTTTTTGGTCAGGTTTTATTTTTAACAGAAATGTGCAAAGTAAGTCAGAATGATACTGGAGAACAAAGTAATGGAAATAGCCTAGCTTTTATATACTGTCCATGAAGTTTGCCCTCAATTATCATATACCCATAGACGATATGCTTCTGTCAGAGTAAACCATATACGAGAACCTGCGCAACTTTGTCTTGGACTCAAATTTTCAAACTGTCATGATTGTTCATCAAATAAACCTCTTGCTACATGGAATCATATTTCATTTCATAGACTTTGGACTTTTGGCTATACAGTACAAATGTGATAAAGACTTTAGCCGCCTTTCATTGGGGACCAAGACAATCTGCAAGAAGTACCCTGGTGAAACACTCCTTTGGGATTCCAAATCAAACAAATGGTTTAACACTTAAGTTTTATTGAGCAAGAGTATAAGCAATGAATGAAACACAATTATTTTACAGTACAATGTAATAGTATTCTGTTTTCTCTAGTGTTTACAGTACTGTCAACAATCCACTATTGCCCAAACTTACAATCACAATTTACATGAAATAAATGAAGATGTACATCCTAGAATGAACGTATTGCTAATGCTCTCTGCAGCATTTAAACACAAATGCCAAAGTACACTATAAATACATCTGATAGCCTTGCCAAGCTTTTCATGAGCTGACTGCTTTCAAACATGGCCTACCATTTGAGACCTTCACAAATACATGTAAGAAATCATTCCCACTCTGAGAAGGCATTTTCTCACCAAATGAATACAGTGTCCCATATTAAAAGGCCCAGACTAATAATCTTGCATAAAACTCAAATGGCGTTCAGATATGAAACATACTTTGCAATTGCAAATGTCTGCGAGTATTATTTTGCAGTGGAGTGGAACAGCCTTTCATAGTTTCATATATAAGTGTTCTGAGAGGGATGACACCGCCTTATCCACCAGCACTTCCATTAAGAAGCTATATTGCATATTCTCTTCATTCTTGCTAATCTGAAATGATTTTCTTGTATCGAAGTTGTTGTTAGTCCTTTGCCACTACAGTGACGAGTCTGTACCAACAGCCCTTATCAGCTCTCCTGTCCTCTCCTCTTCAACACAACGTCCTTAAAAACCCCTCTTGCAATACTTGTCCTTCCATCTCATCAGTCTCTCCTTTTCTTGGTCTTGCTCACTCTTTGTTTTATAGTTTTTGACCTTTATCTTACTACACTTACGGCACAATGAGGAGGCATGATGAGGAGAGGAAGGTTGTGTGGATTGTGTGTACAGACGGTGCATTAGCATTTGTAAGTACTGGTTTGGAAATATTAAAGTCTCTTTCCTCTTTAAAGATAAAAGCAGTTTATTTTTTGGGTTGCAATTCAAACAATGTAAAAAGATAAAATTAATAAATTAAATACCGACGTATATATGAAGCTTTGCTCAAACTTGTTGCAAAAATTTGTAGCAACGACTGACACGTTTCACAGAAAAGCAAAGTCTAAGTAGCTTCCTGGCCTAACGATGTTTTTGAGCTGAACAATGTATTGATAAAACCAACTCATTCAAATTCAGAGTTATTTCTCATATTCCAACAAAACTCTTTTGCACAGTTGTCATGGTGATGCAGCATGTTGCTGCTATGTGATTTATTATAGCCTTATTCTGCTGAAAGTAAAAGCCAACAGCAATAGTCACATGACACCGACATCCAAAGAGGAAAATCAATGAGGAAAAAAGTACACAAGGCAAGAATAACTTTAGAAGTCAAATAACTTTAGAGTCAAAAATACCCTCTAAATCCCTTTTACGCTAAGTAAAACTTGGTAAGTATATTATTACTGTTTAATTATCGATAAAACGTGATTGTCAATATCCAAATGTTTCCGCCATTTATTGCTGTAATATTCAAAGCAATGCCCCTTTTGATTCTGGCTGAACATCAGAACATGTTGTGCAGTCCTATTACCCAAGACAATATGTTTTAGCTTGGCCACAAATCTGAATCTCACCACTGATTATCTTTATTCCCTGAAGAAATACAATAGTTACTGGCTCTCATGGCTGCTGTCGTATTTATAGCCATCTGCGATTCGAAATAAATACAGAAATAGGTAATCTTTCTGTGACAAAAAGAACACACACACACACACACACACACACACACATATATATATATATATATATATATATATATATATATATATATATATATATATATATATATATATATATATATATATATATATATATATACACACACACACACACACACACACACACATATCTGCACAGACACTCGTTCAACAGCATGCAGTCACTTATTTGAGCAGTGTGTGCTCTGCATGAACCTTTGTATGCTTTTTTTCCCCCCGGTTGTCGATCTATCTTTCTATCTTTCCCTGTGTCCATTCTCTCAGCGTTTTTCCTGAAAGGGGCCTAACGGTTGGAAAAATACTCTGAGAAAGTCCAGTCATTATTTCCTGAAGAGGCAGCTGCACAGTGGCTCCAGTGAGCTGAGAGCTGCAGCGCAGCAAGCTAACAGGCCAAGGTCCTCCTGCACATGAATCATTGATCAGCGTGACAGTGAGATGACTGCCACAGGTAATAGGACGGCAGTGCACTGAGGGGGTTCTGTGCTGTCACTTACCCCCTGAGATTGACTTGAAGGATATGGTTGAATTGAGACTACAACTCAACAAAGAAAGACGACCGTTCCTAATATATCTATAGGAAGTAGGGTAAGGAAGCAATTCATTGGTCCAAATAATAACTGCTCTTATGTTTTTCACTTTGATTATTAAAATAGGATGTCATCTGGGCAGTTGTACGTGTGCCTTTGCGTTATTTAGTTTGCTTTCAATTAGCTAGCAGCTTTGGGTAACAGAACGAGTTTTTTTTTAGTATTTCTGGATGGATGAAGCAAAGGCCATAAAAGCACCTGTTAATTTTGATATTGATTCAGATTAAGGTGTGGACTGTGAAACATGTGCTTTGTATTTTGCCATTGAAGTCAGCTTTCATTCTGACCAAGTGGAGCAAAGACAGTAGCAGATGTAGCAGATGGTGCTGTGGAGAAAAAAAAAGCTTGCTCAGTAAGGAGTCGCCACAAACTTCATAATAAACATTATTGTGACATACTGTACTATTATACAGGAGTGGCATGGGAACAATTTCACCCAGCACATCCCACATTTCCGATCAGATGGACATGTTTTAGATGTCCCGCCTTGACAATGATCTGAGCCATAATAAATCAGTGGACCACTGTAGTCCTCCTTTCCTGTTTCCTTTCCTTACTTAAAGATGATGAGCAACGATGAGTTATGTTTTTGTAGTGTTTTCTACATGATTATTTTGTGTTTGAACTCATTTCGCTGTTGCATAATATTTAAAACACAGACTGATAAAACAAAAACAAAACAAAACAAAAATGTATCTTAACTCTGGGGTTGGAATAGATAAATTGAATTTCCAATGACAAAAAGTAGTTTAATGCTTCAAGTTACAAACAGTGTCACTAAATGAATTAATTTGTAACCCGTGGCTCCAATACACACTGTTCCAATATTATATCAGCCACTAATATTGCAATGATATAGAGAAACACAATTAACCAAACATTATATATCTCATTTAGTGTCCAATGATACCGCAAGAGGACCCATAACATTTAAAAATCGAGGTTTTGTCATAGAGAGTGCGGTAAACTAAACTAGGTTTGATGTAATTTTGCTACTGTTATCATTTTGTGGCTTAGATAATGTCAATGTTGTTCAACTTTATATATTTTAGCTTGTAGCTTAGCTTATCACTTTTTCCAGGTAGTGTGGCCACCACCACAACACTCCATTCAACTGTGTATTTTATTGCATTTAGGCCATTTCAGCAGATTGTGATAATTGGTGCTGGCCTCTATAATAACAGTAATGCATGTGTTCTGTTCCAAGTTTTAAATACAACATTACACAGGATGCACAAATACCTCACAACTGCCGCACAATCAGAATCAGTTAAATGATGAAACAAAAATTTTTATGCTGCTGTTGGCTTCCCTCAAATATTGGAGTATGTATTTGTAATGTTTTCTCCTCCTCCATTCACATTTCCAATTCCATGAATTCAAATTGTGTTTTGCTCTTGTGGTTCACTCCCAATTTACTAAGGTCCAAACAAGAGTACTAAACTGTCTTTCAAATATCATTTGTAATGTAAATCAGAGGCGACATGCAGACTAACTGTACACACAACCAGACGTGATTATACTTTGGAATCTTGGTAAATCAAGTCCATAATCGTAGAATGAACGGTGCAAATAAATACTCAAATATATTCAAATATGATTTTTTTTATTTAGTGTCTAAGTTAGCATGAATGGTAAATGCAATTGCTCATCCAAGTTCAATTGCATCGCTGTGTCAGCCTCCAGCAAAGCCACGACTTCAGAGGGATGGCGGCAGTAGTGGAGGGAGGGACTGCAGGCAGCGATAAAAGTCACACACAAGAGGGAAAGAGCGGAGTAACGGAGGAGAGAGACAAATGGGCAAAACAAGTGTGAAGAAGAATGAAGGGACGTGAGGGATGGGAGCTCCTGAACCAATAAAACAAATTTCTGTCTGAGACTGACTGAGTGCCTGGGGTTTGTGCATGTTTGTATGTGTTTTGTGCATTGATTTATTCTGACGTACATTAGATGGTAAAACGTTTTTTTTCTTACAGTCACACTTGCCCTGCCTGTTTAATTATGCATGTTGGTCTTTGCTCACATTCAATTCCGAGATTCACATAATGCTTGAATTCTGACAATTGCGGTTTTGATGATGCACTGTCGTGGTCTCGGAGTAATCCTTTCATTTCTAATATCGGTGTTGGAGAGTTGGTCACGGTATCTAATGCATTTGTCACGTTTTGCCACTATTGACTGTTTTGCATTTTTTCTCACACCTTCCACCCACTCCTCAGTTTACCTCCCACTTGCTGTCGAACTAATCTGGCCCTTTGCTGTAAAATGAGTCATATTACAGACATGCAGGATTAACCGAAACAGAGACAGGTGCCATGTTACAATCCCCTCTGGCAGTCTCCAACATCCATGGCAAAGAAGAGAAGCGACAACACACACCAGTGATATTATATGGGCAATTGTATTACTACACATCCTGTAAAGGCATTGGTAATTGATGAAATGTTGCCTTTTCTTTCAATTACATTCTTTCAATTGCACTTTCCTGGAAATATTGCCATACATTTATTATTATTTTTGAACATACATACACCATTTATCCATCCTCAACCCAATTCAATTTACAATATGCACCTTTTTGTGCACAAGGTAAAATTTCATTTTGTTACAGTATTTCATGCGGTTCCCGCATATATATATATATATATATATATATATATATATATATATATATATATATATATATATATATATATATATATATATATATATATATATATATATATAAACAGTATATCTGTATGCTTTTGTGCAATAAGAACACAGCTACAGACTCAACTGTTAGAAGCAGCGGTGAGATTAACAAGAACTTGATGGTGGAAGAATAAACTGTTATTGTGGCTTAACACTTAGAACATGCCACATACAAATATGAATGAAAAACATTGTGTGAACATATGCTTGCCTGGTGAACTTTTAACTCATTGAAATGTATTACCATGCAAGTCTAGAGACATATTTTCCGAGGGCTTATCTTTCGATTTAAAGCCTTCTGACCACAGCTTTCCCAGCCTTTTAAAAGCAATTTTATATGAGGCTCCCGTAGCAGTTTTAGCAAAGGCCAGTGAGTTTCTTAGAGCTGCATCAGTCGACCAAAATAGAAGAGTGAAAACAAAGAGAAACTGGACCAATCAATATGAACCCCAATGAGGCATGAAGCAGCTAGCTGAAAGAAGCTGCGGGTGAGGAACACACACGTATTCACACATACACCTACACAGTCACACGCGCACGCACATGTCCATACATACACATTCACACATACACAAACAAATACACATGAACTAAAATGTCAGTAAACGTTCCACGCCAACATACAAATGGACTCAAAAGTTCAAAAATATGACATCCCTGTTCCTGCTTTCTCACACCAACAACCATCAAAGCTGTGGCACATGCGTTTATGCGTCCTTTGTCTAAGGTTTGCTTTTGTGCAGTTATTTTTGCTGGATTTCAAAATTCAAAATAAGGGCATTTTATATCAATATTATGCATGAGCTACCTGGATCTTGATGGGTTCAGGTCCGGGTCAAGAATGACCACAATTGGTGCTGTTCAACCACAGGGCGATGGTGGAAATTTGACTAAGGTTTGTGGATGGAAAGGAGGAAAATATGTCTACAGAAAGAGAGAGAATGGGAACAGGAAAAGCCTGCAGCTGACAGTAGTGACATTGAATGTTGGAATAATGACATGAAACTGTAGAGAGTTTGTTGACATTATGCAGAAACGGAAGCCCGATGTACAGTGTGTCCAGGATACCAGCTGAAAAGGCAGTAAAGCCAGAAGCCTAGGACCAGGGTTAAAGTTGTTCATAATGATGTCGATGGGAAGTGAAATGAAGTAGCAGTTATCTGGAAGAAAGAGTTTGTTAAGAATGCCCTTGAGGTTAAAATAGTATACGATAGAGTTTAGCATCTGAAAAGAAGAAATAGAAGGTGTGAGAAAAAAAAAACTCAAAAGAACAATTTGGAGTGTTGAATTTAAGTTGCTTGCACGATTTAGGAAATTAGGAGGCATCTGAAGCAGACCCATGATCTTGGCATGAGCTGTGCCCCCCTCTCTCGCTCTCGTTTTACAAACTGCTCCCACTACCCTGAAATTTCAGCACAGAATAGTGATGTCCTTTTTAAGTGCCCTCTGTCACGTATTAGTAGTCTACACTTCATTTCCAACCAGAAGCGAGAGTGAAAAGAATTTGGCTTTGACTCCCATTTCAGCTATAAATGTGACCATGGCTTAGGCTCAAGTGACATTCTTCAAGCCCCACAATCTTCACTTGATAATGAGGCACTATGCTACCAGTGGAAGTCAATTTGCATCAATTTAGATATGAATCTATCTGATGTTTCTCAGTGACTCAATTGGTATTCTCAAACTCAATATCCCAACGTAGTTCATTAATGTTGAAATGTTATTTTCGGAGAATGTCGGGTAAAAGCGTGAAATCTGCCAGAGCCTTCAGAATGAAAAGAGAAGGCCCCGCCGCTATAAGTGAATGGACACAGTCGGTTCAGTGTACAGTGTTTGGACCAATTGTAACTTTGTCTTTTTTTTTTCTTTTTCAATTTCATATTATTTGGCCATTGACAAAAGAAAATGATATAATTCCCCCTAATGGTTACAGACAGTTCTTGAGTGTTGTTTCAAATACAACAAAAGGTAAATGGTTACAACAGCATGTTTTTTGCTCAATCAATCTTTTGATCTGCCTCAACAATACAAAGTATCAAATTAAACAAAAAAAATGACTGAGGGTTTTTATCTAATTTCTGGCTGAAGTAAGGCTCTTAATTATTCTCTTTTTTTGAATCTCTTAACATCACGAACAAAGATTTTTTTTAATAATATATGACTAAGATTCCTGATACCTGTCCACTCCAGACTCGCCAACTTAGGCACAGAAGAAAACAAGCATAGATGATCGCCACCCACTTGCTTGAGAGATCCAAAAAGCTCTTTATAAACTCCACAAATGATTTATGCAGGACAATTCCTAAAACTATTTACAACTATTGCACACAACAACAAACAAATTCCTAATGATCAACACACTCCTTGCAGACTACTCACATTCATGCTTTTTATTTAGACTGTTCTGTCGCTCTATGGCCATCCTGTCATGGGAGGAGACGGTTTTCAATAATGACTTCGCTTTGGAATCAGCCTGAGCACTATGAAAGCTGTCAGTGTGGAGTAAAATGGACAGAGCACAAAGAGTGAGAAGAGTAAGGATTAGAGCTGACACACAACATGGGGTTGAAGAATTGAGTGTAGGAGAAGGAAAGAGGCTCAAGAAATGACTGTTGCTACAACAAATGATGACAACAGAGCAAGTGAATGTTGGCCGCCAGAAAGTTTAGAAAACTGTATTTATTACTAAAATAACATTTTTATGAAGGTTTGAAGAGTCAAGTAAAACTTATTACGATTGTTTCTTTTGTGTGAAAAGCTTGGCAACAATAGCCAAGAGTTACAAGAAATATACTTAAGCAACATATAAAAAATAAAAAAAAACAGCCATATAAAACATTTTGGCTTCTACTGAGTCAACAATGGACGCAAACTGGACTAATGCTACGTTATATATTAGCCGTCTTGCACTAAAATGATAATGCTGCCAATATGATTGCCACTCTGGAGGTGAGTGGCTTCGTCCAACTAAAATGTCATGCACACATTTTAAATCGTGCCTCTAAGCATGCCCGGAAGTTGCAGAGTGTGGCAAGGGTGTTGGGGAGAATAAGACGTATTGTAGCCTTCTTCTTTTTTTTTTTTTTCTTTTTCCCCACAGCACCGTTGCTAAACACCAACTTGAAGAGAAACAGGAGCTGTTGAAATGTACTAACTGAAAATGGACTTGCAGCTCAAGGTGCAGCTGTGCAATGGAGATAGTGAGAAGGTTTTTGGGACAACAGCCAGCAATCAAATAGCTTTTTTTTTTTTTTTTGTCAATGATTAAAATTTATTGTATTTCACCAGTTTTGTAACTTTCCAGTTTGCATGTCTTACAATTTGACCCCTCCCACTCTCTTTAAAATAATTTTCAACTCATTAAAACATGTATACATTTTAAACACATTAAAAACATCTGAGCACAAAAAAAAACTAACTGCAAACATGATATGAATAGGAAATACTGCATAACTGAAATGTGCCCTGCTTTCCCACATGCAAGGTCATTGCAGTAAGTATACTATCAAAACCCATTAAAAAAATGTAACAGAGAACAATATAGATTTTAAATGACAGGTAAAGAACATATATAACAGCCCACAGTGACACTTTATTTTGCTGCTGTGATTACTATATATTATATTGTTGTCACATTTAATGAATGCGCTCAGTAGATTAATTGCTTCGAGATTTTGAGCCATCCTGGTGTGAGTGTTATGTCCACACCTTCAATCACACACTTCATCGAGACCTCCAAGAAACAACCAGAAATATCCCTTGAGGTTGAAGTAATATATGCATGCATGCATGCATGCACACTGTCCATATTTATATATTCATGTTTGACAGACACTTACAAATGACAATTGGTCTCCTTCATCCTCCCACACATTTGAGTGTGTGTTATTTTAGCAAGGGTAACTCCAAGCAAATTTTTATTCTCTTTATTTTAATTCTTCTTGATCCTGCTACAATTCCTTTAACCTCCTCACCAAGTGGTCTATGGCAAAAATATTTGATCGGTCACCGCAGAATTGGAGGATATTTTGGCTTCGCTACATATTTATCATTCATCCATCCATTTTCTATAATAATAGGCAATCAACTTGCGTGATTCGTTTGGTTAGTTCACTTAGAGATCAATGGTACAATTTTTATTACATGATTTAATGAATAAATAAATTTGCTCTGATCACAGGTTGCAAATATGCGCTGTAACTTTCCTCTCAGGACTTCCTCTCATTAATTGATGAAACATGTGTTTAATTAATGACACTTTTAATTAATCAATGAAATAGTTAATTATTTGATGGTTGATTGTCTTTGTGTCCCCTGTGATTGGCTGGCAACCACTTCAGGGTCTCCCCTCCTTATTTCCCAAAGACCCTGGGGTGGAAGTACTTTTTCTTTTTTGTATGATACTAACAAAACAATTCCAATAAAGTATGGATAAATAATAATAAGCAATTTCTTGGTTCTTAAAAAAAAAGGAGATTGTCTTTACAAACGCGTTTGAATTCACAGAGACACACACAACAAGCATCACAATATTTTGCATTTTAGTTGAAGTAGTTAACTCAAAGCAACTGGTGGGGCATTTATCATTTAATGTAATCAACAAGAGCGTTGACTCGCAACTGCCCACTCAACACAACAACGTTCATAACACAATGCAAACGACATATGTTGCATTGTACAGATTGTTTGATTACAGCAAGCTGTTGTGTAACTAATTTATCTATAATTCTCTCTGTTTCTCTAAATAACATCATAGCCTCTAGTCCTATTTGATTCACTGTAATATATAATAGCAAATTCCTCAATTGTGAAATCAGTTGTGAAATTAATTTATACACAACATAACCTAATTAGCTCTTCTGACACAAAAGGGCGTGAAGGTTTTAAAGAAGCAGAACTCAAATGAGGCTGAAACAATAAAATGAGTGACTGGTGGTGGTGTCATCACATCTATCCTTCAAGATTATAGATGCAATCTGAACCTGTCCTCTAGCTCTCCTTAAATGCCCCATCATAATGCCCGCTCCTCATATCTGATGGTCGTGCTGTGCTTAATAACAAGTTAGGTCTGCAGGATGGAGGTGCACTGGGAAATGAACAAATTAACAAAGCAATTCACAGTCTCTGCAGCACCGTGGGGGTCTGCGAGGAGAAACAAAGGGTAGTAAAGAAAGAGGGGAATACTGTGTCACCTAGTCATAACGGAGCAGGAGCAGCAATCATTTAAAAATGGTAATATCCGCATTCACACATTGCCCTATTTACTGTCTAATTGGACACCTTCATCAGAGACATCATATTGTAACTTAGTTGTTTGCTGTGTTATTTTTCCCCACATTAATTGTTGCCAAGTTGCATATTATCAATTCACGCAGGATGTTCCTATGACTCATATGAGGTTAGTGATAAAAACTTTTTTTAGTTTTTTTTTTTTTTTAACTTGTGTCTCATCTATTATCTAAATGATAAGATTTTCCATAAAAGGAACTGTTGACATTTGGTTCGCACATCCACTTCAAATGTCTCAGGTTGAGGATTTAAAGGGACAATGTTTATGATTTTTTTTCATTAAAAATGACTACATTAAATGGTTATAAATCTTTTCAACCAACAGTATGTTTTCAATATAATGGTAGGTCTAGTTATCACTAAATTATGTTACATGGGGAGTGGCACTCCTCCGGAGGCTGCCATGTTTCTTATAGCGACGGACAATGGTAAATGCAGTACCTCCTAATGCAGGTGACATCAAGTCATTGACAGGGCCATTCCTTGTCCCGCCATGTGATATGCCAGATCGTTGTTGACATTGCTAAAATGGACTTTTCTGATGAAAGTCAAGAAGAAATGGGCCAACATGGATATTTATTTGAGCCAGAAAAGGCCAACAATTCAGAATCCGGCAATAAAAATGGCAAGACTTGTCAGACGGAGAAAACGCCGCGTTGCATTGGAGAGACGATGCAGGGCGGAGATGGAAGCTGCTGCCTTGATCAGTTGCCAAACAGTGCTTTTGTTGCCATCAACACCAACTTACAGTGGATAAAATCCAAGAAAAAAAGACTAAAATGCTTAACTATAAAGGCTGATTTACCCGCATATGTTGCCCACAAACATCACTGGTATGATCAACAAGTGCATAGATTTTTGACGACACAGAAGATGTTTCTTTCTTGTTGAAATGTAATCCAGGCATTGCTCAGCTATTTTACTGTTCAAAGATAGATTTTCTCTGCTTAACCACAGTTCCAGCCAAACTTGTATCAAATTAAATCAATAGCCACTTTCACAAAATACCTAAGTTAACAAAATTAAAAAAAAAAAACACCATTAATTACCCCTGAGCTGATTAAGATGATCACGTAGAAAGTTATCAGAGGGAAAACTAGGAAAACTTCAAAATAAAAGCTTTCCACGATCGTCATTAAAATGCATTTTGAAGCATTGACAGGTCTTCTCGCAGAATTTGGTGACGTTTGGATGTTTCACCATGTCGTTTGAGGTTCCAGCCAACATATTCTCCCCGTGTATTCATTGCGCTTCTGGCCCACAATACTTAAAAAAAATAACACACAACAAAATAACAGATTTACTCCCATCTCTGTGAGATACTGCCCTGTAAATGTATCTATCCTGCCCGAGTCATTTTAAACATGTTCAAAATCGCCTTGCACAATAGCCGTGCAGGTGTACAAACGTCAATAATGTTTGCCCCTGAATTGGATAGCGGCTTATTGGCCAGAGCCAATTTGGATCCTTGTCAAGCATGTTTTGATCTGAGCTCTGATCCGTGACTTCCACCGTGCCCATCCTTGTCACTTGGATCGTTCATGTAATATTTATATAATATGTGCCTTAAGTGGTTTTATTAATGGTCCAGAAAATAAACACCTTGCTGAAGATTGTGAAACGTTTCACAATACCAATTGTCCTAATTAGAGCTGCAGGAGCGCTGGAGCCAGTCAGTAGCACGGCACACACAGGACCGGTCACCAAATAGTTGCTAAGGGACATCCATTTCAGTATTAAAAAACTATTATTAGGATGTAGTTGTGCGTTTTGGTTATGTGATCATTTTGGCCGCTGACACGGACTATCCGTCACGTGTCCTTGCCATCCCGCCTCACCGTTTTCAGTAAAACTCGACGGTGTCCCATGGTATAATTTTGTAAGCTGTTTGTTAGCTGTGTTTTGTGATCTTGTATTCATTTTTGAGCAAAGCGCATGAACAATGTTGCGTGTGAAATCATATTCCATCTCAACTCATAAGCAGATATGCGCTGTGCGTGAATGACACTTTTTTCAGAAGTGCACCGTTATATGACAAAGTGATGCTTGTCTCTTGTTTGCCTGTATGGAAGAAAAAAAGAGGAAGTCATGATTCCCCTGGAGGATTTCCCTTTGCACTGTCAAGTTTAAATATTCAGTTTTGCTCCTTATTAGGCTATCCTAGGATATTTGCGGCTCCAACCGTAGTAACGTTGTTATGACAAATGTGCTATCTTTAACTCAATTAATTCAGAAAATAAATGTCAGTTTGTTGCAGTAAACCACTACAGTACACAACTGGAGAGTATCGCATTTCTTGCTATTATGGAGCAGTAGTTTTACTAAAGAATAAATCACCCTTAATCGCATAAAATCATCCATTCTTTCAACAATCTGAACTTAGAAGTGTAACATTATGTGCATTTTAAATTAGATTTACAAAGATATAAGGGTCAAATAGCATAATATTAATCATTTATTAATTGAATTGAATTTTAATTGTGAATTTCGATAATCTGAGAAAATGTACAAATAAAAAAGATAATGATCCTATAGGTGCTGCATGATATTCGTTTTTAGAATGGAAAAAGTCATTACTATATATTAAATGGCCTTATTAAAAATTCCATTGACACTAATTTACTTCCAAATGGAAGTACATATATTATGCCACTGTTTTGTACACATATGTCCAACCTCAGATATTCAATTTTCAGTCTAACAACTTTTACAACTCTAACAACTATTATTCAAGTAATATTCAACAATGTAAATTTTATTTTTGTCAATATTATCTTCTAGTAAATGATATTTTTTACCCAAATATCATAATCAGGTTTTTAATAGAAGACTGAGAATTGGGTAAGCATAAGACTATTGGTGATGTTTTTTTTTTTTCTCCGTCAAACTCTGTTCCGTCATTGAAACTGTATCGTTATATAATGAGAAATGATAACCATGTAATAGCCTGTATCTCAACCTCTCACACTTGACAAAGACATCGCCCATGACCACTGTAAGCTTGGATTTGAAAATATTTGATGTATAGACTAACATCATCTTTTCTCATGTCACATCCATCTAAATGGAGTTGCCATGGTAATAGCAACATGGAGATCAATCATTGCCAAGCAGGAGTGGAGCATGACACCAATTAAAAGGTTATGTTGTCTCATAGTCATCACTCACACTCCTCACTAATGCACTAATTACCAGGTCCGGGACATTAATGGGATAGCATGGTTCAGCCAGGGGATTAATCTGCATGGCTTTGCTACTTCAACGTACGAATGCGCGTGTGCCTATAGGTGATTAATGTGAACCCCCGCAACCAACCCTGACAGCCTGAGGATGACTTTGAGCGACACCGCATGAAGGGAATGAACCGGCCGTGCAGAGGTTTGGGATACCTGCACGTGGGACCGATGTATGAGATTGCGGCTGGTATCTTTGTTAGGACCGATTCATTTACTCGCTGATGGTAATATTCTGGTGTGAGGGTGACCTCACTCGGTTGCTGTAACGTCTTTTGTTACACTGTACAAAGTGGCTGAGGAGTAGGAAGTGGAAAGATGGATGGGAATTGTACATTATGAAACCAGGTGGCAAACATAAAAAGTGGATGTGAACTACTGAAAAACAGAAAAAAAAAGTTGTGAAAGCACCCTCTGACCTTTTCAGAATAGACCCATCACAGGAATAGATAAGTGAAAATATGCAGATGCACTTGGAAAGGTTAAGGTACACGCTTTAACTTGGATTAAAACTGGAACCATTGTAAATCGTAAAAGCATAGAAGGAGACGCTCAAAATGGTTTGTGGGTCTATGAGAGAGCGATCGAGACAAAGAGAGAGAGAACGAGAGAGAAAGTGTTAAGAGTGCATGTGAGGAACCATTTTACCACTGAATTTATGTGTCTATTCATCATCGAATAATTACCATTTTTGTGTGCTTTGGTCCAATGACTCAGATGCAATTCTGAATTTCCCACAGATTTGGAATACATTATTTTTTTGTGTTTGAATCCATTCTGCGCAGCTTATTGCTACAATGTCAGTTGTATAATTGCATTTTAGTAGTTTGCATTGATTATATTTCAAGTTTATTTTGTACTGAATTGGTTCCTTGGGCAGTTTGCCTGGAAATTATTTGCAAAAATATAAATAAAAATAAAACAAACACCACCAGCAAGATAACCCCTTTTTTCAAACCTACAACCAGGGGTAACATTATTTATTAATATGTGCACTGTGTTTCTGGTTTGGAATTCTTTTGGCAATAACATTTTTGTTCACAACAACCATCATCATCATCAACATGATCATCATCAGCATTTAAACATTTAGCGAAGAAAATCTTAAAAAAAATGTGTGTTTTGGTTTTAGTCTGGATAGAACAAAAATAAATAAATAAATAAAATGAAATAAAATAAAACTAAAATAAATAAAAATACATAATTTAAATAAAATCTGAATTTCTGTGGAATTTGCATTTTCAACAGACTGAAAAAAAAAATCCTTGGTAGAAATACACCGAAAAAATACTGCACAGTTATGTGGAAATTTCATGCGGAAGCATAACTCACCGATAACATATGTGAGCAGCAGAGCCAGGGTAAGAGTGAGAAGTGATGCAGATAGTGCTGTGCACTTCCAATTGCAGCAGCGATGGGGCTTGTTGAAAGTAAACAGTGGTCTGGTCACACTGCTGCGAGGCAGGGGCCTGGGCGGAGGCGAGTACACTGTCCCGGAGGTCAAGGGGTAACCTTGCCCCGCACCTGAAAGCAGGGCTGATGAGCCCGAGCCTTGCTTGAATAGGAAGTGTCTAAAACGGAAAAAAGATCATTACATATTAATAAAACATTAATTGTAGACGAATCCCCGCTGCTAAGATAAAGCTTTCCAAGGCAAGTATTATGTGTTCACACAATACATTAATTCAATTCTATATTTTTTTTTTTGAAGGTGGTGATTAAAAAAACGCATTCATTTAATTGACCTCTTGTCCTTGTTTTTATCTTGGATATAGATGAAGTTGTGGCATAAAGCTCTTAATTGCCTCAAAGGCATCTGTCCCTGACAGAGTTTTATCAGATCTACCTAGGCTGCTAATTAAAATAGCAGCGGGGGCTGAATATGTACATCCTACTAAACCCGTTTCCCTTGTGAAAAATGATACATGATACAAAAAAAAAAAAATACTCATGGAATAGACATAGGTTCGAGCTTACTAAAGACAGAAAATATATATATTTCTGTTTATCTATTGCAGTACAGATAATACACAGGTGCGCTGCATAATTAATATATTGTATAAGGACAGTGTATGGTACAGTGTATAAACATCATAATGGTATATTAACATCAAAATGTCATGTTTCCTATTTTGAATTTAAAATCTAGTATTTAGCAAGTCTGCCTCACAGTTCTAAGGTTCTGGCCTGGAAGCTTGGCTCTGGCCTTCAAGGTAGGTAGCTAGTTTTCTCTGAGTACGCCAATTTCCTCCAATATTAAAAAAATGTAGAGCTTAGATTAATTCAAGACCCTGAATTTCCTGCAAGTTTGAGTCTGAGTGTGAATGTGTCCTAAAAATGGCAGGTGACCAGTCCAGCTCACCTACAATGCTAATGAGATTGAGTGGAAAACAAACATGGCTGGATAGAGCTGAGAATATGATGTAGTTTATAAAATAAACAAATACATAAATACATAGACTAATAAATAACAAGGTATGCAACATTGGCTATAGTACAAATGAGACCTTGTTTATTCATATTGTTGGTTTGAAATCTATTATGTCAAACAAACAGGTTTACAATTGAATTCTGAACTGTTAGTTTTATGATTGTAGTTGATGTTTAAATGATCTACGATTATTTGGTTATTTGTTGATGAATAAAGTTGTTGCCTTTTGGCCTCCCCCATCACAGAAGCAGAGAAAAAGGAAGCTGCGATCCATAGAAAAAGAAGAAAATGAAGATAAGGATGTATCTTAGAAACATGATAAAAGGCAGATGATATATTCAGCCTGAAAAGATGACAAGGCCAGACGTGTGGGAGTATTTCAATAAAGACAGCTGATGGAAAATTAATCCAAGATAATTGCCTTCGCTACAGAAAATGCAAGAAAATGACGGTGACAACAGTTATATATGTAACTGCTATCAAAAATTCTACAACAATGATATCACTTTTGCCTTAAAAAAACACATCTACCTGTTTTTTTTCAGTTTTTTTTGTGGGTTTGAATTTTTTGTCATAATGCTGAAAAAAATAAAAGTGCACATTCAATGCAACAAGGCTAAAAATAGCTTGAAACAGTTTTTTTTTTTTTTTTTTTTTTTTTGCTTGTAACTTTTGAACAAATACAACAATCATTTAAGGACGTCCTTTACAATTGTCATATGAAATTTCCACACATTTTTGTTCAACCAAAGATCAGTCACTTACCATTCCTTTGTGGACTCATCAAAATGACATTTTAGGACTACGTTAGTTTGACATAGAGAAGCTTTTTTAATACATAACAGTGATTCAGACAGCAGATGAGGATAAAAAGTAAAAGAAAATGAAGTGCAATGAATCTTTTCACTGACTGTATTGTGTGGATAATGGAGGGAAGGATGGAGGCATACAAATGTGGAAAAGAGAGCTATCCAGTTTGAAAAATTGGCAGGTAAATAGGAAGTGCAAGCGGTGTTCTGTCCTTTAACAAAACTGAATCAAATTTGAATATGAACTAAGTATGTTATTCATGTGAATAGTATTCAAAAGGATGCAACACGGTTATTTTTTTAAGGAACTGTGTGCATTTTTTTTGCTCAAAAATATCCACATCGGGATTGCCCGAGGTTACTTCATGCGCTATTGACATTAATACTGGTTGGCGGTGTGTAATGCACAGCTTCGCCTGGCTGTGTTCTTTTCGAGCAGCAGAGGGTGTGAGGTCACAGGCTGCTGGTGGGTCTCCGAAGGGCCCTCAGTGGGCAGGTCATTAATGTCGAGCCAGACAGCAGAATGATTGCATTGAAGGACACCGGGCTGCAAAACAGGCAACGCTAATCCTTCATTTGCAAATCATATGTTGTCAAATTAGGCCTATTGTCAGGAATTCCACACCATAACACGGAATTATAACGTCACTCTGAAAATGAGTGGGTTTACTCGAATATGAAAACATACAAGTTCTCGTGTCACCATAATTAAGTTAAAAATAGAATAGAATTCCGCGATGAATAACAAAAGAAACACAGATAAGTATTTATTTATATAGATGAAATCAAAGCAGTTTGAATAGCCGAAGAACAGGCAATCATTTACAGTATGTTAGGTCAGTGCTATAAAGCTATCACAGAGTGATTTGTTTTTAAAACCTGTTTTCACGTAGAGTTATGTGAAGGATTATTGTTCTGTGGTGAATGTCTTTAACGATTGTAGTAGTTCTGACCCAGCCTCGTTTCCGGAATCCGCCGCAGGTTGGCGATGGAAATGAAGACCTCTCGGACTCAGGCATCTATAGTTTTATACTGCTGTTGTTAAAATCAGGCTCTAATGAGGTCAAGATGGCGAGCGCCCATGGCCCCATGTTTGCTTCTTAAAATGTGTCTCTTCCTAGCCTATTCAAATTATACATCTCAGTCCACCTCTGCCAATGTGGCACCTGGCCATTGGTTTAAATGTTAGGTGGGGTCAAGGGTCAATCCAGCCCAACACTCCAGGGCTGCCTATGGAAAGAGAAATATCTTTGTTCTCTCTTACTTGACTTGATAAGTTTCACTGACAAAACTACCACAATGCAAAATAAAAACAAAATTAATGAAAATGAAATCTCAATGGTCACATCTCAAAATACACGACAGTTCTCTTGTTGATTCTCTTAGTCTTTCTCTGTGTTTCTCATGCTCGGTTTGTCTAACTCCTGTGGCCCCATGGCGGTTTAATACAAGACAGACGACATCCATCCTTCACTGTCGTCCTCCCTTGCTCTGTTCATCCACCCATCCAGCTTGGGCTGAAGGCGGGGAGTCAGACGGGGGACACAGTGGCTGCACATGAAACTTCCGCACACCCGAAGGGTCAATGATAGTTCAAGTCTAAAAGCAGATAAACTTTGGGGGCATGCAGCCCGCAGAACACAAGCATACACAAAAATGATAACCAATGCAGGTGGGCTTTTCAATGTTTTTTTAAGAAACAGGTCGGATTCTCTTGTTTTTTTTGTTTTGTTTTGTTTCTTTCAAAGAAAGGATTTGCTACAAACAGAATACATCTGGCAATGTTGTGATTGTTAAATCACATGGACCTCAAATCTTCATGCGTGTTACTTTAAAATGTTTCCCGATCTTCTCAGTTCACTGCGTTTGATCATCTCAGACTTCTACTGGCGATGCTCAGGAAGCTGGAAATTCATATTGGGGAGCAAATTTCCCCTGAGACAGGAAGTAAATGAGAGTCCTCGCTCTTCGGGAGCTTGAAGCCTACTGCCCTACGGCTGTTCACAAGGTAGATTTGTGCAAATATAGTATAGAATATGGCTGTATCATGTTTTGGTGATAAGCTGGAGGAGAAAGGCAAGGGTTTCCGTCTACGTATTCCAGTCCTAACAAGAACGACAAGTCGTATCTGTGTGCCTACACTGGATGGCCCCTGCTGAATAATTGTATTTTTTTTTCAGCTGAAAAGGAAATCTATGCACACTTCAAAAAATCTTAATCTCTTCTGGCATATGATCAATATATTCCAATACAACTCAACAATCCATCAGATATGCATCAAAGAAAATGATGCTGGTACTGACAAGACTTGCAATTTCTTCCCATTTCCATCAAAGTAACATAATCCTTTAAAATTCTAATGGCATGCGCTCTCATGGCAAGTTTGATACTTGATAATCTTTTTATCTCAATTGCTAAAATGATCTGGATAGCATGATTAGCAGGGACGGAATGAGACACAGGTCCCACGAGAAGAGACGTCTCACGAGATTGAGGCGACGAGAACAAGAAAAGATTGAAAAAAAATAGCATAGAGTTATGGCGAGTATATTTTTTTTCAATGTTCACTCTTCTTTTTATTCAGCAGACTGCAAGTAAATTAACAATTTAGTGTGCAAACGTAAACATAAACAGTCACTTTGTTGCAGGCTCACTTTTCAGCTGCAGGTGAGCAATTTTAAAATATGCACGCAGCTTGTGTTAGCTGTGGTGCTTGGCATATGTTTTGTTTGTTTACAAACTGTCTTTATGCGAAATGCCAATAATTTACCATTCATTTATTCAACTGGAAAACCACAATATCGGCAAACGTGAATTGAAATTAGTAAGCAAGTAATAAGCGCATCCTGTATTTCTCCTATAGGGTGGCTTCTTCAAGTCGGTACATCGACACATACTGTAAGAGGAGCATAGTAACTATTGCACTGTCATCAGGCTGATGATTAATTTAAATTGGTTCTATTTTTTCCCCTTTTTTTAAAAACGAGATAAGATCTAATTATGGTCTTATGCATAACTTATTAAAACCACTTCTCCTGGCTCGACGACATGCCAATCTCATCTCCATAATACCAGAATTCCGCCGCCACGCTAAGGTCTCATTAAACATGCAAACATATTCTTTTGCACCTTTCTGCTTCTTCTCAAAATCAGCTTCACAAATGAGAATCTGCGGAATAATTCTCTGATCAATTATTTCTCGCGTCTGGGAAATACTTAATTCTGTTTGATGGGATGAAATTCAACTGGCTCCTCTCTGAGCATTAGACAGCACAGTGTGCTTGCAGGTGCAGCAACTGAAGGTGGAATTTCAATACGTTCCCAAAAAGAGGATTTGTGCCCGATGCCGGATTTTGTTTTTGTGACGTCTTAACTCATAATGGTCCCCTGGTGGATCCTCAGATGTGTGGTGAAAAAAATCCAGTGAAAAACCTGAGAGATTCACGATGGCTTTGATGGCGTGCAAAGACGTGTAATATTACCCGTGAGGCTTCTATGCTGCTCCACTTTTTTTTTTCCCGCACGCTCAAAACATCCAAATAAAGTTCTCGTCTTGTCCTTAATTGTTCTCCACAGAATTTATGAAGATTTGCCAATTCCTATTCAAACACTTATCTTTATTGTAATGATTCTCCTTTGTGGGAATGAATAAATGGCTTTAAGTGGGTGACACTAAAGTGAAGTATGATTTGCCTAGAAGGTTCACTTATTTTCATTGCAAAAAATAGATATTGTCTGATAACATTTTGGAAGAACCCCCCCCCCCCCCCCCCCCCCCCCCCCCCCCCCCCCCCCCCCCCCCCTCCATTTATTCATCCTGACACAGTGTATTTTTCATCTTCATTTCTGCTCAAATCAAAAGTTGCTTCTAATTTGAAGAATTTGCCTACCTGGTCTCTAAGGGAATGTTGCTGTTCAGCACCCAGCTGTCATGAAGCTGTGCCTGGTCCGTGCTTGAACTATTGTCCGCTCCCTGGATGCCCTGATTGGCCTGACATCTCGTCGGCATGGTCTTCCTCTGCAGGCTGACCTGGGTGTACGGTGACGGGCGTGCACAGGTGCAGGCGTGCGGCGGCGGCGGAGGTGGCGGTAATGGGCGAAATGTGAACTGACCACCCGGGCTGCTGGGTAACTCTGCAAAACAGGGGTAGGACAGACATGAACAAATTTTTTATCAGTGACAAATTCCGAAATATAAAATATGTAATAACTTGATTCATTTGACATGCATAAGCGTCGATATATTAACATTTTCCCTACAAATACTTGCTGTCTGCAGTCTTTTAAGAGGTCAAATCTGACTTCATTCTCACCCGCCAGGCTAAACTACCCAAATGATGTTTCTTATAAGATATGTACTTAGACAAAATGAGCTACCCAGCAATAACCCGCTCACGCTGGTAACCTCTAGGTCAAGTTAGAGCTCTTTCAATCCATCAGTTTACATTCTCTTATGCTATTTTTCTTGAAAATCCCTGCTGTCTCCTTTTCTTTTCAGGCTCTCACACTAATTACATATTTCGCCTAATTAAATGTTTTGTTTCTGGTGATTCTATGCTAGAATGCTACATATAGAACCAAAGTACATTGATTTTTTTTTTTTTTTTGTGGAAGCAGCTGTATAAATGTTTGCATTTATCCATGAATGTGCATCAACCATCCATAGACTTTTTTTTCAGTGTTAACGGGGACATCTCCTGCTGTACAATTGAATCCATGAACACAAAACACTGAACATTTTTTCCCTAAACTCCAACACCATGAAGGAACCTTGAAAATGAATGAAAGGTTTGTCAAATCACCTGGTACAGTTGAAGACACCTTAGACAGCATTGACCCCAAAACAGACAAAAATGTGAGCTCTGAATGTTGTGTTTTTCATACTGTAGTATAGTGATTCACTTCAAAACAGTTAGTTTAAAAATAACTCATTTGTGGGTCAAAACAGGACTGACTCAACATTCTGGTCTATTTGACGCAACTTTCTGGCTTGTTTTATACAAAACATCTCAATTTTTGAGGGAAAAAAAAAAGAAAAATCAGGAGCCGCTCCAAAAGGCTGCTAAGCACGTCGGCCGTGTTCACGTAAACAGTGGCGCAAACCTCACTTTCTAACGTCGCTGAGCTGTCTGAACTTTCATTGGACATCACACAGTTTGACCAAAGGGAATATTTTGTCATCTTTTAAAGATCGCCGATTATTGATCCGTCATCGAAGCTGATTTGTCTTTGATGCATTCAAGCCTCCAGTTTCTGCACTCTGACATAATGGAATGGTCTTTTCATTCGTTGTGACAAACCATTACTCATTTCACATATTTATTCCATGGCTCCACTGACACATGCAGTACAGTTTTGTAAACAGCCCTCCTCCATAATATTGCTTGTGGACATCTACAATGATGCACATTGCACACCCACACACAATTTAGTATTTTTAGCAATCATAACAGGTTTGAGTTGAATTATACCATATGCCAACTTGTAGTTTGCGGACCTATTTTTTCATGATCAGGTACTGTAACTTGACGTTTGGAATGTGGGGACAAGCTGAAATACGAGAGGAAACCCCCACAAGCACAAGGGAGACAATCAAACTGCCCACAGGAAGAGGCCGAAATCTGAACCCTGAATTTCAGAGGTGTGAAGCAGATGTTCTCACCAAGAAATCACAAGGATACCTCAGTAGCTCCAAGGTTATTTAAACCGAAATGATCCACCAATATTATTCATGCATATGTTTGCAAAGGACATGACTGAGATATACCAGAGTTGAATCGATTTACCACAATTTCAATTATTCCTTATGCAGAGGAAATGGAATTCCAAAGTAGTGCACTTGCCATGAAGGACCAGGGCAAAATTTAATCTTGGTGAGTACAGTGGCACACGGGTTGTGGGCCACCAGATGGTGTTTTAGAAGGCTTAGCAAAGGCAGCTTTGGGTCCTAGCTTCCATAGATCCAAGCACAAATGGTCTGAGTCACATTCATTATCCAATCTCAAGCATTGTGTTCAAACATATCCTTCCCTCTTTAAGGCCGCAAGACAAAGACACCAACCACAAGCTGTGCTGCTCCCGAGTAACCCGTATAAGTCAGTCAATGTAGGCCAGGGGGGGACACAACATTTCTTCAGATAGCCTGGAGTTCAGAAACATCAAGTCAACGCTGTGGGTAGCAGATAGAGGCTGAGGGAGGGGCTGTTAGCTTCAGAAAACATCCGTGACAGTGTGAAGCATCTTTTACCCTAAGGTTCTTCTGGGACTTAGCCTTCCAGAAGCGGGGCTTTGAAAAGTCGCTTATATCATATTTCCCAGCGATCATCAGCTTTTGGAATATAAGGAAGATATATGAAGGAAAGAATTTTATAATCTGGCAATTTAGTGAGAGGGACGGAGCTGGTAGGCAGGAGTTAGTTTGGAATATTAGGCGTGCATCACACTAGATGGACCTAAATTTATAATCAAACTTCATTTTTTAATAAAAAGGTATCATTTTAAATTAATTTCAGCCATTTATCCTGCTATCTATCTATCAATCTATCTATCTATCTGGCTAGCTAGTTATCTATCTATCCATCATCCATCCATCCATCCATCCATCATCCATCCATCCATCCATCCAAACTCCCTGCTCACACAATATTCCTTGGTCAGCGATAAGAAGTTAATTTCATAGCTTACAGGTGAGCATGTCAAAATCCCTAATCACCATACCTCTCTGTCTAACTAAGCAATCTGGAAAAAAAAAAAAAATCTGCATTAATGATGAACTAACAAAGTGAAAATCCCATCACCCACACCCCATAAGCTAAAAGGTTTAGAATGACCCTTTGAATCTATCTGGCTTCTTCATTGACTCTATTAAATTGCCACAGAGTTTATTCCGAAATATTGCTTGGATGACATCAATAGCATCACGAAAGGGCAAACAACTAGAATTAGATGTTGCTGATTTACGTCTCTTTCTTTTCCGTCTAGAGGAATCATCTTACTTTCACTGACCCGTCGCACTGTATGTATAATTTGTCTGTGTTATCTCATCAAATATTGTAACTTCTCCAATGGCTCATTTCATTGTCGCTGATGAAGTTGGCGCGAGCAATAATGATATCGATAAAAATAATAATGTTTGCAAGATAAGAGGGAGTGATATTGCTAATGATCATAGTGGAAAAAAGGCATCGCAGAAGATGATTTTACTGACAACAGAGGCGGTGATAACAATAACAACAATGAAGATAAAAAACATTGGTAATAACAGTGCTGGCAAAAACACTGATAATTGTATTGATGACATGGGGTTTAGAGGGAGCAATTAGAATAAAAACAACCATTGATTCATCTCTGCAGACACGGGGATAAGCGGCTGGAGCTCCATTTACCAAAGTGACACAATCATATAGTCCAATTAAAACCAGAAAATTCAAATGAAGAAACTGGGGCCTACAGCTCCCTCCCCTCTCTTCCAATTGATTTTCATACGGAGCATGATAATTAGCAGCCATGCGTTATCTGGCTTTTCCATATCAAATTCTGCTATGTGCGCGTCTGCATGTGTGCATCTGTGCATTTGTGTAATTGCTTGTTTGTAACACCATCTTCAAAACAACTCCGCAACCATGTTTAGGCTTCAGGTGATTCTGAAAGTAGCTTTTCCCTGGAGAAGGCGTTCAAACCTCTAGAGTGAAGCGTCAGAGTTCTAAAGAGAGAAGCTTAGCATCACTCAAATGTTTCACTGCAGGGGCCCACGTTCTCCAAATTAGTTTTTCGGAAACACACTCACACCCATGTACTAATTTTAATGATCTACAGAATGTAATTAACAGTCCATATTTCAACAAATACACGCTAAAAATTGAAGTAGCCTGTTTTTTGCAAATGAATATTTTACATAGGTGTATAGATGGAGCAATTAAAAAAAAAAGCAGATATACATGTGATGCGTTTTGACAAAACCAGAGTTTAGTTAGAGAAAATATTAAGATATTGTTATATTCTAATTCCACATACAAGTCTCTTTAAAATGAAATATAATAATCGGCGGTAGCACAAACATTGACAAAATTACGTTACTTTTTCTTCAACGATTTACGATTATTTTGGTTTCGTCTACAGATCTTTGCATTTTGAATTATCTCCGAATGTACCATTAAATTTACTTTTCTGTACAGCTTAACAAAATAAGCTGGAATGAAAATAAATAAATAAAGATAATGTGAGTAACCACTCTCTTTGATAAACGTGCAGTCCTGGAAACAAAACATGATGAATACATTGTTGTTGTTTTGTATCCCACTTATGCTGTGCAAGTGTACCAAATGTAATACCCCATGAATGTTTATTTGCACCGACGCATGAGGCGTGGTGCCATTGATGGCGAGCGACTCAGTTATTTGCAGAGAGTAAAATGTGCCTGCAACTAGTTGAGTCAAGTTGAAAAATCACCATGACCATTGTAGTGATTAGTTCACATTCAGATTCTTTACAGCACAATGTTCTTCCCTTCTTCCCTCTTCCTCTCCAATGAACACACGCTACATCTCCCTCAACCCCAGAGCAATCACAACAAGCACACAAAGAGTATGAAGGATTATTGCTTTCACTCACATACACATGCGTACAATATTTTTTTGTGACTCCCAACACTAAAACTGTAGAAAGTAGCTGGGCTTGACAGCAAACAAACCAATATGAAGAGATTTCTTGCAGGCGAAAAAGAGAGAAGACAATCTTGACAGATGCATCACCAGCGATGAGAGAGAGAAAGAAAGAGAGAGAGAGAGAGAGAGAGAGAGAGAGAGAGAGAGAGAGCGCTGGTAATTAGAATAGTCTGAGGAGAGACAGGCAGTGGAATGAATGCAAATGAAGTCAGTGGTCTGGCAATGTGCTACACAACCACACATTTCATACAGCATGCCTTTTAG
Source organism: Hippichthys cyanospilos (assembly GCF_059441005.1). Classification (NCBI taxonomy): domain Eukaryota; kingdom Metazoa; phylum Chordata; class Actinopteri; order Syngnathiformes; family Syngnathidae; genus Hippichthys; species Hippichthys cyanospilos. Next base: position 5,001,290 of record NC_142381.1, read on the forward strand.
ACATGAAACTACTGGCACAAACAGAGCAGGACTACACAGTAAACAGTGAGTGACATGACTGTTGGCACGCACATGACAACATCGCACACGAGTAAACACTGACGTGCATGAGTGTGTGGATACAAGGCAATTCATCTGGCCTGAAACAAATACTAGCCCCACAGTGCATAAGGAAGCATGCAGATGGAAACACACAAAACCACAGAGGCGCAGTGTGCTAATCCCTGTAAATACCAAAGTGTCGCTTGTGAAAAGAGAAAAGGGTGAGCGTGTTTGTTCCAAGCGAACAGCCACAGCATGTCCCAGAGCAGAATAAACAAAACCTTCTTAATTGGTGTCGATTTGGAATAGAGTGATGATTCATCATGCGGAGCTCGCCGGTAGAGTATCGGAAAGCCAATCATTTCTAATCCATATGACCTTGACAAAGGGCCAGATTCGGACCATAACTCCTTCGGCGAGCATTCTCTGACAAAGTCACACCATCGAAACTGACGTTACAGCTCGTTGGAAATGTAATCCACCAAAGTCAGATCACTTCACTGATTACTCAATCTCAGGCGGCGGCAAATCTTTATGAAGCACTCAATTCTCCACAGTAGTCATAAATCAGAGCAGTATAAGCTTTCTGTGTCAATGACGGCACACCAGAGACGCTATCTCCATATGATGCTACTCTAGTCAATAATTCCCATCGAATCAGCAGCGCCGCTTTCAAAATCAGGATGTACATCAGTATTTTACCTCAAATCAACTCCGGATCTCCCGTAGCTGCCCTCAGCAACCACGTTAAACCTGGATCAGTAAGTATCCACTGAAGGAGAAAAAGGTCATCCGTGACGGGGTCTTGCTCTTTACTCGCCACTGCTTTAAATGAGTCTGATGAACACATTGCTCTTCCTATCTTAACCAGACATCAGAGGCCAACTTCAGGCTTATTACAGCCTACATTATGCATGTTATGTCCCCGCTGAGAGCATCGCGTGTATATCAAAACATTTAGAGAACATATGCATTGTGGATAAATAAAAAGGCAGAACTGTGAACCATGTGATGAGCGGCCAAAAAATACTGAATGTTTTGAAGAGACCGATGGAGATGTGGAGAATTAAAAAAAAGTGGGGTGAAAACGGAAAGAGAGATGTATCGCCAGTACCACCTGCAAACCCGCCTGGTTGCCATCTTGCGGTCAATGAGGTGATGGCAGCGAACACCATGGGTCAACTTTAACACAATCCAATGACAAGTCTGTACGTGCCCTCTATTGCAACAACACCTCGCCGTTCCACTCCACCAACTGCACCTATCACACCAATCACAACGTAAGCCCACACACACTTTCGCGCAACGTCGGTACGCTTCCTCTACCCTGCTTGCCATCTTTAAATCACACACACCAGGCAAAGCTTAACAAATGTGGGAACAGATGCCCCACATCAGGCTGCAGTTGCCCTCTGCTCTTCGTATGTCTCCAGAGAAATAGAGGAATACCGTTAGCAAAGTCCTTTGCTGTCTCGATACAGGTCTGCACACACACATGCAAACACGCATGCACTTGAATAAGTTATTAATTTTTCCGTCAGTAGGCAACAGCAGATCTGCTATTACTATAATTATCACAATTACCTCCTGCTGTCTGCTTTGAACAGAAAAAAAACATACTCTGTTCCCTCGTATGAGCATTTTTTTTTTTATTCTTTGTTACCGTTTTTGTACATGCATTAGATGGAAATCAGAAAATTAGTTGGTGTAATCACTCAAATAATCAGGAATTCAAATGGGGTCCATAATTAAAAAAAAAAACACCAAATAAATTCATGATGATAATGAGGACAAATATGGTGTAACATAACACTGGCACATTAAGCTTTTATGCATTAATCAATATTCTCCTTATTTCCTGCACAGATAAGAGTGGAAGGAGGAAAAAAAAAAACACTGACCAGATTGGGTGACAGGCATGTGTAATTTTTCACAGCCATGCTGTGATATTAATGTTTAATAATGTTATCCATGTACTGGGCATGAATTGATCTGTCATATAATTTTTTTGGGGAGAAAAAAGCCGTTTGAGTTATCGTTTCAAAAATAGTGAAAAGAAATGCCTTTTTTTTCTTTGAAAACTGTAATACTGTTCTATTTTTGTAAGTGTAAATACGAGGTAAAAAAGAATCTTATAATGTGCTTTTAAATGTACTTGACTTGACATTAAGCTTCAAAGTATGTGATTTCAAACAAAAGGATTATTTTAAAGGTTGGTGACATTCAGGCATTACTATATATATAGCACTGGTCATTGAAGGACTAGCTTGCCAGAGGGGAAACCAAGAGGTCAGACCAAATAAACATCAGGAAGACTAGCAGAAGACAAAGTAGAAGAGGTGGCGAGGTGCATGTGGCCCAACAAAGAGCACTTCATTTCTTAAAGCATCTTACACTAGCAAACACGCATGTATTTATATTTATGGCATGGGTGATGCAGTGGTACATGCTGCTGCTTTCCATGCAAACGGTGTGGGTTTTATTTCCAGCCAGAGCTTCAGTACAAGCCACAGCCGTTCTCAAATAAGCATGTGACAATAGGTAGGTTGGGTCTGGATGGGCGGTAAGAGGAAACATTCTCATAAACACTGATAAGACCAGTTGAAGGTCTCATTCCCGAATTTTATTTAATTTATGTATTTTACGTATCAGGCAAATGTGAAATGACTTAAATTGATCTAGATCTTTACGTTCTCTTACCAGGAATGAACAGTTTGCAGTTCCTCATCCACGTCACTTTCATCTTGATAAAATCCCTTTAAGATGATGCTCAAGCATAAGGAGGGGTTAAACTTGACACTTTCCTGTGTCAAACCATCTGCCAGCTATCTAATGGGTTTGAGCTTACAAATATATCTTATCTTTTACCGTTACTAATCATGTTATCAAGATACAAAACCCAGTTCAGTATGCAGTACATGAGTGAAAACAGAGACACACAACTGCCAGGAATAATTAACAGCAGAAGGGAACATCAATGACTTCATTTTAATAGCCGCCACCCACAGCGAAAATGTGAAAGTGTCCTCCATCTCACCCATTTCTTTCTGTAGCAACAGCAGGGAGTAAAAGGGCCACTAACCCTTACCAGAATTGTACACTTAAAAAAAAATGCCTAAACCCTATTTTTAAAAAAAAAAGACCACCAGTCACCCCTTGTGAAACGGTTAATTGGCAAAAGGCAATAAAACGAAAAAAGAAAAACTATATAAATACTGTATATTTGCGCCGACCATGGGAACCGGGAGTCTGTCACACGATACAGGAGAGAGGGATGGGAGAGGACCCTAGCCTTAATGTAGTTTGTAATTGTAAGTGTTAGTCTTTAATAAAAGCCCAGAGTATTTGGTCAGGCTAATAGACTGGGCTCTCTAAATCCTGCCTGCTATGCATTATTCAACAGCCATTAGCTATCACCTCATCTGGGAGGCTTTATGAGTTCCATCATCGGCTGGGGCCTAGGCTAGTCACACTGGAGGTGTGTGGGGAGGGTAGAAGAGGAGATTAGCTATTGAGGGAGGGAGGGAGTTTTCCAAATACAGGCATAAGGTTAAGGGAGATTCAGACAGCAGTATCAAAGGGGAAAGCTGATGAAAGTTGGGTGTGATGTGGCATAGGTGAGGGTCTGTGATATGGAAATGAATACAAGCAGGGGAAGATATGGTTGGATGAAAGCCAGAGGTCACATGGCAGATATGTGAAAATAGGAAGGCTGATGCAGGGAAATGAGAACAAAAGTGGCCAACGCGAGGTTGTGCCGGTGCAGCAAGGTGTATGGAAATAGGTGTCAGATGTAAGCTTTGGGTCAAGGCGAGGCTGGAGAGAGCAGCGCGAGAATGAGAGAGAGATGCCAGGCTGAAGCGGCATTTTCTTTTTGCCAGGCACATAAATGTCAGATCCCCCCCACCCTCTCCCGCCTCAACCTTTTCTCCGTTCAATCCTCCTAACCTTATTCTCAAATGGCTCTCTTTGCCTTTCTTCATCTCCCCAGAGCAGCGCCAGCTGTAATTTTGCTCTCGGTGAGGAGAGATGGCCTCGGAACACATGGAGATGCTTCCCATGGTATCGGCGGCCAACAGGAAGAGGGCCAAAACCGGGACGCGAATGTGCGTGAATGGGTGCGAAGGTGCGCGTGCACTTTTAAATGCATCTGCGCATCTGAGTAATGGCTGTTTAGCAGGCTTGCCAGCCTTGTCCCAGGGCTACCCGGTCCTCCTGACCCTCTGCGCCAGCCCAAGGACACACTCCTGTCTCTCTAATTAAAACACAACCCTGACACGCACACATCCTACACTCGCACACCCGCGCAACCTGCAGCTCTTCATCTTAAAATAGCCTTACAAGGAACACATAGAGCCATCAGTGGCAAAACTAAACACCGTTTTAAAATTCACTGTGTTTTCAAAGCAAGCGGCTCATAGGCAACTATGCAGGCAGATTCAAAACAACAACTGCCTTTTTTTTTTTTTTATTAGATGCCTTTTTTATTGCGAACCCTTTGCAGACATTGTTATTCTTGAGCTTTAAAATTTTTCTTTGCTATTTCCTAAATGAAAACCCCGAAACAACACGACTAAATTAATTCTGGACATGGCCCCAATTTCATTGTCTTTGACATACAATGAAAGCAAGCAAAGCATTGGAAATAATTTGTGTTTACGGGCTGTTGCCTTCTGTTGTATGCAAAAACAAAATAATGTTTGTTACCAACACAACAGCACGACTGTATTGCCCGAATCACCAACTAAAATTGACCAGTGGGAAATGGATATGAAGTGATTTTTTTTTGCTGGTACTTTAAAGAAATGTGGGTATAAAAATAAAATAAAGCTAATAAGTGATACCATTTCCGCCAAGGGATAAAAAAAAAAATCCTGCCAATATGTATTTTTTTTATTTCATTACTGCCAGAAACCGTTTTCTGGTAGTGATTGAACTTCTAACTTTAAAAAAAGCTTCTGAAGTTCAAAAATATATATATAAATTCTTTCTTACTGGTGGACATTTTCTTAGAAGAGCAAAAAAAAATAAATAAATTATGGAATAATTGTTGAAGAATGAAAAGGAATGTTTTTCTTTTCAGAAATTGACTTAATAGCCTTTGGTTTTTTTCTCTCTTTACTGACAGAAATGTTCTTAGTTACATTTGTAAAGTAAAAAGTGTTTTTTGCCAGACAGCTTTGAAAGACAATACCATTCCACAATTTTGTTGAAAGTCTTTCAAACACAAACTGTCCACTAATTGTGTGGCAAACAGTTCATAGAAAAAACATGGATTATCAGTGACAATTTCACGCAGCTCCTCAACATTTGCATGTGAAAATATTTGATCAAATTCGTATACTGTACAAAAGATTTGTGCTCACAAACCGATTAGCATGCATCACTGAAAATTGCAAAAATATTACTTAATTTTTTTAAGTGCAATGTTGACCAAGCGCAGGCAGAATTTCAACTGATGGAAGACAAGGAATGCAGCGTTACACCTTATGCTTAACAAACTCCATTGGACATCACTCATGACACTCTGAATTGAGACAGCCCCTTCGTTTCTCCTTCAAAAGACAATTTAGCGTGTTTACTTCCTCGTTAAGCGCATGAGAGACTCTGATTGAGGAATTCCAAGGAGGCAATGGCGTCCTGTCACGGCAGGTTACTACTGCAGCATGATTTAATGAATCCGTCTGTCAGAGGAGCGAACAACCGACTATCAACTATACAGGGAAATGTGGCCTGCACACGCAAGCTCACAGCGAGGAGTTGTCAGAATTCCAGTTATTGCTTTTGCTCAAGCACACTTATTTGCCACTCTACACACACACATGGAGACCTCAATATGAAGATAAATAAAAACAAAAACAGAAAAATGACCTCTAACATTTGTCATGTGAAATCCCACGCACACGCTCAATTTCGTCGAGTCGGATTTATGCAGCGTATTCAATCAGCCCCTTGCGTCTCTCCAAACAAACAAATAAATCCACGCAGATGTAATTAATCAACACTTTTGTTACTCGTGATAGAGATACTTTACATTTCCAAAGCTTAGTTGATGAGGCTCCTCCATTACTCCCACAAGCCTACAGTATGTGAAAAGTTCCTCCTAAAGCCCTTCCAGTTGGCTCGGGGCTGATTTCGATCAAATGCTCCCGAGTGAATGAAGTGAGCAATCACATCAGTAGGGCATCGGGCATCGACTAGAGCTTCATTGTACATTTCAACCATCTTCGCGTAAGGCCTGAGAGCTCTGATTAGCATCAGACTCTTTGATTGTCCCACTCACCAATCACTCCTTCTCTACTTTTTTTAAACCTGCTGGCTTAAAAAAAAAAAAAGAAAAAAAACTGCATCCGCCTAAATCACGTATATGAACGTGTACTTGAGACCACAATGTTTTGAGATGAACCCGAATGATCTGCTAATACACTTTGGCCTTGCAAGCCATTATTCACGATTGTAGTACAATTTTCCAAGAAGGGCCATTGACACTGCTCCTGAAAATAGGTTGCTTCTTTACAAATACCGTTCTCTGTGGCCCTAATATGATAAGCTGCAGAGGACATTGTAGCTCTCTCCACTGCTAATACATTTTGTATGGATTGTCTGAGGGGTAGAGGATACAGCGAGCGGAGGGATCGATAATCAGAGTCTGTCTGGAGAAGAGGAACCATGCTGGGAGATGGTTAAATGTTCTAAAGCGGCAAATGCTATCTGGAAGCTCCAAATGCCGGGAATCCCACGATATTGAGTACTTCTTCACAGTGCTTAATGCTCAAGCTGGGCGATGGTTTATGTTGAGTGTCTGTATCCGAAAGGGGCTTGTTGAAGATTTGTTGTGGATATCTTAAAGGATGTGGGATATTATATACGGCAAATCTTATAGTCTATAGTGTGCCACTCAGGACCAAAGCCCCACTGGGCCTCGCCTCCATCCAGCTGATGTCAAAGTGTTGCTCTAAATAGAGAATAGGGTGTCCTTTGAGATAGAGGGGAAAGGGGTCCCGGATTTAAGTGGCTTCATTTGCATGTGAGAATCCTTCACTTAAGCCCATTTGAATCACACACATGAGCAGCCGCACACACTATAGGATAGGCACACAACTTCTGGGCACACAACTACACACGGACACATTCTGCCCCCTATTTCTAGAGTCAGAGGACATTAGCACTGCATCTATTTCTGGAGGCCCATTAAGGCGGTAAAACATTTAAGAACCGCCCAGACTGATTCCTACTGTCAGAATTATCCGTGCTTTTCCCATTCTCCCGGAGCATGTAAAAAAAAAAAAAAAAAAGCTTGACACGCGGCTTGTGACAGAAACATGTATTTGGTTGCCTTTCAGAATCGCCTAAGTGAGCAGACCAAGGAATACCAGCTGGATAAGTGGGGTGGAAAAGTGTTGAAGGGTGAAGTGTCTTTTCAAGTGGGTCAGTTTTAAGAGAATGTGAATGATATTTTTCTTTTTTTTTTTCCTTGACAGACTATAATAACTCTAGCAATTGCTTGTGAGTATTGTGTATAAGTTTGTGTGCCTCGCTTCTGGAGGAAAATGCCGCCATTAAAAACAGGAAAAATTCCAGGTCATCGAAACAGTTTACGTGGGTGGCACATGGCAGATAATGGAATTGCATTGTTGAAGATGCAATACGCTCTGACAATGACTTATGTGTATGCATTCACAGACACACTGACAAGTAGAAACTAATGCGGGGTGAGTCGACAAGCAAGTCACACTCCCTTTTCTTCTCTATACATAAATATATAATTGTATTGTCCAGTGAGGACAAAAACCATGAAAGCAGCAATGCTGGGCTGCTTTAATGTGAAGTAGTAGACTTTTTACTGCTCCTCGAGCCCAAAATTGTTGAAAATTATCTGTTTACAGAAGGATTGCTGCATACTGGTGGAGTGGTTGCCTTCATATAGCTAATTATGGCAACCTTTACTTTTTTGGTGGGATGAAATCTTCTTTATTCCTGTCTTCACAAAGGGTTGAATCACCTTTAAATATGAGGCCACTCTTTTATATCCTCATTGACTCCATTTGGAGAGTGTCCTGCAAAATGGTGTATTGACGATATACATTAATTTCCTCTCAAGTATAATAAAGTGATTGTCTCCTTAATGAGTTTAAAGATGGTCCTAACATAATTTTTCATGCAGTAATGATGTCGGGCATATTTAGAATGGCATGCATATCACAAAACACTTTTCCAAAAACTTTCAGCCACAGGGTATTTTTTTTTTTTGGGGGGGGGGGGGGGGGTGAAATCCTACCAAAGTCCTGTCTTAATAAGATCCAGATTTTACAAGCATTGAGTCACCTTTAAAATATCAAGGCACTCTTTAAACATTTACAACTCCACCTTGAAGTGCCCCATGTCTTCACATTGTCTGTGAAAAATTCCATGCAAAGAAGAAGAAATTTATGGCACAGTGGATAAGTAGTTTACAAAACATTCTGAGGTTGCTGGTTCAAGTCCTGTTTGATGTGCTTATTTGCATGTGTTTCAGTTCCTTACGGTACTCCAGCTTCTTCACATTTTTCGGGCATACATGGTAGATTCCTAAAGGACAAAATCCTCCATATGTGCCTTCAATTTGACTTGACTGATTTTGCACATTGACGTGGAGACAAGGACCGAACGCACAACCTTTGGGTTGTTGCCCCGTGAGTGTAAAATTGGACTGAGAATATTTGCTTGGCCCTATGTGCCCAGGAGACCAGGCACAGACTTTGTCTTTTGCACAAAGGCAGCTAAGATAGACTCCAGGTGATCCATATTGAGAATGAGTTTTGAAGAAAATGGTTGAATTGAGAACAATAAAGCATCTGTCAACTTTACTGATCTTTAACTTTAACTTTGTTCTGACGTGTCAAAAATATCCTTTCAGATGTATTTTTCCCCCCCAGGGAGGGAAGTCAATAGCCGACAATACAACTCTGACATGTGGGCTCACCTGGCCCATTTTTACTTTCATCTTCAAATGTACATTGATTTCCAAGCATTCCCGAGCATTGAGTTTCTCATCCCTGTAAAAGAGGCAATTGAGCAGATTTGAACAATAATTTGGAGATGATAAAAAAAAAAAAAGATGAAATTGTATCACATCTTGAACCACAAGGATGTGTGATACTGCATGTCTGGTGCTATTGATGTCTTGTATACGCTAGAAAAGGTGTGATGCACATGCCTGTTTGTGTCTATTAGCTGGAAGGTAAATCTATAGTAGGTTTGTGAGAAAAATCTGTTTCAATAGCAAGAAAGGTGATGAGAGCAGCATGCAGTCTGTTAATTCACATTCTCTCCAGGTGGTTGGCATGCTTGGCTGATGATACTTAGAAATGTTGAGTAATGTGAGAAGACTGGAGAAAGACAAAGATGGAAAGAAAATCATTTGCTGAGGATAAATTAACCTATTACCAAAATGTATAAATATTTTAAATTAAATTAAATTTAACAGAGGCACTAGAAAAGTCATGATGTGCGATGCCAAAAATTGTTGCATTTCAGTTCACTGAGTTTACTTATCATGCTGTATTTCCTTTTCATTTTTGTGTGTTTTGTGATGTCAATACTAGAGGAGGAAAAAAAGAATGGTTTATTGATAAACCTGGAACAACACGTCATTGTGATTTAAAGTGCAGAGCTACTGACGGCACACACGTGGTGTGCACCACATAAAGGTAAGACGTTTTGAAACATTAGTTTTCAAGGTTGCGTATAAATACATGCTAAGGTGTATTGATTAAGAAAAAAAAGATCACATTAATTAGACGTGTCAATCTACTGTTGACAGGGATTGGATGTAATCTGGCAAAACTATCTCTGCCTTATTTTAGCTTGTTTGGCTGTGGTGATCAAAAAGGAAGAGTGTCTCGTTTCTCGTTATTTGCTTGATGTGGTTAAATTTGTCCGCAGTCAGGATGATTTTATGCAGTAACGAGTCAAAAAAATGATTCCAATCAATTCCAGGAAAAGTGCGTAAATAAAGTGGCAAGCAGGCATTGTAAATTTTTGACATCAAAGTTTCTGTACACTTTTAGTGGTACTTACTCTCATCTAGGTAAAGAAAATTTGAAGCCGCTAATTATTAATGTGACTCTATCAATGTAAATTTTTATGATACTGTGAAAAGGTGAATCGATTCAAATCGACATCAGTTTTTTAAACGCAGCCCTAGGTTATAACCACCTAAACTCACTTTGCACATGGATGAGCTGAAACCTGTCATAGACGACTGGGCGAGAGGTAAAAAACACACTAAACTGATTGCCAGCCAAGCAGGTCAGCATGCAGTCCAAAAACCATTTCACACAATCACACAAGAAAAACACCTTCAAATAACTCATTTTTGGTGATTACACCTTCATGTTTGTCGTACAAACAGTATACTTGCTCGCAAAAGAATGGATTTAATGAAAGTAGCACTTTGTTAAAAATCACTCAATACAATGTGCGGTCACCGCGAGATTAACACAAGAGAGGCCTTGAGCTCAAAGCCATTGTGTCGTTTTTAAGGGTTTAACTGATGATTGCACACACCCTCACACACGTACACAAACACACTCACGCAAACGTGCATGCATGCACACACAACGCCACTACCCCTGCGTTTGCTTCAGCTACGATTACAACCCTTGAAGCACCCATAAAAATCAAAAACACATGCGGCAATAAATTAGCCCACAGAAAGATGCCCCAGTTGGCCTTGCACTGGTCATTAGAGTACTTTATTCATAGATCTGCGTAGATTCTCAATCATTCATATTATAGTTTGTAAATGTCGAGGTAGACTTCAAGCGTGGGTTTTTTGTTGCTTTTTAACCGTGTGGCGTCACCTTGTATCTAATACGCATCTGGGGATTCCTCTTCTCAGGAGGGTCACAAGAGAGTTGGTAGTGTGGTCTGGCATAGATCGAACATCATGAGTATCATCCTTGCGTTCATCTGCCTTTTGCCTTATTCAACAAATTAAGCCCATTTGTTCAGTTAAGCCTTAGAAAATGAATGTATACATTTCTCACATTTCCTTTTCCACCTTTGGCCATACAGAGATCGAGCCGGCATCTTATTTTGTAAAAATATTCGCTTACATATTGTTTATATTTAATACCCCCGAAGATCCATTCAACTTAGAAAGTCCAGCTGTAAATAACTTATGAAATAGCACTGGAAATCACACCAGAATCTAAAAAGACATAAATTGGCCTTCGGCCATGTGCGAAATAAATATGTCTGGTTAAAACCAAGATATTTAAAATTTATGACATCTATGGGTCTTATTCATAACAAACCCACATAGAGCAGAGGTAGGATGAATTCAGATACGTTCAAGTCACCAGTAGAGGTGTCACAATATATTAAGAACTAATCAATCATCAAATTAATCGACAGCTATTTTAATGATCTATTGCTCATTGAATCCTATTGTTTGAATTTAAAATTGTGGATTAGAGATTAATCATAGATACAATAATCCAAGTCATAGAATTAGTAACTAAATTAAAGTGAGTCCAAGTCATGTGACGTTTCTCCTTGAGTACAGTCAAAGGAAAGTATACTGCCGCATCATTGGCATTGCATAAATCAGGGATGAAAGCATAACGGTGAGGAGTTGACGAGGGCAAATGAGGGCAAGGACAACCATTTGAGATATTGCACTTTCATTCAGCCTCCCTTTGCTTCCTCCACTTTGTTGTGGCCCTGATCTAACTCCTATGGTGACCTAAAAAGTCCAGAAATGGAGTACCACATAATGTCAACCACAAAACCTATTATCTTTGTCATTCTGCATCTTCCAGGAGATTCAAACAAGGACTTCCCCAAGGTGGTCATCTCTCCATCCATCTCACCGGGTAACACACGACTCATGAATTATAAGAGGAATCTTCTTCTGCTCGTCAATCCCTATTTTCCATTTTAGTTGGGGAATGAGTAAAGGTAAGAAAACCACCAGGGGAGTGGTGACTTTAATAATAAATGGAACATCTTCACTCAAAACTTGAGAATCTATAATTCCTTCAAAACACCCATAGGTAGAAAACAAATAAAGGAACAGACTAAGATGCCATCTATGTATGACAATCTGTTTTTTTTTTCATTTTTCTCATTATTTGTTCTCATTTATTAGGTAAAAAGAAGATGATTATTTTTGTGATGAAAAATAATAAATGCTGAAAGCAATTTAATAAACATATACTTATTTTACAAAGTGGTCACATGACAGCAGAGAAAGCTGAGTAAAATAGAATGCAATAACAATGCTTAGTTTATTATTATTATAATTATTGTCAGTGTTCAAATTTTGCAATATTGTTCTTCCTAAACGATAGATCTTAATCTTGCCAACACATTTATTCTTCAAGAATGCAGCAGCAACACGACAACAACAAATAATAATAATAATAATAATAATAATAATAATAATAATAATAATAATAATAATAATAATAATAATAATGCCATGTTCACAGTACCTCATTTCACTGATCCCCTCACGTCTGCCTTCCTGTCTTTGTTCTCATTACTTTGATTTTGTCCAGCTGTCCTTGTCAACCTGCCTCTGTGTGTTGACCAATCAGGTCCCTCTACCAATGGTTTCCTGTCCATTTTTGGGTCCACCTTTCCGACAGCCCTCTTCATCATGTCTTGCAATAATTGTAATAAAAATAATAATAAATGGCTAAATGCAGCTGCATCAGAGTCATCTGAAAAGGCATCCATAAAATGTCTTATGCATTTTCAACAATAAAATCCTATTTATATTATATACGTGGCTTTACTGAATATTTTATGTACAATTTATTGAAGATGTGCATCCATCACGATTAAGTATGCCATGATGATCAATGTGAAATTGAATGTTAGATTCCAACTATTACTTTAATAATGCCAGATTTAAATGAGGCACTAACGTAAAGCAAACACTATGAGAGCTATCTTTTACAAACAAAAATTTCTATTACGCCTACTGATGCTTATCAAGCAAAGATTTTGAGGATGAAATGTTGCAGAATATCGCCTGGTGTGCAAGCTGATAACGAGCTGAAGAGCTGCACTGTTAACAAGCACATACAGTATGTATGTGATAGTAGAATTACTTCCATCAGACTTGGAGAACAAAAGATTATCGCTCTGATGTTCTCGAAATGTCACTTCTGCCTTTTTTTTCACTCTGTCTTAGACCAAAGAGCAATTCATCTTGATCTCCTTTGTCAAAGCAATATGGCGTAGTTACAAATGAGTGAGCAGGGTGACAACTGGATTTCCAAATCTCCGAGCTACATTCCCTTCGCTTCGCCAACTTATAGTAGGTGAACAACAGTAAGGAAATTCTTAGAATGTATGATTCAAATTTATTACTGTACAAAAATAATTACTGTAACGTACTGTTGCAACAATGAGAAATTAAATTAAGTACGGAAACTGCTGGAATTGAATTGTCATATTTTCTTACCGCTTTGCTGTTTTGGATTGTCTAGTTTATGTTTTATTTCAGGCCTCTCTTTAGTTAAGTTTCTCAAATGAGTTGTTAACTTTTGTAACGATTGAGCCAGACAACTTGCTGAATGCCCATCCATCCTTCATCTACAGCCTCTCCAAGTCAAGTCAAAGTTTATAAATAAAGCACAATTAAAAAAAACCTCAAAGAGCTGACCAAAGTGCTGCTCAATTACCGTCCCATGAGGCCCCGATTTGGTGTCAGCACCTCTCCATCTCCGCTACAGTACAATAGAATTCCTTAAGATTGATGACATCCCTTAGTGCTGGTGTCCACCGGCGGGTTCAATGTTTGCTGCTACATCAGGTTCCAACCACCTCACGGCCACAACACTGAATCAGTTGCCTCAACGATGAAAGGCCGGAACATGGGAAACTCGGACCCGGGACTTCCAATCACACCCCTCCAGGTCTCACTGCCATTGCCCACGTGGGCATTCAAAATCCACCATTCGGATGAGCTAGCACTAGCATTTTAATTTTGCTAATGCTAATAAATACCTCATTCTTTTAGCTGCATTCTGAAGCATATTGGAAGGATTTAACTGTAGAGCAAAATCTATCCGGGTAATCTATCTTGCAAAGTGATTGGGTTGATTCACCATGAATAGCCTCTGCTCCGGCAGAAATGGTTGAGAACTGTTGCCTGAAAATAAAATCGAATGCATTGCATATCTGTGATATTCCACGAATAAACTGCTTCCCGTGTCCAAATTAATCTTTAACAAAGGAGGTATTTGGTGAAGCACCTATACATGCATATACATTTTACCAGCTTCCCAACAAGAAAGAGCACATTGCTTGTTAGAATCTCGTAGGGGGGGAAACTCCCTGAAAGTCAAGATTCTTTAAATGCGAACGTGACGTCTTATACCAGACTGCCAAGCCTCATATTAAGAAACGCATATCTTCAGGGAATGGAGGTTTAGCATTTAGCACATGCATACATCACATCAATGTCACCCGACAAAAGCAGCCCATTTATATTGCTGACAGCTCGGCTGAGGCCAAATTGTGCAAGCTGGTGTGCGTCTGTATACTTCTGCATGCATGCACACATGGTTGTGTGTGTAGAGGGAGAGATGCAGAGGAAAATAAACAACATTACGGAGAGAGAGACAGAGTGCTCTGAGGCGGCGTTAAAGCCGGACCTAGAGGAGTTTTCAGTTATTTATATATGCAGATTCCAGTGACCCCAGATCCCTTCCCTCATCATGAGAACCCAATTAAAACTCCCCTCGTTTAATGTTTACCTTAATTAACCTGAACAATTAATGGGTTTCCAAAGGCCTATTGCTGCTTTTCTATTTAAGCATTTCATGTGACAAAGGTTGCTAAAACGTCTCGAGCGATTAAAAAAGGTCCATCATAGGGCAAAGTAGTTGCAGTAAAGTAGAGGATTGTTGTTTGTGTGTTACAGGTGTTGTTGTTGTTTTTTTTTCCAATGGATGTTTGGTAATTTACTGTGGCGCTGAAGTGCAAATCACCAAAACAAATAACAAATCAAACAGACAAAAAGGTAATTTGCAAACAAAACAATCAAAACAAAAGACGAAACACCGACGCAAATAAAAAGCAACAGAAAACAAGCAAATGAAAATGAAAACGTTTGTTTATTATTTGTGATTCGTTATTTGTATTTCTTCCTTTGCAGGGCTTTTTTTGTATTGTGCTTTTGATATTTTGTTACCTGTTTTTGTGATGTACAATTCAGTGCCACCGCAGTAACTGGAATATTTTTCTGGGTCAATTGTTACCTTGTATATTACTATTTTACCATGGCACCTGTATGTTTATGTTGATGTCCATCAATGAAACCAGTAGCATAGTATATATCGTCAGCAGATAGTTGGAGGAGACCCAGAGGACCTTTATTTGACCATAGCTGCCGGAGTACCAGCTGATAAAGGCAGGCGGGGCAAACATCCTGTAAGTTTGACAGGTCAGGGCACAGTGCCATGTTAACAGCAGCCTTTGCTACTGGAACCAAGGCTAGCAGCAATGCTTAATTTATGGCACAACCTAATATTTAGTAGAAGCTGAGTCGTCCTGACAGTGGATAGTAGTAATCAACCTAATTCCTATAAATACCCAGTCGTACACTAATTGGACTTTATTTTTTTTATGCCAAGTGAAGCGGCAAAGGCAGTAGTATGTACAGTACCTCTACATAATCTAAGTTGTAGTTCAGTTGTAATTTTACCAGCAATATGGAAAATGGAGAAAATGAAAAGATGAAATTTAGGTTTTAAGTGTTGTAAAAGCTGACGATGACCACTGAAAAAGGAGAGGATAACAACAGCTGACTCATGTTTAGTTCACCTCCAATCCTCATTTAATCATCGAGGTTAAAATTTATATTTCCCTCAAAAACATTATATTAAACAAAATATTAAAGGAAAACCCATCAGTCAAAAGTTGCATTGACATTTTTTGATTGGAAGACATGGACAGATGATTCTTAAAAGCAGTACTGCACTCCTATTGTACTAGAATAGTAAGATTATTCATCACTTGTATATTCATTAATATAATTACATTTCGAAGATCTCTATAGTTTTGGAAGTCTTTTCTAGACATTATTATGATTATAAGATTCTATCATTTCTATCCTAGTTTTGGAATCAATAAGGCTTTTCTAGTCATGAAAACCCAGTCATTCTTCACAAACTACATACAGTCTAACAATAATATTACGTTGTGTATGTGGATTACTGACCAATTCTGAGCACGATTCTTTTGGGCTACAGTTGTGTAAGTAGGTAATTGTTGCAAAGTACCATAACTTTATGTGAATAACCTTAAAAATCCACTGAGATGTGCAGCAATTATGGGCTAGCCAACACATGGAATACATCTGTCCACTGGCCTCATAACTGCGATGATCAGGAGAGCAGGGTGAGTGGACCGCAACCTTATTTTCAACTATTTCAATCCATCCACATTGTTGAGTCAGATGAAAACAAGTGCCGTTATATCATCGGTCTTTTCATAGAGACTGCTGCGTTTTCTCAAAGCATCTCAGGTAAATAGGGGATGGAAATGTTCTATTTAATATCCCTGAATGTTATTTTCTTATCAGTCCAGTTAGGTCGCAGTAATATTATTTTTTTTAATGCCTCTTCAAAACACACTTCTCCAACACAGCACCCCTCAGGAAAGAGTGCGTGTGGGTTTGTGAGAGCATGTGTGCGTGTGACCATACATGCACCTCTGTGTCCTCCACCCCCAGTCAGCCTCTCCCGTTCACTGTAAACCACTCTGATTTTCACTAATCTCTCAGTACACTGACGGAGCTATTGTTCCTTTTGGCTTTCGGCGCTTTCATGTGCCACTCACCCCGCTCTCCGCTCATATTAATATGCTAAAAGCGCTTGAAGCTAAAAACAGTTCAAGGCCCCCTTATGCCATTGTTTATTTAAAAACAGCCTGGCTCTCACCTCCTCCACTGTGTAGGTGATTGTGGCGCTATAGCTATATGGCAGATTATTAAATTGGCAAGTAGTGGCTGGGCTTTGACTTGTTTCTATTGCACAGTTTATGTATACAGGCAGCCTGTAGGCAGGCAGCGGATAGCATGAAATGAAAGCTGCGACTGATGTTCTGATTCAATGACTGTTGCCATGGCAGCAAGATGATAATGGAGTAGGGTGTTTGAATTCACACACATACACATGGATAGCGGGGGGGGATACCAAAAAGAGTCTCTCTTCTTCTCACACATCCGCACAAAAGCCGAACGATGCCCATCAAGCAGCCGCGCGGTCCAGTAAACCTTCCTTTGGACCAGTGGACAGTAAAGGCCCATCATTAGGACAACGGGGATTTGTCCATGTTTCTGACAGCTTGTCAACATGGCTAACTACGTGGCGAGACCGCCATTAGGGAAGCAAAGAGTCAAGCCCCCGCCACAATCCAACATGAGGCCGATTCGCCGAAGCTCTGTAACTTCTCCCGATGCTCGATCGGCAGGTTCAATAAAAACGGTTTCTGGCTTCAGCGGACGGGTTTATA
The DNA here is from genome assembly GCF_059441005.1 of Hippichthys cyanospilos. NCBI lineage: Eukaryota > Metazoa > Chordata > Actinopteri > Syngnathiformes > Syngnathidae > Hippichthys > Hippichthys cyanospilos. The sequence goes on from NC_142381.1 coordinate 5,018,852, forward strand.
GTGTTTCCTCTGGCCAAGCATGGCACCGGGGTTAAGTTGATCATCTCTCACTCTAGTAAAATAGCCAGGGGAGTCTGTGTACCACTAGATCAACTCTACAACTTAAAGACCCTAAACGTTACAGCTCAGATGATCGATATGGCACTGAGCAATGTTCTTTACGAGCTAATAGACAAATCCATTACCGCAACCCCCCCAGGGCCTTGGGAAGGCAAAAAGGGAGTTTGAGCATGTGGCCGTTTGTCTGCTGTTGCCACTTAGGCTGCCACTCACACGGGCACAGATGCACACAATCACACCAGGGAAGTTAAAAGATATACCGGGCGGAACGGCAGCACGCCGGTATGCATGCTTGCATGGTTTGATTGGCACATCTGCAGATGTCTTTATCTCTGAGGGCATTGCAGATTCACAACTCAAGAAGGTTATCACGACCGCAGTAATGCCAGAAGAAGATTTGTGTCTTCGAACATCAGAAGAAGGAGAAACACGTGAAATCCTTCTTATTCGCACTGCTTAACGAGACTTATCTGACATTTCCGGATAAGAGCGCTTACATGAAATATTTGTAATTCCCTCTCTGTCTAATTAGAAGTCGGACTAACTCTCAGAATTGTGCCATAAAAAGTGAAATGGAGAACATCTGATTCCCAACTGACATACTGCGTATTTCTCGTCTTATTCTACCAAAGAGTAACACGCGGCCGGACTAGTAACTAATGAACGAATTAATTTGTAATGACATTTGCTCACCAACAAGCCTTTATCATCTTTCCGCTCTCCCTTTAATTTCCATGCTTGCTCATTTAACTGGAACATCATCATTATTTGAAAAAAAAAAAAAACACAAAAAATAAGTTCTAGTTATTAAACATGCTCCAGTTCTCTGCCACATTCACAAAAAATCATGCAGGATTGGTATATTGAACTCGTGTTAAGTTCTCCTTAAGCGTGTTTGTGAGTGTTAAATGGTTATTTGTGTTTTCGTGATCATAATTGATCATGTTTAGAAAGCATGGACACGTAGAGCTAAAAAAATTAAATAAACATTTTTGACTGGGCAACTGGTTCAACCGTACTTGCAAGTACTGTATATTCAAATCTATTTATAAGTACATTTGAATGTATTTCCAAATATGCTCAAACACATTTGTTCTCATAATGTTGACAAGTATAATCCATAACATTATGGGAAAAAAAATGCTAAATTTTTTTGCCTCTGGATAAGTGCATTTAAATAAGTTTGCAAGTAAGTTTTAGAAATAAACAAAAATCTACATTGTAACAATTTCAACACTGGATATAAAATATCAGCACATTTTGCTTCAAAAGACTATGTTTTTGAATAATGAGACCAAGGCAAATACTGAAAAAAAAAAAAAAAAATCAGCCATGATCATGACCATGAATGTGACCTACAAAATAAACAACCGAGATATACACGCACAGACCTTGTTGTAATTGGAGATGTGACTGTGACCCAATCACATTCAAATTAATGTTAAATGAGAGTTCTCATGCAACACCTGCCACTATTTAAAGACTTGTGCTGCACCCTTCACTAACACTTGAAAAAGGCCCTCAAAGGAAGGAAGCATAGCCTGGAGTACTGTTGGCCTTGCGAGGGGGATGAAGATGAGGTGTGGTCTGGTTGTGATTATACAATTCTAACTCGTTAAAGGAGGCGTGTAAGAGGCAAAGTGACTATATCAGATACACAAAGTGACGTTGGGAGTCTCTGATTATCCTAAAAGAGGGCAACATGCAAATGTGTGTTTATCCTAGTGTTTTAACCCGAAGATGGCACTACACAATGTGTTTTGCCCCAAATAGCTTTCAACAAGTATCAACGGCTCTAAGGCGGTTGACAGACCAAATTGCCGGACCTCAGTCTGACCACATCGGTGCCTCGTCAATCGTCAGACTTGCGCCTGATCACAAAAATAGGACCTTGAATGTCAAAATAATATCGAGTTTAGAAGAAAAGAAAAGTTGGGTTGGGCTGAGCTGTCCCCCTAATGCTAAACAAGAATTAAATGCCCATTAACCAAGTATGATATAGTCTTAATTGTCCACATTATTTTACAGCATCGAACGCAAATATAATTGGAGAATTGATACAATGTGTTTTATTATTGGATATGCTCTGGAAAGCTGTTGATGTGTGAGGTATTTTTCTTTTGTCCTATTTTAGTTTATTTTGTTTTGATGGGAGCATGGATCGTGGACTTGTCAAAACTTGCACTTGGTTATTTTGGTGTAAATTTTCTCTTTCTGACAACCTCTTCCAATTTCCCCAGCACTTTTCCTTAGGGGGAAAAAAAAGCAAACATTCAGGGCCTTCGTTGTCCATCAACATCTGGGGTAGATTCTTGTGTGGCAGTCCATCTTAGAACATGAGGCAAAAATCTTAAGGTCCGTTTACAGCACCGATCTTCCTGGGTGGAGTTTTTCTCCTTGTGCCTTAAAAGGTTTTCTCCAGCTACTTCTGTATCCTCCCACGCTCCAACAACTCGTATAGTAGGTATACTGATCGCTCTAAATTGTCCTTAAGTGTGGTTGTCATTGTGAGTGTTATTAGTTGTCCGTCTGTCTGCGCTCTGTGATTGGCTGGAAACCACTTCAGGGTCTGTGGGTCCCCACCCACTTCCCAAAGTCAGCTGGGATAGGCTCCAGAATGCCCACTACACTTGAGGGTGAATGGTCAAGATAAGTGATGGGTGGATTCGGTATTTAGTCAAAATAGTGTGGGAAATTACTACATTTGATTCGGAAACACATGACAATTTTTTTCCCTAAAGTGAAGTGCAAGTATATGATTATTTTGTAAATATTTTAACAAGGTTGGATTTACAATAAATGTGTTTTTGGAATAGGGTGAAAAAATACATGTTCTCAGTTTTCGTATCTTGACTTTGTATTGTCAAAAAAAATGTCAAAAAAGACATTTTTTTAGTCTCACTGCCCTGATTGGATAAGATTGCTAACCTGGGAATGCTAAATAGTTGAAGCAATTCCAAAACCCATTTTCCTCTAAGCATTATCAGCCATTTATGTCTAAAGTGGAAAACTAAAATTTATCAAGCATGAATTTGCCAGGATCAAGCAAATATAAGAGAAGTCAAGTTTGAAAAGAAAAATAATGGAGTCTGAAGCCAACACAAATTAAGTGCTTACTCAAACCAAGGAAATTGCGTTGATATTTAAGAGATCTTTTAACTTGACGGGATTTGCAGATGTGTTATAATCTCACTGTTCAGAGGAAGAAGAAGAAGAAAAAGAACAGTGTGTTAAAGCAAGCAGGCAGTCTACACCGGTGCCTGCCAAGGTGTCAGTGCGAAAAGCTGAGAACAAAGGTGAGCCCATGAAGATAAAAATTGGGCTTGAAGAAATGAAAAATGGAAAAAACATTCACTTAATTTATTTTCCAAAGTGTCAGACCTACAGTATAAGACATATTTCAGAGTAATGGTTGTGATCCACATCTTCGCTGAACATTTTTAAACGAGTGCCTAAAGGTTTTATTGTAAAGGGAGCGAATGACGTCATTGAGTAGTTGGGCCAAAGTGAATCACGGTGCGACCCAAACCTGGTGGTTCAACAAGAAGGCTTTTAGGCTTTCCTCTAGTCATGGTGCTATGTTTTGTGCGCATGCGCCTGTGAGAGTGTCAGTAGTAAACTCCAGCTGAACCTTATTTTATCTTTTGTACTGCCAATCTTCTAAACTCTAACATCGCACCCTTTATCATCAATACGGAGAGGTTGATATTTCCACCAGTTTGTCAGCAGGCTTTGCTGATGCTCTGGAATGCCGACAACCATCGAGGCGTCACATTCGGACGTAAAATTACGCAAAACATACAAGCCCCCACAACACACACAGACTGTGTTTTTTTTTAAATCACACACACATTAAAGAAAAGAGGCAGACATGTTATGAATCTGAAAACTTAATCATTCGCTTTGTTTCTCTATTTCCCTCGTAACACATGCCCTGACAACAAATCCACTGACAAAATTGACTTGCCACCTTCAATCAAATGAGAACCAAATGGATTTCTGCCAGTTTTAAGCTGACATCATTAATGGATTTGGGAGGGGGCATGCTTTGAAGAAAAAAACGGAGAGCAAGGTCTGCCTGACTTAAAACGCACTCTCGTTTAGGCAGCATCGCAAGCTTTTTCATTCAAGCCCCTTTACACCATTTTTTTTTTTTTTTTTAACAAGTGGCTCTTACTTTTATTATCAATGCGAGCAGAGGACAGCGTTAGACTGCTGTGGAGAGAAGTGTGACATCCATAATGTATTTCCTATTAGAGTATGCCACGCATGGACACACCTGGCCACGTGTCACAGTGGGATGGACAGGAAAGTGGATGAGAATAAATGAGAGCAGAGGAATAAAGGTTGCCAAGTAACAGATAGCAATTCAAGAGAGGGGTAAAGTATGAGTCAAAGGAAATAGAAGAGATAGAATGCGTCGGGTTCAGGAAGCCACCGGACATTTAGTCCTTCATGTGACAGACGAAATCCGCACATAAACCAGCTTTCATGGTGAATCGCGGCTGTTAAGCCAATTGCTTTGAACATTTAAATCCTCTCCTCTTTCTTACCTGTGCCACTTCCATCCTTATTTGTCCTTCTCTACTGCGTGCGTATATGTCATTCTTTTTTGAACTCCCAATAAAGATGGAGGGTCTCATCTTAAATGATAATTATTTTGCTCCATATGCACACAGCCATCACAAATTGATTACCGTGTAATGCTGCAGGCACTTCCACTCCCTCCCTCTCGTTCGCTGCTCTTCCGCTGTGTGATTTTGCATTAGGCGGACTCCATTTCCAATCAGGCTGTCATTAAAGTGCTCCCCTGGGTGCATCCCAAACAAAAACAAGCACACCCTAAAACCGTCCCTGCATAAATTGTGTCTTATTCCACTCCACCTAAATCCTCTTTGTTTAACATAGTTCCCCTTTACCTGCTTTCCCATCAACCCCTCATATTATTTTATTCACATTCTAATTATACCATTACATTACCATTTGTATTCTCTCATTTGCATTTTTGTTCTCGCTGCCCCCCTCTCCCTTCATCATTCTCATCTGCTTCCTTTATGTTATCCTCAGCCTCTGAATATGTTCCACTTTTTCGCAGCACATAAACAGACAGTGCCCTTGGGAGGTGTTGGAGAGCTCCGTCTTTGTTTGCGCGCACCTCTAACTAACTCTCCATCTGCGGGGAGCCAAGCTCGACAGTGCAAGACAGATAGCTGGCTCAAACCCAAGCTCCTTTCCAATTGGACTCATTTCTGTCCCTTAACCTCACAATGTCTCGCTCCTTGCAGCGCTCCTCCCGGAACGAAAGCGAGCTGCCGAGTGTCACCGGTTACTGAAGAGACCTGGCGCCATTAATTGCAGTAAAATAAATCAATAACTGAAGCCAAATCTGTTTCAGCTTTCAGACGATCTACTCCAAAGCATATGACACGGGAGTTCATCATTAGGTTTTCCTAACGATTCGTCGCTCATTACCTCCCCCACGACTCCCCAGTTTAACGTGCAAGCTGAGGCCGAATGACCAATAGAGAAAGAAGAATCTAAGCAATAGCAACAGTCTGAAAACAGACTTTCTGTCTTATAATTGCTTAAGGCTGTAACTCAAGCCATGAAAAGTGTTTGATGTTTTAATATTGTTTCCAAATGGATTTATATTCGATTCAATATGAAAAGTGAATGCGTATTGAAAATGCAGTTATGGGGAAAATTGCAGAAGTTGCTGGCTTTCAGAATGTGCTGCACGGTACTTACATGCACAGTAATGCACCATCAAAGGTGCACTATGCTACGCTAAATTTTCTATCTCCTCTGGCTTTGATGGACAATCTCCTTATCGAGTGTGAAAAGAGGTTTTATCACTCACCATTATCAGGTTCAGATTTCCTGTCATGCTCGGTGTCGGTGAGAGACAGTGCGGAGTTGGCGCGGCTTGTCAGGCAGGAGCTCTGCTCAGACTTCAAACCACGCATCCACATGTGCTGCAGGCCATGAGCGGGTGAGGGTTCCACTTCCGGCTCGGTGTCCACATCTGAGCCGACGCCCAGGGAGTAGCCGCGGCCGTGGATGTGAGCGGTGGGTCCGGCGCATAATGCTTCCTCCCCGTCTTCTTGCTGCTGTTGCTGTTGGTGGACGTACTCTGGACTTCTCATCTGACCTGTCTTGCAGAAATCTAAATCTGCAGAAGGAAAGATGAGAAGACAGATTGCGAGCCTGAAGACGGCAAAGCCTCTAATACTGGGATGTGTTTGTTCTTCGCTTCAGCGGCTCTGCTGTCCAGGTGTTCATGGGCAAAGCAGTCGCTAGGGAACTTCGGTCCCTTACAATATTAAAAGGCCGAGCTTTAGATAGTACTGAGCAAAGACGAGTGGCATGTCTTTTAAAGATACTCAATAAATTAAGCCCTGGCCCAGTCCAAAACTATTGCAAATAGGAAAATAACGCCATATGTCCTTTAAATTTCTTGAAAATCGCAACCTGATGTTTGAACGCTTCTGTCGAAAGATCTGCATCATCCATCGATTCAATGGAGATCTTTCAAGTATGCGTGATCAACAGAGATGGGTTTTAATGCAGCACATGTAACATAAGTAACCTTGTTCATAAATTGTACTCACAGAGTAGTTTTATTGCTCTCTTGTATGTTTTTGTTCTGATACATATTTATCATGTTGTGCATGTTGTGCAGGTTTAGACTCATTGAAGGGACTTCCTCCTTGGAAAATACACATTATAGATGTTTGACTCCATTTTATCAATAAAAAGACATTAGAAAAGCACATGACAGTACAATGAGTGAGGGTCACTGGCATGCTGGAGCCTATCCCGGTTGGCATCACAACTAGACTGGTTACAGAATTTTGAAAGAGACTCATAAATAAAATGACTACAGAGCGGCTTAAAACTCGTGTTTACATTCCAGGCTATAAAAAAAACAAGAGCTAATCCTGCCTTGCTTGTCCCTGTCTGCCCAAATGTACATATTCCATCCCACTTCTGACTTAGACCAAATAAAAACAGCTTGTGCTAGGTTGCAAATGTTTTGTTATTTTGGCTCCGGCAGTTTATTTGCTATACAGGTATTCTTTTTTAAGGTCTCTAAATATAGTTGAATTAAAGTGGTTAGGCCAATATTAACCATATTTTAGTATGTAACTCATAAGTAACCGTCAAGCAGGCATGTTTTGAGGTAATTCAATTAATGGTGAAAATAATTTTGAAATTATCTTGATAAAATATTAACATGATAAAAATTTGACATTTGAATGGGTGTGCTGACAATTTCTATCCGTTGTAAACCTGTCTTGGTGAGTCAGTAATTTGCAGTTTAAAAAATAGGGTAAAACCATGTAATGGGGTAAATTTGCCATAATGTATTGATTTGTTTTTATTAAAAAAAATATTAATCCTTTATTTCACTTTTACTTTTATTGGAGTCACTCCATTCTATAAGAACAGTTCTCTTACGTGAGTAATTGTTCAATCTGGCTGCAAATGGCTGTCCTAACTCCTTTTTTAAATGAATTGCCCAAATATTGCCATGATTATGCAAAAGAAAATACTTATATAAGTTGGTTATTTCAGTATGTTACACTTTTGTCCATATGGTGCCTCTGTGCAATTACTGAAACACCTTTGAGTTTCATAGGTCAAAATGCCATCCTTGATTTTCTTCAAACATTTGCAATGCAGCCATATCCTGTTCTGACTACCTGATGTGTGTTATTGAACTTGAGATGTATTGAACTGCTGCTCAAACAGAGCACTGATCTCATCTATATTCTCCTTGGTGGGGTGAAGAGATCAGATAAAGATCAAACCTTATTAATATTGACTCAGACTGAGGGAAAAATTGAGCCCGCATGCTTTCAGGTATTAGAACGTCCTCCAATCCTGAGAATCAACCCGTTATCTGAGAACATCAGATAAACTGTGTTAGTTCTATGGTTACACCTCAATTCAATTCGATTCAATTCAGTTCAATTGTGATATACTTAAAAAGGGAAGAAGTAATCTATCATCCTTAGCTTCTTTGGTGGTTTGGAATTGGCTTGTGAAAGAAAGGGAGTTGTTATGATTAAAAAAGATATTGAATTATAAACTATTTATAACGAAGACATGTAGACTGCAAAGAAAATGATGATTTCCTGCTTTTATGTTTACTATATTTAATAGATGATGAATACGGTGTATGCAATAAACACGACTATTTTGCTGTATTAAAAACATCATTTTGAGCAACAGGAAGACCTTCTTTGTGAACCTTGTATCTGTTTTATAATGGATCATTCTGGAATTCAACTTAACAAGAACTGTTTGCAATTGGACAAGAAAAGTGTATCTTCACATAAAACACATCAACAGACATGCCAAGCCCTTATGAGTGTCAAAACCAGCTATAGAATGAAATATCATAATTATGTGTTTAAAAACAATGACTATAGAATTTGTTTCCATACCAAAAAAAAAAAGAGAGGAAACATTTCATAAAAATTCAGTCCTTAATCTAACTTCAACAAGCACATTTTGTTTGTTCAAGAGTGCAATTTCCACAATGGATGTGTGGAGGACTTGTTCCACTTGATTATGTTTGATTCACTCACTTAAACCTCTCTAAATAGCACCATCTTGCTGTCCGGCTGCCATAATTCAAATGAAGAATGCTGAAGTAGGTTTAAATATGACACTCTCGTCTGCTTGGGCCTCATTTAACACATGTAGCAATAAGTGTTTATATTGTCTCCCAGCCAATCAGTGAACAAAGTTAATAGCACAAATGAAAAAGTTATGATTAAATATAATGAGGGTTAAGTTTAGTTATACTGGACTTGTATTTCATTACTATTGATTATAAACAATGGAAATGCAGTTTTTTTATTGTATTTAAACCAAAAACTAATAGAAAAAAACAGATATTTAATGGACAGTGATGATTTTCGGTTATGCTGACATGACACAAAGGGGATTATTACGGTCAGCACCACTGATTACTGGCAAAGAATCTGATCTAGCGTTGTGCCTGACCTCAGCATATCATACGTACCGCATATTTCTCAGTTGCCAGACTGAGGGGGGCATAATTTTAAATTGCCCCCTCCCCAAAAAAAGAAGATACATGTGACATCAGGAAATAGAAAAAGGAACAGAAAACAAAGGCAGACACATATATACTGCTTGAAAGGAAATATGCTTTGGGAATTAAATGAATTTGCTGATTGCTGCCATCCATTAAAAATGTCACTGGAGGCGATGTCCACCATAACAGTTGGTTACTTAGCCACGCTATACTTAACTCTGTGGCCCAAAGATGAACAGATGTGCTTTAAATTACCAGCTACTATATCATTGACAACAAAATGCCATTTTGGGGGGATCATTTCCACCTCACATTAAGACGGGATCCACGTCATTGGTGTCATATAATAATTTCATGACAGAGAAAATGTTTGTCCAAATGGTTGTGACGGATATAGATGGCCATTTGTGCTTGTTAGCATGGTGGGATGGTCTTGCCGAAAAGCAGGACGTTGGGGTGGCAGAGAGTGCATCTATTGATCACAGTGAACCCTGCACAGCAGCAAAGTCCTGATGAGGTACAGCTTCTCTCTTAACACCATACATGACCTGCATAAAGGCCATCCATCACAGCACGCACTGGCCCATTTCTCCTCCTGTCACCGGCAGGGAAGAATTTCTCAGTGTGTATGCGTCAGCGTTACCTCGTGTGTGTCTGTGTGTGTAATGAAGGGTGGTGTTCCACCCCAGGTGAGGCCAAAGAGGTTTGGGGCTGACCCAGTTTAGCTGTGGGAGGGAAATATCTCCTCCATGGAGAGGTAATTGGCTGCCTCCAACTGTCCTTCTGGTTCATTGTAGACTGTAATAGGTAATTCACATAGGCCCTTTTATAAACGTGTGTGTGTAGGCGTGCGTGTGCATGCATGTGTGTGCGTGTCCTGGTCTCCTTTTTGAGCTTAAATATTTGTCTTCTGTGAGGAATTACGTGTGCATTTACAGATAAATACGTAGGCGCCAGAAGCACATGGAATACCTGGCTGAGCTTGGCTGTAGTTGCTCTGTCTTTCACGGTGCGATCCAAGCGTGAGGCGTAGTTCATGTGTGTAATCAGGCAGGGTTTCACGTGAGGTGTAAGAGCGGTGGTGAGCGTGACCGTCCTCGCTCTCATCAGACGAACTGGTGTAGGACATCTCCATTTCATGACGGCCCTTAGACAGCGGTTGGTAGGGTTTACTGTCCATCTCCTCCATGGCTTGAAGGGCATCCACTTAATCACTCAGCACAGCCACAATGCAGAATACAGAGTCTGTGAACGTGTGTTGGGAGGGGGACGGGGTAGGGGTGGGTAAAGGTGAGCGAATGGTGAGGACAATGGAGAGGAGGAAAAAAAGATGAAGCGGTGGAGAAAAATGAAAAGAAGCGGGGGATTGAATAGGCAAGGTGGAGGAGAAAAATAGCACAAAAAGTGTGTTATTGAACACTGTGGAATAATAGTGCAGCATATGCTCATTCTTATTACCCTCGACATTCAGAAACTGTATTTGGCCTGTTTGATATTTTACTCCAAAGGTTAGTTCCAAATCAATATAGAACAGAATGGACGGCGATTGGTCTGAATGCATTTGATGAAAAGTTGGCTTATCAGGAGCTTCAGCATAGTTTTCTTTCATAATCTAATCTTCAGACAACTTTAGACAGGTTTCGCATTAATCAAAAATGTGTTTGATGAGACTCTTTTATTAATAAACACAAAGACTCATTCACCATTTCATTACATAATGATGAAACAATTATGAACAGCAGAGTCATTGCCCGCCTAATTTGAGTCATCTTAAGTGACCTTCTTTCAGCTCCATTCACTTAGTCTTGTTCCTCTTCCCATGACATTGAGATCCACTAGCGCTTTTTACGCCAAAACTTATGATTTATTAGGACAATGATTCACAACATAAAAGATGTGATTCAATATTACTTTATTTGTTCTCCTTGGTTTCAGTGGCATTTTAATATGAAAAACGAAACCAAAAGAGCACTTGGTACCATGTTTTATATTATAATTTAGCTGTTATAAAACACATACAAAAAATAACAAAAAACATTTGTAAGGCATTACAAAATGTTGCAAAAGGAATTATGCTGTATGTTGTAGAGTGGCCACAATTAATAAATGATTTGACATTTAATCAATTCAAGGCTGACAGGCACGACCGCCCACACATGACCAAAGAAACGATTCCTCTGAAGTCTGCAAAAGTAGTTAAGTATTTTGTATGAATTTATTAACATTGCGTTAGGTCGTGGGGCACGGGACCTCTTGTCCCTAATGCAAAGTCACCACTGATTAGCTTTCAGGTACTATGCCCAGCCCGAAGTATTTCCGGCAGATATAAAGCTTCTAAATGGAGCTTGAGAGGGTCATTCCTCATAGAGACAAAGTGCTATGGTATTGACCTCTTCAGGGAGTCCTGTAGTCCATATATCAAAGCCATTAGAGTGTGCCTGCTCAATACCTCAGAGATATGCAGCAAGGGTGATCACCACCAGTCTGATACCGTCCAAGTATACACCTGACCTTTCTACCAAAACAGTAATGCTTGTATTGTTCCTAAAAGACTCTTTTTCTTGGACTCAGCCTTCTCATCCTGCTTATGTGTGTCCACACCAAAAAAAAAAAAAAGAAGTTTGAACTGTTCATGCACACAAAAAAATAGCTGCGACCAAGTAAAGAAGTCAACGGTTGGGGCAAATCTCTCGTACCTGTTGCTCCCACACTCACCCCTAACCCTCCCGTCTTCCTCGCTTGTTTGTTCACTTAACCAAAAGCATATGACTGTATTCCGTATGGACGATCACATAAAGCCCACTAAAAACTTGAGTGTGCAAGAATGTACACAAACTTGATTGTGCATGCAAACGAATGTGGAAACTCAGGATCGTGTTGACCAATCGGCAACCAAAGCTCATAATAATAAGAATAATAAAATTGCAATCCTTATATTGATTGGAGGCCTCCACTACTCTTGCCAATAAAGTTGCAATCATAGCCTGATCCACAGCAGGATAATTATCTTCATCTCACAGATCTATACAATAAACTGTAATCCAGAGCATTTTCTTTTTTATTGGCAGGATATATTTTGGGAAATCAAAGCCAACTATTTTCTCTGCTGCTTTGTCAGGATGGGATTGACTGGTGTCACCTTCTCTTTGGTACAGGGAGGAGTGAGTATACGTTACCCGTGAGCTCTGAGCTTGCTGCAGGCACTGGCTGCCGTTTGTCTCCGCAGAGGCCTTCTGTCCTGTTTCATGTCTGTCACACACTTACATGCATGAATGAAAGCCTGCAATCATGCACTCTGTGAACTGCCTTGTTCGCCATCATGTGCAGTATGCAGACAAAACAGCACATACGAATTGACATGCAAGATCTGACTTGTGGTGCAGTGTGTATTTTTTTTCAACAATCAACCTTCTTTCTGTTACACACAGTACAGGTCTATACATAAGACCTGGCAACAGAATCACCCGCAGTGTCTGCTGTCACAGTGTTAATGAAGTCAAAATAAAATGCTAACTGTATGAGCATTAATTGTAAAGCAGTGCTTTTGTTTTGACGTACGCAGGGACAAGCGAACTCCTGTGTGGAGTTTGCATGTTCTCTCCGAGCCCGTGTGGCTTCTAATCGAGCACTCCGGCTTCCTCCCACACTCCAAAAACATGCATGGCAGGTGTAAACTAATACATACTAAATTGTCCTTAGGTGTGATTGGGTGCGTGAAAGGTTGTTCGTCTGTGTGCCCTGCGATTTGCATCTAGTGGAGTTAGAAGCCCAATTTGTTTTGTCAACTTCAATTGTTTCACACTAAATATCGGCAGAACATTTAAAACCTGCAGTACTTTCAAAAAATTTGGGGGACCCCTGTTGCTCACTCTCAGCATTGAAGTGTCTTATACAAGAAACACAAGCAGCATTAGCCTCCATGGCCATAGAAAAAGACTGGCTGATGGACTGATGACTGAGGGTTGAAATGCACCGCATGGCTTACTAAAATATTTCAAATAGTGAATCTGTAGTTTGCTTCCCTATTTTTCTGCAATGCAAACGAAATAGCATATGTAAGGATGTGTGTATGTGAGTGAATGTGCATGCATGCACATGCGTTTTTTTGCTCGTTGTTCCTGTTGTTTTATTTTATAGATCACTTAAGTGCTGCATTTACCATGTGAGAACATTTCAATATTGCATTTTCAATGACCGTTTTATTGACTGACTCATTGATCAAACCGTACAAATGCATGGATGAGATGAAAAGTGTGGCAGTGTAGCAGCCTAGTTTAGGTTGCATGACTCATGCGCCGAGACAGCTTGTAAAATAAATATGAATATGTTCTTCTTGTATTATTCAATGGATTAACAAAATCTGTATTCATGTTAGTGCACAGGGATGTACAGTATTGGAATACCTGATTGACTAACAAACTATACCAAGGGTCACCAAAATATAACTCCCACACAGCCCAAGGAGGAAGAAAAGCCAATAATCATTAAAAATGTAAACTACAGAGGTTTATCAAGCGGGTTGCATATGATGTCTGAGAAATAATTAACATCACCAATCTCTTCACAAAAAATGCAAGTTTATAATAAAGACAATTTGCGCAAATTTGAGGTTATTTCAGAAGCGTGTATCAGACAGGTAGCACTTCTCAGAAATCAGTCATGTTTTGCTTCATCTGATACTCCACATATCAAAATAGTGATATAGACAATATCCAACACACGTTTTTGTATCTAACCATGGTTGTTACCACACAGTTATATGTACACAAGTAGCACCTTCATAAATCAAGAAATATTAATGTATTATGTATCAAATTAATAAGGAACACATTTGAGGCTTGCCTATTGATGTGGCCCTGGACAACTGCTCCAGTTTCTCAGGTGGCCCCTTTAGAAAATTAATTGCCCACCCCTGGGTTACATGCTCTCTCTCACCTCATTCTCTATTATGCTGCACTCTCTCCCCTATCGTATGCACTCTACAGCCTGTATCGTGTCCTCCAAGGCCTCTGCATTTAGAGACGTAAGCCTGCCGGTGGGGGTTATTCCCTCTAATTCTAGCCCACAGTGGGGTGCCCATTAGGGGGCTTGATTCTTGGTTTTGATGTCAAAACCTAGAGGTTGTTTCCTGGAGCCAAGCTCACTTCAAACAAGAAGCATGGGTTTTCTGGAGGACAAAGCGTGTGGCACCTTAGAACAACATCAGACTAGAGGTTTGAAGTGAACCTCTTCAGAGTGGTGCAGTTACTATTCATAGAAAAACACAAGTGCAGCCCTAGAAATGTCTGCTGATGTTGAAATAATTAGCTGTCTTACAGTGGCTTTTCAATATTTCTTCAAAAACAAATTACATCTCCCAAAGCACTCTTCAATATACAGGTCTAGCACAGGAATACTGATGGTTCTTTGAGTGTATATACTTGTATGTAACTAATGTAAGTGCACTGACTCCATTTCTGTGAGCACTTCTTGTGAAGAAATGCTAACAAAATTTGGTGTAAATTCAGGGCTCGTTGGTGACCAACTGACCCACATATGCGGCCAACGCAAGTGCATGAGTTTATGTTTTAATAATCATCTTTTGTCGATCTGTGATCTAAGCGTAAAGAGATGTGAAAAAATAATTGCTGAAAATTTGTGAAAAAAACGCAGCAAGCCAATCCGTCGCCGAATCAATCCGTAGCTGATGGAAAACCCGCTTTTGGAAAGCGCTTCGGAATTTTCGGTGTGGGCTCTATGAGCCAAAGCACCGACTAAAGCGGGTTTACGTCTGTTGCTCAAGGTCAATACAGGTGGTCCTCTAATTTGCGCATTCTTACGAGGCATCACGTCATGAAAGGGGACATTACATCCATGACAAATCCATGCGGTGATGAATTACCCAGCTCTGGAAGAAAAAAACCTCACCAAGTAAGATGCAACAAATTACATGCCCACGGTATGCTGTGAAGGCTTTTATTTTGGACTTTTGAACCAAACCTGCCTACATTAATTAATTGAATATCCATGCATCTATCAATAATCTAGAGCTGCTTATCTTCACTTGAGTCACCAACTACAAACAACCAGCCACGCACCCAAATACACCTAAGGGTAGCGTGTCCAATAT
Organism: Hippichthys cyanospilos; assembly: GCF_059441005.1. Classification (NCBI taxonomy): domain Eukaryota; kingdom Metazoa; phylum Chordata; class Actinopteri; order Syngnathiformes; family Syngnathidae; genus Hippichthys; species Hippichthys cyanospilos. The sequence goes on from NC_142381.1 coordinate 5,034,091, forward strand.
ACCTGCTATGCATGTTTTTGGAATGTAGGAAGAAGTTGTCTTTCTGGAGTGCCTGGAAAGAACCCACTCAGGCTCGAGGGGGAACATGCAAACTCCATACAGGAAGGCAAAATTGAGCTGTGGGGGTTGGAGTGTGCATCTTCCCCCGTAACTGCGTGGGTTTTCTCCAGGTACTCGTTTCCTCCTCCATTCCAGAAACATCAATGGTAGGTATATGCTCGAAATTGTCCTTAGGTGTGATTGTGAGTGCAAAAGGCTGTTTGACTTTTTGCGCCCCGCAACTGGCGGGCAACCAGCTCAGGGTGTAACTCGCCTAGCCCGAATACAGCTGGGATAGGTTTCAACTATTACATCAACAACTGTTTCCTTGATCCACCACAGGTAATGTGGGGATGAGCACAGTGTCATACTTTATAGCCCATTTCATCAGCCAGATGCAACTAAGGAAGTGATCTTATTCCATGCAAGACAAAATGTAATATTCATGATCTTCAATGATTAATGAATCCCAAGCTGCTGTATTAACCACAGAGCAGTCATATTTGTTTAGCAATGAAATTTGGTAATATTGATAGACTTGTTTTACAATTTACAGGAGAGGAAGAAAAGAACCATGAAGTTTTAACATTTGAAGCTCATCTCAAGAGAGCGCATTAATGGACCTGAACTGTATGAGTATATGAATGTCATTTGAGTTCTAATTTACATTAAATCTATAATTCATCTGTGTGTAATGAACTCCTCTGCGCTCAATTTTAAATAACCACACAAAGTGGACTGCATGCATCACATTACAGTGTTGCCCTTCCCCACCACCGGCGCTCCCCATCCCCCCGCCATTTACTTTTTGCCAGTGTTAACTCTTCTTTGTCCTCTCGCCCGCACGCTCCGCATACACACATATGCAGACTGACTCCTCTTGACAAATTCATGCGGGACTCTGCAATCAATCACTACACAGTTGCGACGATATTGGATCCGTCACAGACTTGATCAACTCTTGTCCGTCCGGAGCAGTCAAAGACAAACGTGCTACTTTAGAGGTGTGATCAAGGCTGACATAGACAACTTTGAGAAGATTTACATTGCAAATCAAATCAGGCTCAAAGTCCATAAGAGGTCAGGCAACAACGATGCACGCGGCGTGGTAGCGATAGTGTAATCATATGCAGAGACCATGAGAATTATGATTTCTCAATCTCCAGCTAACATCTTGAAATTCTGATGTACGAGAAGGCAGGAAGCATGAAAAATCGAATAAGAGAGGCGGAGAATGAGGAAGAGGCCAGCAGAAGCTGTGAAAACGAGTTTCACATTGCTGAATAAATGAGAAGAATAGGCAGGGCAAAGTGGAGGAAACGTTATTAGCTCATCTGAATGATGTCGTACAGCAGCAGGATTTCAGACTTTCACAATGGGGAGAAGGTCCTATTTTCATAACATCTTGGAGATCTTCCCAAAGCGAGCTGCTTTATTTGTTAGCTCTGGCCTTTGCGCATTTCAGTGAAGCTTGTTTGCACACGTTAATCCTGCTCTCAAAACAGGACCGCTCGCACTCAAGCAAGACTTTACCTCTCTGCCTCGGATGCATCAATTTCAAGTTTTAAAGTGCCGGTTCATTTGCATTTTTTTTAAATGCTATGTATCGGTTCAGTCATAGCCTTGATTAAGCAACTTCCTATAAATTTCATAATAATAGAGAATGCCGGATACTGCGTTTGGCAAACTAATGTCCACAAACAATGGCAAACCTGTGGTTCTTAGCAAGATTATCAAGTATGTGACATTTTAATCAACTCAGCAATTCTCTTAATCAGGTTACCGACCTTATCACAGTCCGGAATTAGCCCTTAAAAGTTACTTTTTATGAGATTAAAGGAAATATATAAATTCTAGTCTTCCTCAATGTAGCATTTGATACAACCGTGCAGCATTATAGAATGGTGAACAGGTTGGTAGGACTACAGTTTTAAAATGGCTCAGGTCCAACAGGTCCAACTCAAATCAATCACTGAAACGTCCTTCTACCAGCTGAAAAACATAATAGCGAAGGTTTGCCCATTCCAAGCAGACCTGGAGTTTGAACAGCTGCAGCTCATCCTGAGCACTGCAGCACAGGTTCTCACCAGAATAAAGAACATATAAGTCCTTTTCTAAATTGTTTTTACTCATTCCCGGACAACAAAAGACTGCAATTTTCTGCAAATTGATTATAAACCATGCAATACATTCAAGAAATGATTGTATGAACCCAAACTTGGGCAAAAATAAATAAATCAATCAAAAAATGTTGCTTAGAGTTCAAATCAAAGAATATTTTTTTTCATGCTTTTAAATGTTGAACTTTAATTCATGTGAAGTTCATACTTTGTGTATGTATAGAACGTATTCTCCAAATAATTTTGTCTACCATTACCATGTCTTGCCTTTCATTTTGTTTCTCATTACAAAGGCATGAACATCAGAAGGGAAGAAAGACCGTGTGAGGTTATAGATGCAAATCCAGGCTTTTAGGCTCCTTGGGTATAAATAGTGAGGTGCTCTGTCAACATGTAAAAGGAAAGTAAAAATCTCAAGAGTTGTTAGCATCATGATGGCTCCTCAAACATGACAGGCACCTCAGCCGAGAGATCCCTGAAAAACCCCATTATGTTAAAAACATCTGAAAATACAACAAAATAGCAAGATGTACTATCAAGGGCAGATAGAGGCGGAATGAACTGGGAGTCAGCACGCAACTTTCACAAGTTAAAATACCTGTAATTAACCATTGAAAAAATGCTGGTGCTCTGATTGTATAATTCATGTACAATCATAAATACATAAACCAAATCACATATACTGTGTACTGTATATAACATTTACACGTCACAAATTTACCCAAAGTGTTATACATTCTCTTGTTAAATTTAAACATATACCTTGTTTTAATAATATATGTTTTTAACTCTTTTCGAGCACAGCCATTGATTGACATCTTTTCAGTGCTGATTGATAGTTATTCCAAAAATTGACACCTCGAACATATACACACATTTGCCTGCTGGTGGCTAGCAAAAAACAAAATACACACACACACACACACACACGAAAAAAAAAAAAAAACACAGATAAGCCGCACTGGACTATAAGCCGCAGGGATCAAAACATGAGGAAAAAGTCGCAGCTTATCGTCCGAAAAATATGTTTTTTCTTTTGCTTGGCTAAACTTTTATGTGAAGAGAAACAAAACGTCATTCAGAGATGGTTTTCCTTGACTACTTGTTGTGTAAATGAGTAAAAGTGCTGATCAGCAAACAATGACCGAGCAGTACGGGGACATCCAGAAGTAGCTTTTCTCGAACCTTGTGTCCTCCTATGTGATCATCCGAAGCAATCTGATGTTAAAGAGCCCCCTTTCTACCTTGATTGCTTTCTCCCTCTCAGATCTCAGATAAGATATATTTGGTTTTCAAACTACTTCTAACTAGAAAGCCAAGTTTGTTCTGCGATACTCGCTTTGACTTTGTCACCGATTTTAAGCCATATGCTCATCCCCAAAGGGAAAAAAACAAACAGATCAGACTATGCAAAGTCACACATGCATCGCGCCGCTTTCCCTTGCTGGGCCACAAAGGAATTTGACCACAAATACATCGACACACACAGAGCGAGAAACATCCCCCAAAACCACTTAATCAATATTCCTGACAAGGCAAAGCCTTATTCAACACAATTGATATTCCTCCTCTTTCCCAAGATAAATACATGTCACTGTCCTCCTCGCAGGCCTAAAAGGCTGTTCACACTAACCCGTTTTGCAAATAAAGCTTTACATCAAGACTGACAAGCGCCTAAGCTCTCTGCATCAGCCACTACTCGCTAAAAATCCTGTTTCAATAATGCATTTGCCTGCTAAAACCTCCACTTCTCAAAGATAAGCAAAGTGGCGGCATTACAGAAGCAGAATTAATTGATAAATCAATGCCAGAAATTGGATTCAGTTGTTAGCAAGTAAGACAGTACTTCCTGCATAGCTCCTTAATTAAGTCGTTGATTATGGGGAAATAAGTGCGCTGAAGAGGAGTTGCTGAAAGGATCTACTATGACTATTAAGCAGCATAAGAGATTAATTTCTGAATACCCGGGGAACGCTCTTCCATCATTGCCTTACATTGTAAGGTTTGCCATCCGAAAAATAGAAAAATATGATCCGGAAGAAAGATTTTTCTGACGTGGCTCATCTGAAAAGCCTTACTGCTCCCTGTAGATTCTTATCCCTGAACTCTGTAGTTGTATCCACGACAGAATGTTAGCCGGACGGATTGAATGCTGCGGCCTTGAACAGGCGAGTGCCTCCTAATGACGTGTGGAGCGCGTTCCCAATGGCAAATAAACTCATTTAAGCGCATGTAGGTGGTAAAACAAGGTTGAGATAGACTTTTTGCCATACCATATACTAAAAACTTTATCAACAACTTGGCTCACATACTTGAAAAAACAGCCCATAATTCACGATGGATCAAGACTCATTTTGAAATAAATCTCCACACCAGAAAATAAACACATGCTGGAGAATTTCATGAACATGATTGTACTTTATGTATGTCTACAACAAGACCTCCAACAGTGAAACATCAAGCACTGTTTGGGTGCCATTCATCTTTTCCATGAATTAATAATTCATGATAATCTAGCAAAAGTGAAGCCATGAATATACACATGAGGCTATTTACCACTCAGCAGCAAATAAATGAACTTGTTTAGAGGAGAGAATGTAGAGCATATAATCAGTGTTTAATGTTGTGAGTAAACAAGTAGTTTGTCTAAGTAAATCACTTCATGATCATGTAACAGTTACACGTATAAATTAGTCAGATTAATAAATTATAAAACGAGTTGCAAAATTTGATGAATGACCTGTTCTTTAATGGCTTAAGTGGTCAGCTTCCTTGTAGCTAATCATTTAATCAAGAATGTTTAAAATTGGCTTTCTTTGTCAAGGATCATTTTCAGACAAGCAAGATTTAAAGACTTTTTTTTTTTTTTTTAATGGCGTAGGGGGGGTTAGCCTTCCTTCCTCAATAATGTGCTTTAACCTGAAGGTGAATTTCTGGTCTCTCCATAAATGCTGTCTGGAACACACTTAATCGTGTCCTTTGTATCAACAAGACAAATATAATGGATTTTGACTTAATTGTTTTGACAACAATGCCAAGATTTGCAGGCCGAGGTGAAGGACAATTTACGTGGTGATAAATCTCCGAAGAAACAAACATTGATTTTCCTTCCTCTAAAATTGTCCACTGACTTGATTAATAAAAATTTCACAGTGAGGAATGTGTCCCTGTAGGTGGACATGTGCTTTCTGCGTGTGTGTGTGTGTGCGTGTGTGTGTTGGAGTATGATAGCAAAGCTTTAGAGCGTGTGCAATTAATGTGAATTTTTGCACAACTCTTAGAGGTATTGCGGCTTCAACGCTCCAAAACAAACAAATATGCCTCCAATAACCCAATCTTTGCATTATGTTCAGAGAGAAATTAAATGGAAAAATCCACAATATGTCACAATCCACTAGAGACAAATTAAGCACTCAGAAATGACTGCAGCCTCCTTCTTGACAGCTTTTCTGTCTCAGCCCGCGAGCTAGCCACGCCGCTCTTCACATGCTAAAAGACGCGCACACACACACACACACCACTCCTCTTGACAAATTAATCTCATATTTTAAAGAAAGGTGGAGTGGCTTGACCAGTAAGCCTCTTGAGGCTCTGATCCTTCAGTCCTTAGACCAGAGACACAGGGCGTAGGTACAGGAGTGTGAAGGAAAACTGCAATTGTATTTTCACAATGCAATTCTCATATAACATTCTGCCTCTTGTTAAAGCACGTATAGTTCCTGACTTTTGCCCACAGCCCAATGGAGGAACACAAGAGGGAATAAAGAGCTGGAGATGCCAGTTGAGACAAAGCCAAAAACTTAAAAGAAGATTGCCTCCGGCATACATGCTACAAGCCGCCTGTGTGTGCGTACGCGTGTGCGTGCATGTGTGTGCGCACGTCTTTGTTTGCATGTGTATGAAATTGCATGCACAAAGTGAAGATGAATTTGGTTTTGATTGTGCTGTTGTTTTCTCTTTCAATTCTACTTTTAGGTTCGGCATAAAAGTAAAGCATGCTGTGTCATTATGCTGTACTGTGTGAAAGAGCATTGTCAAACATAAATGGGAAGCAAACTTACAGTCACGTTTTACAGTGGTGTAAATCTAAAGTCATTCTCGATATAATCAACGGTTTTAGTGGAAAAATGGATGTTGTGTACTGCTCTGCTGTAAATCTTGAGTCTGCAAACAAGCATAGAGTCCTGAAATTGGTATAGAGTAAATGAGAGATATCTTTCACATTTTACAAATATTATTTTTAAACTGCATAAGCGTTAAACCTTGTGACTCTCAAGGTGTAAGAATTTTTAGCTTTTAGGATAATGAACCTACTTACAATGTTAAATGCCGCCATTGAACATGTAAAGGGTGCCATTACTGTCTTCGGGTTCTAGTCTTGTCTTTTTTTATTTTATTTATTCATTTTCTTATTTTTTGTAGCGTTGGTATTTTTTTACCGCGAGGGTCAATGATTCCCAGGTGATATATATTTATATTGACGATAGCGCAGGATTACATTTCAGCAAAGAGCGAAATTTGTGTGGCCGTGTAAATTGTTCAAGTGTGTGCATCAAAATGTAATGGTCTTGTCATCTCATTTCTCAAGATGCAAGGGTTCCGCTACTCTGAAATGATCACCAGCGTGGCAAACATTTTAGCTTTCCGAGCAATTACATTCTTATCATATATGATGGACATGCAGAGAGAGGAGTGGGTGGTAAAATGTCACACTGGGCTTCAAATTGCTTCTTAGTACTGCGGTGAGTGTAGTGCTCTGAGCAGTACTATGTGTGTTATGTTATGAACATCCCCCTGTGCCTCTCACATTGTCCTTTCACTAATTCATGACCTCAAATTTATTAAGGAAAAGTCGTTTGGCAGCAGCATTGTGGGGCAGAGAGAAACATCTAAGCAATTCCACCGGAGAGCAGAGCATTTCAGTGCCATGGGCAACAGCATTCCAGGAAAGAAAATTTATTAATAATGCAGAGCTGGATAACAAAAAAGAACACCCCCCACTCGCAGCACCTTGCTGTTTGGTAGTGCCGTGCAACACAAAAGAAAATACAGTTTCCTTCAAATCTCAGGCGCGCAAATATCGCAAAGACTTTTAGAGTCTTCTCCACATGGGAGAACGGGAAATGTTGAGATGCAAAACTTAACCTAGCAGTGGTTGTGTCGCACTGGAATTATGATGGGACTCTTATACATGGAAATGACTCTGCATGCTTCTTCAAATTACCACAGCGCCATATGCGTGAGCGCTCTTGCAACAGGACTGAAAATTAAAAAATGAGAGAGCAACAGCTGAAGGAGAGCGTTTGTATCGGCGCACCGCTGGCCTCCAACCGCTTGCCGAGGAGTCAACTGGCTTAAGTTGATATGATTGAAAGTGTAAGGCCGAATGTTGGATGGATTGATTAGCCATGTTGGATGACTGACATTAATTCCAATGCCTTATCAGTGGTATATGCGGGGTGTGTAATTGCTAGCGTGACATTTCAATTCAAAGACCCGCCATAATGGGTGTGGCATTTAAGACGTGCTCTTAATCACCAGTAATAGGGACTAAAGTGAAAATCATCCATATGTAGAGAGGACACACACATCAACACACATTATTACTAGGTGTGTGTGTGTGTGTGTGTGTGTGTGACGGAGCGCTTGAGCACGTGTGAGTTCCAGGTTGTGTGTGGGAGTGTGTGAGAAAGGGTTTGCAGCATGTGTATGTGTATAGTCGCTAACCCTCATGCACAGATGCTCTGTTAATAAAAAAAAAATCAAAATTAAAAAAAAAAAAAGGAGCCAAGACAGACGGTCTTTTTTCACTATCAATACAGGCACACGCCGAGAAAAAATAAAGAACGGTGATCGTCTCACAACAAACAGCTTCAGGTAGAGCAGTGTGACATCACATTTAATGTATAATTGGTTTTAAAAATGACTGAGTAAAACAGACTGTATAATTGTATGAAATAATTGTACTATTTTCTGCCTGAATTGTAATTGTTGTTTCAAAAAGAGTATATTGCGATAATTTGAAGTTTCTGCTTAATCGCATTTGCATTTACAAATGAAAAATATGAAATTGCCTTTAGAACATTGTTAAATAAAGCATGATGAACAAATTCCATATTAAAATTGTTTTTGTCTTCTACACGTAGCCAATGTGTGCTCATTTATTTCGGCACAAACTGTCTTCAGTGGTCTACTGCAAGCAATTATAGTGTGAGGAAGAGAGAAGGTATAATTTGAATCCATCAGAGCATATCCAAACTTGTGCAAATTATGGCAGCTTCATAATAATTATGATTTATCCGACTGTATTTTTGCTGCCCTTAATTATTCGCCCTCATTCATTTTAAAGTCACCCAATGGGGGAAAATAAATATGCAGCTCAATAAGGAAATCTAGAGTGGGGCTGGCACAGCCCTCTGTATTCCGAATGTTACTGTTTTACAGGAGCCTCATACAAAATTCTTCACTCTGCTTTGCCTTCTGGACCTGTGCCATCTAGCGATGAACGTGGCTCTTCAGTCAAATGATGACACTTTTGCATTGTATAATATGGGTCAAAAATGTGCCGTTTCAGCTAGTGGGCTGCAGGTATTGGAACAGATAGAAAAATCTAAACCCTGTGGACCCAAAGTGGCCCTGTTGGCATCATTAAGCTACCTTGGAGCTGATGTTGATGGAGTGGCACCAGCTCAAGGCTACTTGTGGACCGAAGCCACCGTGGCACTTCGCAAACATGAGGCAGCCCAGTCGTCAGCGTTTGTGGCGTTTATCTCCTAGTCATGCTTCTTATGTGTACATCGAGAGGTGCTTAGAGCATTAGCACGCGCCCATGTAGCCCAGCGCTGTCCCTTCCATGCACCGCACACTACAGCACGCATCCTAAGAACAGCTGATGATCATTTCCTGTGAACTCACGTTGTCCCAGCAGCCGAGCCGCCGTCAGCCAAGCAACAGTGCTGACAACCGGTCACACGCCGTGCGCGAGTCCACTAAAGGCCAGAACAGGACGCTTACCTTCCCGACGTGCAGCAGCCATTCCCGTTCGCTCCGAATCCACGCTTAAGATCCAAATGCGGAGCAATCCCCCTGTACAATCGGAACCTCGTGACGTTGTTCCTCTGCTAAACGTGACTGAGACACCTCGCTGCGCTCATCGGAGTCTGCCGGCGCGCCTTCGATGTTGGGGCTGCCTCGGACCAGATCTCTGCAGAGAGGAAGGAAGGGAATCTGTTGGCAGGAAGTGTTATGAAAGCCAGGTTTAGCAGTGCGGTGGCAGGAGGGAGCACGGCAAGCTGCGATTAGCTGCACTTGAACCCGACGAGACTCACTGGTGTTGCTGATGCTGCCGAGGCTCCTTGCCGCTATAACAGCATCCGTGGATCATACCACCGCACCGCGGATAAGGGGGTGTGGCACACACCGCTTTACTCTTTAGCGTGATGCCACACATTACGCTCCAATTTAAAGCTCAACGTTTCATTGTAGGGGCACGGTGACTTGTCGCCGGGACGGTGCCCTCAACTGTGCTCTTCTTTTTTTAAAATATATCCCCCTTGACACATTTTTGACCCATAAAAAGATACAAATTTCATTCACCAACAAGTCCAATAATTAGCCCTACGGGGTGCATTAGTGTCAATTATACAGAAATGGGCTCCCCTGAATCTGACAGAGCAGCACACTACCTCATTAGTAAGCTATTTATGGTCATGCACAGGCACATTTTTTCAGTGATCAAAAGTAGCTTACACACAGCACAATTTGACATTATGGCGCTTTTTCAAAGATAATGAATTGAGCTCGACAGACGAGGGCCACGTAAAGACATGTTTTCCTTTGCTAAATCAAGTGCTTAATGACTCTGACCTGCGTGCTCCATATGTGTTGCTGTCATGTGGGTATTTGAAGCTAACAGAGGCTTCTACAAACGACTTGTGAATGACAGGTGTCCTAATGATGCAGTTTATTATTTCCCCTAAGCCCAGCACGCGAGGGGCTACAAACAACCATTCTGACAGCTGCTTCCATCTATCTGTCTTTCAGCCTGTCTCACCATATCCCCAAAACACCACAGCAGCATGCATCTTTTATCAAGATTGGTTCTGGCACTTTCCTGCAGTTTCATCACTGATTCTGAAAATTGAGGCTGCATTCTGGCACTATCTTGCAGAGCGCTAAATGGAGCACACGGACCTGGCGGGAGCAGAAGGTACCGTTTGAAAAATACAGTAAAAGCTGCTTTGTACCACATTGTATCCAGTGCGTCATTTGGGTATGGGCTGTCAATATGTGGCTGCCAGGCCCGGTTGCTGCTGAGACTGTTAAAAAAATACTGGAGGATTTTGATGAGAAGCCCAAAGACCTTGAGAGTTTCTGTGCTCGTCCTAATGGCACGAACATTACACCTCAACAGCTAGACGAACATTGTCTGTGAGAGCCGAACCCCATGAGGCCGACACATCTCACTGAGGCATCTCCTTGACAACCAGCTCATTGCTGAGATTTGAAATGTCACAATGTTTAACTGTGATTTTTCTTTTTTTTTTCCGCCTCCAACCATTGTGTTTCACTTAAGAGAGCCTGAGAGAAGTGGACTGGCCTTGTTTTGAAAGAAACGCTACCATCACAGTGCATATTAATGCATAAAGCATTTAAATTAGTGATGAAAGTTTTACTTTTTGGCCGTAGGGTTTGGAAACAACAGCTGGTGTCAACTTGGATTGGCTTTCATGGAAAAGAAAGTTGACATTTTAGTCTCATTAGCGACCTGATATGGTATGCATTGGATGCTCTGAAGGGCTGCTTTTGCTACATTTTATAGACGTAATGCCAGTTGTATTATAGCAAATGCCATCAGATTATACTGTAAATTGGATCAGATTGGATGAAATAATAAAGGACTTCCTCATATGGTTAAAAAAACATGTCAGCGGCAACAAATAGGAGCGGCCCATCTCCATAAGACCATGTTTGCTGAGCCAATTATCCCTGCCCTATTTGGATGACACGGAAGCACAGCTGAGTGGGATGTGGCGCACAGAGGTGGATTTAGAGCTGCTACTCCATGAAAGTGATTTGAGGGCGAAGAGAAAGCTACCCGTGATGTTGTGAATGCTAAAATGGAGAGTCTAGTGAGAATAAGTTTGATGGGAAGTTGTCCACGCCTGTCCTCTCGGATACACCCCCACCACAAAGTAAGCATCTTATGCCGTGTGGCACATCTGTGAAAGCTTAAATCCCAAATTATTCATACCCAGGCCAAATTTTTAGTTGGAGTGATCTTTTTTTTCTTCTTCTGAATAAGTAGGCTACCTTTCAGCTGGAACTGACTCAAGAAAATGAAGAAAAAAAAAAACACTATAAATACATTTTGATCATTCTGAGGAAATAACATTAATCCACCCAAATCTGTAAATCTGTAAATGTTGCGGCCTTAAATCACTCTGTCTGCCCTGAACTCATCCAACAATAATTCACAAATCCTACAACAATATCATTGATTGATGAATATGTTTGTCACTCAAAGTAATATTATACATTATGAGTATGGCAGTGTGAATAGGTTTTTTCCATCGCATTTCTATCACTTGTATCGTCTCCTCATAAGAATATTTTGACCTTCACCTTCAGAGGATTGTCTCATTCCTTGTGGAGTGCCCCTTTAACAAGCATGTTATTTATTTATTTATTTATTTTTTGTGAAAACACAAGGCAGATGGGTGACTCGTTTGCATGCAGGATGGTCATTCCCCTGCCACGTAAGATAATAAAGCACAGGAACATTATTGTGACAACCGCAAGGGAAATAGGGGAACGCCATCCAAAGACAATAATCCTAATATATATATATATTGGGAGTAGTCTCAGGATTCAGGGTACAAGGTACAGGTACAGGGTATAAACCGATTTCACCTGAAGGAAATGAAGTTATTAGGTCTCCCTCTTGCCGTGATAACAACTTCCCCCATGGGAAGTCTTTGTGTCTATGGGAAATGTTGTTCATTGATCCAGAAGAATGTTAGTCAGGTCAGAGGTCACGGATGTTGAATGAGAGGAACCGACTAGCCATCTTTGACCTCATCCATCACAAAGGCATTGTATGGAGTTGAGGTCAAATCTCTCACATTCAGGAGTGAAGAACTGTGTCTTGATACTTTTGTCCATTTGGTGTTTACCGTTGTGCTGCTTAATATCAGATTAAGTATGCCGTGCTACATCACTTCACAGCTTGAGGCCTTTTAAATGTTCATTATTTAGTTGTTCGGCTGCAAACCGTTTTTCTTTCCAGAACTCCTTGTCCCTTGTAGGCTGTAACACATTGGCCATTGATCAGTGCTAGAACACAGGGTGATTTTGGCTTGCTTTATTAGATACTAACAATTATCCTTTCAGTAATTTGCAGCAATTCCCTCTTGTTAAGTTCTGCTTTATTTCAGGTTTGGTCTCCCACCACCTTCGCCTTATTGCTGTGAAAACTCTCCTCTTATTATCAAACATTTATATTTTCTCCTTGTCTCTGTTGCATTCTCCCTATACACTGTACATGTAATTTGGATGGATGGACGGATGGATAGATGGATGGATGGATGGATGGATGGATGGATGGATGGATGGATGGATGGATAGATAGATAGATAGATAGATAGATAGATAGATAGATAGATAGATAGATAGATAGATAGATAGATAGATAGATAGATAGATAGATAGATAGATAGAGATAAAATATTGAAAATAATGTCACTTCACTTAAATTCATCATATAAAAAAATCACAAATTAAATGTTATTACTTGAATTGCTACTCTATACCTTCTTCTGCACCCCCGTATGCAGTATTAATTCATTTGTCCATCCATTTTTTTGGCTGCTTGTCCTCACAAGTGTCGCAGGCCTGCTGCTGTCTATCCCAGCTGTCTTTGGGCAATATTCGGGTTCACAAACACATCCAAGGGCAATTTTGAGTGTCCGATATACCTACCATGCAAACCGGCATCACTGAAAAAACCCAGTCGGGCACGGGGAGATCAAACAAACTCCACACAGGAAGGCCAGAGCCGGAATCTCTGGTTTCTCACTCTAGCATGAACCTAGCTGATATTCGGATCCATTCCACCAGCACTGTCAAAGTCTGTCCTTTTGTTCTTTCTTCAGGACGAGAAAAAAAGCAGGCAGAGGTGGCTACAGAATAACCGTGAACAGATAGAATCATACTGCAGATATGATGTGAAATGATTTCAAAGCGTTGGTATTCCCCTTCAAGATATTCTTTCATAATTAGTCATTCCCTGAAAGGCCATGACGTTCATAAATTCAACAATCCACATGTATAAACTGTGGCAGATTTGAGATACAGCAATATTTTAGGGAGCAATGGCGTGACATTCAATAGCTGGTGATGTGTGAGTGCAGATTAAAGCCCGAGAGGACACAATAAGCAGCAGACGAGGACATCATTGCGCCAAAGAACGGCTCCAAGGGTGCCATACTGCAGTTATTGATTCATAAGGCATATCTTTATCCTTACAGTATTCATGAAAGTGAAGGGAACATCAAGGGAGTCAAGTCAAGTGCTGGAACCAAGGCTTTGTTCTTGACACATGCGCACACGCTTTGGTCCCAAAATCAGGGCTTTCTACTTCGGACTCCTAAAATCTGGGGACTATTGCAATACACATCAAAGTGTGTGATGTGTATGTTTTGGGGGTGGTGGTGGGCGGGGGCTTTTGTATCAAGTGCCTGTGGTGTTGAGTGCTTTCCTCAATGCAGCAAAAAGCCCTCAGAGAGCGAATGCCACCCAAAAGCTTGGGTACTTCTACTTTTATCATGCTACACTTTTTTGCTCTTGCTGCCCTGCTTACCTGTGACAGGAGCGCTTTTCAAACACACCTCATTGCATTTCAAACGCCACCAACTCCCACCCGTATCTGCAACACACCCAAGCTTAAGTACGCAGCTGTCAGCTGCCCAAATACTGTATATCTCCCTGCTTTCTCTCCCACTCCTTTCAAACCAACTCCTTCGCAACTTTGAATAGTTAAGAAAATATTTTATGCATTCCTCAGCTGCCCACACACCGGCATAGCTTATAAACGACATATTGAACCTGCTTTTTGCTGACATCATACCACATGCATATTACACATTTTCAATTGTCCGTGTATGCAGCCATCTTTAACACATTTGCTCTTCTCTTACACATTTAACGAAGACGTGCGTAACGATCTTGTAGTTCAAAATAATAACATCACATCCGTTGTTTTGTAATGTCTTCGGGGAACACGTATACGAATTATGCAAATATAATACTCTGTAAAAGTAAGGCATGCCAAAGGCCATGGTGGCTGCAGTATACCAGTCTTGAGTGAATTAATCGCACGGTCCGCCTACACACCTAAGCATTTGTCAGAGACAGAGAGGACACAGTGAATGAATTTGCATTTGTTTGAAGACGTATTATTAATTCATGCCAATGAGACTTTGCATAAGGGAGTAAGTTTGAAAGGATTAAAAAGACCCAGTAAGCACAGCCACTGTTTGATCTTGTTTTGGCTTCATACTCCTGCTCCGCTTGTGGAAACTACATTACTGTCCAAGCATCTTTGACTGTAGATGGCCCATATTGGCTGCCCGTGACAACAACAGGTCGTTGAGCGTGGGCCTATCTTATTTAATCAGCATGTGTCGAGCTAAATAACAAGCTATTATTAGTGGCCGCCCGGCGGCTGCTGTTCACGTTCGCAAACAGCCAGTCCTAAAGGTCAAACACTGATAATGAGTAGAGTGAAAGCGCAATTCCTAATTAGAAGTGAATGTAAAATTTGAATGGGGAATTAGGCTGCTATGTGTATGCAAGAGATGCTAAACGTGCATTTGAAAAGTCATTCCCGCCGTACTTAGACCTAACTGTGTTTCGCTAAGTGTCTGTGCGTGTGCGCGCAGGTGTGTGAATGTGTGCGTTCCTCATAAGCAATGCTTGGTCCGTCTTGTATTTACTGTACTTTGGCACAGCTATCTCTGTGTAGGGGAGTGGGTGGCAAATGTAAATATAATGGTCACAGCATTATCAGTAAGCGCACAAACAAACACAAGCTTGGAGTATCTTTGCTCCCGATAGCAGAGAGGTGTCTTGGTTTGTATTGCCAAGTAAAAAGAAGCGTGCCGTAGAAGATTAAGCACTGTAAATTAACACATTACCGGTGGCAAAAGAGTGCCCTTGGTGCGTCCTGGAATCCCGCTTCAAACATGTCCCTGCAATGTTGTCGATTCAAATCGCTCTTGCAACATATCCGGTAAATACAAATCCCATTTGTCATCCACTTTCAATATGATCTTAAAAAGCATACATTGCATACTGAATAAAGTAGTCATTTTTCAAGTGCAGGCCTGTGCTGAAACACCGGGGACAGTGAGCATTTATGTTGCTTTTGTGCTTGAGCATTATGCTTCATCCCCACCTGCTCAAGGGGCGCTGTTGTAGTGCTACAGTATTTCCATGGAGGCTAGTGGAGCATAAAAGTGCCCTTCTGAAACCGCAGCTCCAAACTCAACGCTGAAAATCTTGATACCTCTGTCCATGGTGCTGAAAAATGCAGGCGAAAGTCCACCAATGTTAGTAGTATGCCACTTCCATATGAATTCCCAGCTGGTTTTGATTATGCAATGTGGTTAAAAGGAAGGAGTGCTGAAATTTAACACACTCAAGGAAGACTGCATGCGTGCGAGAATCACTCTTAGCACTGTAAGCATGTGTATTTTATGGTCAATCCAGATGAAAGGATTTGTACTATAGAAACAATATTTTGACAGTAAATGTATTGTGATAGCAAAAGTAACTTTTTTTTTAATAATAAAGTGTACAGAAGCATGGAACAGCTAATGTGGAGGATTTTTTATTTTCTTCTTTTTCACTGGCTAACTCGTTTAAACATACATGCAACTGCAGTCAAAACTGCTTGTAGAGTAAAAATAATACAATACAATGCATCGTTAATTTTATAGAGCTTTCACAATCGCTAAAGCTGTAAAAAAAAAAGCACTTTAAAGAGCATTAAAACAATAACAATAATAGAACCTAACACGTCAAACCTTGATAATACAGTCATAACTGTAAACAAATAAATACATGCTAAAACCTGCATTTACTTGAGCATGTGCAAGTTGTAAACAAAAACATATTTTTTAAGCGCTTGGCCTATTTTACCACAACACCTTTGAAAAGCCACTTAGCAGATATTGTTTGTTCGTCATTTGTATGGGCTCATTATTTTATCAGTTATGCATTTTTCCCCATAAGGCAATGGGGTTTGCAGATAAACATGTCAATACGAATGGAATTATGGGGACAAAAAGCTGTGTTGTTAACGTTTAGCCAACAAACTACAAACAAACTACAAAACATTGAAATATATTTGCAACTAAGTGTAGTCATTTTGCAGGTACATTTCAACATATCAGAAACACGCTGGTTCGTTCATTTGAGTTTGCTTGTCAAAAATTTGGAACCCACAAGAGCAGCTCTTCGTTTCTGTAAGTATAATTGAATTTTTCTGACATTACAACATCATTCTTGTAGCTTTGTGACTTGACTATCGTTTGTTGTTTGTTTGTTTTTTCCACTTTGACCCTATAGCCTATACAGTAAAAGTCATTCACCTTGAATGTGTATCTACGTTTGTGTGGTTGTGTTTATATGAATAAAAAAAAACATGACTTTTCACCTCTTTTCATTCCCTACATACTAAGAAATCGAAATACAAGTGTACAAAGAGAAGACCATGATTGTGACTGTGGCACGCTGTAACAACATGTGGATTTCATCATTGATTTTCTCTGACATGGCACAATTGCTGTGAGCATAAGCACACATCTGGTACTGCAGATAACTATGCTGGTAAAGAATAATCTTTTCATGAATGAACAGCACCCATAAAGTAAATCATGTTTACTGTGTCAATAACAGCCCGCACACATCAAATACAGCAGATCTCCTATTAGTTGTCAGAACCATTCATTTCTCTCATGTGTGCCAAATGGTGAACGTGGCATCCCTTATTCAAGATCCCACAGAAATGTATAGATATCATACATGTACACTATGTTTAATCCGTTATTTTCTCATTAAGTGAACATAATAATGTCATATGTTTGAAGGTCGATGCGAGATACAACATTGAAGCGGCTTTATTGAGAGTAATTATTGCCTGTTGAAAGTGGATTTTAACCAGACTGACTTGAGATCATTGAGTGAAATAAAAACATTCAAGGCAATGTTTTCTATCGACTTCATGCATTATTCTTTTATTACTGTATGCCGTTGCGGGCCACAGTGCCTGATTGCATCACTGTGAGAGCTCTGCTGTGACTGCCCTTGGCTTGAAATCAGAGTCTATTGCAGTCATTCGCGCCAATACCTCAAGATTCTTCAAAGCAATTGAAATAAGGAATAATCATTCCACCGGTATTTTACATTGTGCTCATAAATGTTACAGCTAGGCTGTTTATGATTATAAATAATTCTATAATATTGAAATAGAGCATTACATAAAAATTTAACAATGGAAAATATATTATCCATAATGATTATGTTATTGCTTTTCTCCTCGTAAGATTTAATCTCTACAAGAATTATGTAATACTATAATTATTTAACCAGAATGCTATTCTGTTAAGGTGAAATACTGTGAAAGATATTTTTTAAGGGATTGACTTAGAAACATCTAAGTTATTGTTATTTATTTCAATATATGCTGACTTTTAAAAATGGATGACAAATTACATTGTAACAGGTCAACACATTCTGTAAAAATTGTGCTGTACTATTAAATTGAGTTTTCTCACTAGTTACAAGTTATTGATTTTTCTTTTGGGCTGCATAAATCAGCTAAAAAAATAATCAATCAAAAATATATGTTCATGAAATCCTGGGATTTTATATTGTGTGATATAAACTTACAAACAAGTGAATCTCGTCACCAATAACCACGGGGGAATAAGGACCCCAATCAGACACACACTAGATTTCAGATATTAAAAAAAAGTTTATAAACAAAAGCGCACTACAAGCGTGGGACCAAGAAATCCAAAAAGTTACAAACAACATCACAAAGTGTAAACAAAAGACAGCCAAAAAATGTCTGGATGCTTGAGTTAAAGTAAACGCAAGGCAACGAGGGAGCGGAGTCCGCAGGAAGATGACTGAAACACAAACAACAAAAATAGCCAATGAGGGTGCAAAAGGCAAAATACAAACCAAAAATACTCTCGAGGGAGGGTAACTTGGGAACAGAAAGCTGGGGGCTTCACGAGTTATCTCAAAGATTCTCGAAGGAATAACCCAGCATTGTCCACACGCCCAAATAATATGCTTGCTATCTAATTTATTATTTGGTGCCTTGAGTGATCTAATGATATCACAAGCATTTTGTAATCACATTTTCTTCACAGCCTATATTCCACTTGCAATCAACGCATTGTGGAAGATAAACACACTGCATGTGTTATTTGTCTGTAACCCAATACAAACTTTGTCAGGATTTTGAAATAATAACTGGATGATTTATTGGTGGTGCATTCCACATTCATCTACCACGAATAAATGCTGCACAAAAAAAATAAAAAAAACTCCATCCAAGCCAAGCTTAATGGGACATAGAAGAGGTGTGTGTATGTGTGTGTGTGTCTGCATGTGTGTTTGTGGAGGAGGTGGTGGGATAAGAGCTTCAAAACACATCAATTGATAATGCTGTGGATTTAAATGATGCATGTGTCAATGTGGGAAGTACAGGCTTGATCCAGGAAGCATCAATGGTCCCAAGGGTGTCAGAGTGCACTGTGCTTCCCATCCCTGATTGGTCATTAGTTGGCAAGGTGTGAAACGCTGCCATATTAACGCTTTCACACACAGCCTGTTAGTGGGATGAAAGCTTAATGTTCACACACGCGTACACACACACTTGCAAACAGACCCCCCCACACACACTCACACACACCCTGTAACTTTATTGAGCTGTTATACTTCTTAGTGACAACATATGCGCCGACAGACCATTGAGTTGTGAGTTAAAAATTGAGGTGACATTATCAGTGTGCGGTGTGGTTTTATGAATTCACCAGATGACCTTTACTGATTCACTGTCACACCCTGGACACATGCAAAGAGGTGTGTGTGTGTGTGTGTGTGTGTGTGTGTGTGTGTGTGGGGGGGGGGGGGGGGGGGGTATATCGACACAAAGATGTGTTGTTTTTTATTTTTATTTTAATTCTCAGCTATTTCAAAAATGGGTGAGGAGTACATCCAAATGCAGATATTTTGCTGTAAGATGCTTTTATGTTTGTGTATATATCAAATATAAAACAGAATTTTTAATGATTATGCTATTAGTTTAACAGTCATCAAAGCTGTGGAACTCTCATGTCATACGCACTGCCAATTTGCAGAACTCACAGCTGTAGTATGAGGTCAGTAAAATTATTCATTGATTTAAATATATATATTTTTTATAATACAGCAACAGAAACAGCCTCAAGCAACCAGTATTCACACCAGTGCGACTCAAAGGGCATCCATGACAAACAATGCTGTTGGGGATTTAGTCTTCACTCAATTTTACGACTTTGCCTTCCGCCAAAAGTCATGTTATCAGGTGAGAGCGTGCCAAGATTTTGACAGCATATCCCTTAACTAGTGTGAATATTTTTTTGAGTAGTCTGTTTGTTCCAAGTAAAATCCTACATCCCTTTTTGACTTCAGGATACAAAAAGATATAGCGCGATTTCTGGATTAATTATCACCATAACAGAGCAAGACAAATCTAATTATTCACCCTTTCTTCTTCTTGTTAAGAAGCATCCAAGCGAAATCATAGTCTGGACTTGTTTACCCTGCAGAAGAATAAAAAAGAAGTGACAAATAAAATACAAATATGTTAATGCTTCTGCACAGGTGCTCGGCCCCACAATGTAGCTACTGCCCCCCCCATTCAGAAACACTTTAGATGTCACTGCAGAAGAATGAAAATAAATGATGGCTACATTCTTCAGGGTCAGGTTGTCTCTCAAAGCGGTTCACGGTGTTAGGAAAATATCACCCACGCAGACTTAGAATAAAACATGACGCTGCATGATTATTTTTAAAAACGATTGTTTCAAAAGAGAAAACAAAAGAAAAGTCCTCGCATTGATAATGCTGTTTATGCTACAAAAACAGCAGCCCAAATTCACGCAGCGCCGCTATGATGATATGAAGCCGACTGTGCTGCTAGAACTCAGAGCACCAGAGGTCCCTGAACTCCAGAGACAGTTCTTGCAAGGAACCAAAGGCATATCTGCAGGCTGCCACATCACAGACTACTATCTGTCTGGAGCTGGTGAACATCATCATGGGCTCTGTGGCTCTGGGTACAGAAAGATTCAAACGCTGAGACTCCCAGCGGAGCACCACTTTCTCTTCTCCAAAGCCTCAACATATTGCATTACACCATTGGGAGTTTGACTCAGTGCCGTATCTGTTGGAGGTTTGGGTTTTGCCTCGCAGATAAGTTGCATGAGTCGAGCTCTACCTGGCGCAGTTGTTTATGCTCGCAGGCTGTCTCAGTCGGCGTGAACGTGAGAGGAAAAAATCTGTAAACGGCGTCAATCACTGGAGGAGAATAATGTCGTTTGTGGATAATGAGAAAGGGCGCTGAGCATCACACTTACACACACGATTACTGACATCTCAGTGACTCTCAATGCAGCAGAACTAATTCACACGTACAAATGTATGTCTAAAAAATGATGACTTCACTTGAGGCTAATTAATAATCAAACAAGCCAATGAGCAGTGAAACACAGAGATGATGCGATGAGGCGAGGCTTTCAACCGTCGCTGCTTCATGAATTTCGGAGTTTATCTGGAAAGATTTACATTAAATTCTTGTCAATCCAACAAAGACTTGCACAACTTTTAACAGGAAGTAAACAAAGTTTAGACGTTTTAGGATATTGAAAGACATATCAGAAGTTGTTACTTTTTATACTTTTTACAGTTTGTCTATTTAATTTTTTTAAAGGGATAATAAAGGGAAATCATATACCAAATACTAAGGACTAAAACCTTTATGACGATATTGTCTGTGTTTTCCCCTTATCTTTGCTACTTTGCTTAAACTGTTCTTCTTCGGAAATCCAAAAAACGTTTGCCCTCAAAAGGGACATATTGTCACGTTCTTTGAGTTGGTTTCTTTCGATTCTAGTTGGTGTTGCTTTCTTGTTCTTTGTGTCAGTGTCTCCTTTAGTTGATTGTGTCCATCAGTGATCGGCAATCTGTTCCTGTGTGAAAGAAAGAAAGAAAGAAAGAAAGAAAGAAAGAAAGAAAGAAAGAAAGGGAACAGAGCGGATCTGCTGTTTTTAGCATGTAGTCTAGCTATGCATACTCGTCACTTAAAAGCAAACTAAACGTCCAAATGTTATCTTTTTCTCTCTGGGTAAGTGAGCGTAATCTATGTCACAAAGTTCATATCTGTGTGGTTATTATACTAAGGCCTGAAAGGAGATGAGGTATAAACTGAATGTACCTTTGGAAAAGGAATGTTGACTTTAATTAATGAACAGTTCACATCAGAATCCATTTACTCCCAAGGCGTTTAGCTCACGTTTGCATTCAGACCAAATGACAATTAGTATAATCTCTTTGTGGACTTAAATTCCCCGACTGTCAATACAGCAGACAAGTTAGTGCGCGAGAAGGTCAAGGTTCACAGCTGCTGCATAATTACAAGGGATGAAGTGCAATAACTGTGTCTATGTTGACTAGAATATCGTTCTGTATGAGTGTGTGCTTCCCCCGGAATACAATACATGATTAATTTAGTTACAGTTTAAAGTACAGACCAACAATTAACAGTATTAGCTGCTTTTCAGCGTGTTAATAGTCTCGGGTTGGTTCCTGTACTCAATTGCCTAATAATTGGACAACCTATTGGGCGATCACGACGTCTCTTGCTCATACCGAGGGCGAGGGGAAAGCAGTATTGATTCATGTCTGAATCTCAGATCAGTCACCCCAAATTATTCCCTTGGGTTTGAAGGAGGGGAATCATGTGACGGAGAATGTCTCTTTGACTGTATTTGTATACAGTACAGGAATGGGATGTGTTTAGCATCATAAGTAGCATCAAGATGTCTAGACATTAAGTGGGCCCCTCTGCTCACTGGCTAGAGACCACCCAGGCTCTCCAGGTGACATTGGTGGCAGAAGAGCCGGCAGTGGCTTCTTGTAATTGAGTTGAATAAATGATTGCGTTTCCTGCGGCGGCTGTTGCGGCCTTCAGCTTTCTGCCTGGCTAGAGCCACCGCCGATTTAATTAATTTTTAATTAGGAGGGGAAATTGCAGGCCTGTTCCACGGGGACCTTTAAGACATCTGTGCATTAGAGATAACACTCTTAAATACCCTGAGCCTCCCAAAAGTGGCACCGCAACTGGGCTCGTCCAGGACGGAAGGAGGGTCTGGGAAAGTTTTTTGCCTGTGCTTGTTAAGCTGGGCACACATACCAATAATCATGCCAAACTTGACCCCAACTCCCCCTTTTTGATCAAAGTCAGCAAGGGCCCAATTATCAGATGCCTCAAAGAAAGTATTTTGACCGACTATGCAGGGTTGAGGTGGTAAGACTAATTTTTTCTTGCCAATACGCCAGCAACCATGAATTTTTAATCCGTCTGGTATTTCAGTTGCAAATCCTTATGCTTGTCAACCAATCAGATGCCTTTTGTCAACGTTTTGTTGATAACAACAAAAAACAAAGTTCCCAGCCTGACGAATGGAGTACGTGCAATGGTGAGATAAGCTAAAATACGCTATTGTACTTCCTACTTCTACCTCTACTACCAGTGTTGGGAAAGTTACTTCAAAACTGTGAAGCATTAAATTTCACGGCATCCTCTGATCCACTCCAGTTCACCAGTATTGCAGGTTCTTCTTTACATTACATTAAGCACAATGGGTAGTCACTAGCAGAGGAATAGAGAGGTTGTTGGTTCAATTCCTGCCTCCGCTTCTACATTACTCGCGTTTCAATGAAGACGATAAGCACCACTGGTGGGTTGGACCAAAAGGGGGTTGACTCATAATTTTGTTTCCACTTTAAATTTCATGTTTTGGACTGATTCAAAGCATTCCAACTTCAAACTGTTATTTCTTTTCCACTCCAAATTTCACAATACAGGCAAAAATGTCAGCTTTTCCTCACTGTCCCGTTACGAAAATTTGGTGTGAGTAATCGTCTTTGGACACCCCCAGAAAGTTTGGTGGGTTTTTTCATTGTTGATGAGAGTGAATGTCACCTAGCTGTACCGAGCTTCAAATGTGAGACCTTAGGAGATTTGATCCATCCATCAGTCAAGCAGATTCTTGTCACTGCTTTAATTGAGTGATTGATTGTACTCTCACTGCTATACACACACTTTATGTAGCAGGCAGTTTATTTGCACATGCTCTACTGATGAATATATATATTTTTTATTTTGCCTCTTGCCATCTAATCCCTCATGCACTTAACTTGTGCACTGTGGTTCGGGCTTGATGTATGGCAGTCACAGTGCGTAAGAATGTAGCACGCGGATGTTCAACAGCCTGTTGGAAGATGTTTTACAGCCCCGGGAAGCAGTATGTTGTCACAACGGGTTCAATATCACAACACATCAAAATTTATTACAGGCTTCCAGCACTTTTCATTCATTGTACTTTACAGCGACGATAAAACACATTGATCACTGCAAATAATACTTTTTATTATTGAACATTATCTCGTGCTCTCTTTAATCAG
The DNA here is from genome assembly GCF_059441005.1 of Hippichthys cyanospilos. Lineage (NCBI taxonomy): Eukaryota > Metazoa > Chordata > Actinopteri > Syngnathiformes > Syngnathidae > Hippichthys > Hippichthys cyanospilos. The sequence continues at coordinate 5,058,057 of NC_142381.1, forward strand.
AATTATTACCTGTCTAGAATGTATGTGCGTGGGGCATCATACAGGCAAGATATAGGTGACGGATATAAAGGAAGAATTATAACTTGTACTTGTATCAGTGAATGAAACTATCAACAAGAATGACAATATTGTCATGCGGTGTGCCTAAGAACAAGCTGACCTTCTCTTCAAGATGCTAAGAGATTTTTTTTTTTTAAGAAATGTGGCAGTTGATGTGAAACTTCAAGAACTCGCATTTTTTCCGAAACAAAAGCAGTGATGTGACAAAGGTGAACATGACTAGATCACACAAAGAGTTCAAAACATAAGCAAATTCTTGTTTGAACTGCGATTGGCTGGCAACTTATTAAATTTTTCAATTTAACACTACCAGGTTCAGCAAGTGGTTTTTCAACCTATAAAGACCATCGGACATTGAAACACAATTTTATCTTGCTGAGAGAGCAACGCAAGTTTTTCCTCTGTTGGTGAGATTTATTGAAAAAAAATGACCATCCAATTTTCTCAAGTCATCCTGGGGGTGGTCCTGACGGTCCTTTCCTAAAGGTTGACGCACGTCAGATTGGAAAGCAAGGCCAAATTCCCCATCTCTTTACAATCTTTGTTAACTCTGTCCAAATACAGAGAAAAGCAATATAACAGCGTTTTTTTGAAAAGTTATTTATGAATTTGTGTGCTGTTTGCTATCATTCTGTTTCCTTGGGTTCAAGGCCACCCATTCATTCATCTAACAATACGTCCAACTATGTACAGTGCTTTTTCTACTATAAAATATTACCGTGTGACCTGTGGAGTTTCCTGGGTTAAATCAATGCCAGAAATGTTTTGGATGCAGCATTTTGTTGAAAGGGCCGATGGCAGAGAATGGAAGTGCTTAATTAGGCTGCTGTCCAGAAGGCTGTCGTGTGTGTGAGAAACGCCCAGTCTTTGGCATTTAATCTAAGCCTGTCACATCCACTTTGCCTCCTCAACAGCCCCCCAAGAGGTGTGCACGACTGAGGGGACACCTGAATGTATTGCTGTAAATTTCACTTTCCAGAAATCATGCTGATGTGGCTCTCATATGACACTGTGGTCTGTTTTTGTCGGATTTCAGAAATTTAATAGTGCTGTAACACTTGAGTCTTAATATCGTGGCCAACATTTCAAAGGTCTTGGTCTTCTCTTGGACTCAACTCCTAAAATGACTTGGAGTGAAGAACCGGTGTTTAAAAGACCACTGGGATGTGGTGTATGTGTAAAAAAAAAAAAAAAAAAATGAAAAGGACAAAAAAAAGAACTAGAAATATGTTATTTGGTATATAGCTGAACAAATCTAACAAAGATGCAACCCAATGAAGTAATGCTGGCTGAGTTAAAATTCTTAAGACCTTTGCAATGAGATACGATATAGATATATATATATATATATATATATATATACATTAGAATACATATACACTCACACACACACACTTTATTATTTTTTTTTTTGTTCCAAGTCTTTTCACTGCAGGTGCAGGTAATCAATTTTTAGACTCTGCTTTTGGCAGATATGCATTCTGAGACCTTCCATTTTTGTAGCCTGACTTTTCATGAGAGCTCAGACTGTCTGAATGAACTGTCATTTTTCTTTTGGCTTGCTATGTTTTACTGAATACAGAAGCTGTCTCAACAGAGACCTTTTGTGGACAACCGTGCTGATCTCCAGCATTGGTTTTAATAGCTAATGAGAAATAGAGCATGAATACAAAAGCTGTCTCAACAGAGAACAGGACAACCTTGCTGGTTTCAAGAATTGGTTTTCAAGCATTGGTTTGAATAGCTAATGAGAAATTGAGCATGGTTTAGTTTGTTTTTCTTTTTTTAAACCACACTTTCAAAGTTTTGGACAAACATCCTTTGAGAAAACACACACACACACATTTCCTAAATACAATACCCTTTTTGGGGTTCAACATCTCTCTAAAATGAATCTGCATTTTACTTGATAATTATAATTAACTGCATTTTACATGGACCAAATTTTGTACCCAGTCAAATTGTTATTCATAGATTAATGTACAATTCACAGACCTTGTAATACAAGATTTCAGTATCCGTAACAATAAAACCAAAAGCATTTGTAGGACTGTAAATTCAACCATCAAATAATGTTGTTGTTGTTTGTTTTACAAGGTTTAAAAACATGTTTGTAATCACTGACCACCACAATATTTCCATTGCTTTTTGACAGTGATCATCAAATAAATATCTGAAATGACTCCATGGTCGCTGTGTCGCCAAGTGTGACCATGCTATTTAAGTGACTTGTTTAGTTTATTACCTCAATAAACGTTCACTATGTTTACATGCTCTGCAATAGCACAGCTATTGATTATAAATAAGACCAAAGATTTATTACCCTATTTACATTACTTGGTTATAAAACCGTTCATTCATAATCCTGTTCTCATGGCCCCATAAAGTACATACCAAATCGACGCACGTACGTGTGTTAGGATCCCCCTGAAATGTCACCATGTTCCTCACATTCCTAGTGTCCCAAGTGGTCACGCTTTACAAAGTGCCACCAACCTTTAAAAGAACTGCTTTATGTTGTTACTCTTGCATGCTATCATCTCATGAACATGTTTCAGAAGAAAAATGTGCTGTTACTCCAAAATCATTTTGTCAATCGCAAAACCATTAAATATTTAATCAATTGTTTTTCAAAATGTGAAGAAGTGACAATCGCTCATTCCTGACCTGTGCCCTGGAGAATAGTCTGATTTATGTGACTTTTAGCGCTTAAAAGGGAAACATCCATTCACAAAGCGTTGACTAAAAGAGCTCTTCAAAAGACTTGCTCTTTCATATATATAGATATTTTGTTTATTTTACTGCAGATTGAGTTTTTCCTTTGTTTTCTTTTCTTTTGTTGTTTTGATTAGTTTATGTCTGAACTGGATAAGCAATTTTCTTGTGTCTTGTTTGTTTTGGTATGTCTGGACCGTGCGTGAGCGTATGATTGTGAGTGTAGGTATGACTGTGTGTTCTATAAAGGACAATGTCTTCTTTCCATTTTACAATTTGTTTTCATTGCATTCTTCTTTTTTTGGTTAATGGTCTCTATATTATGCATATGAATATAAGGAATCTGTTACCCAAAATTGACCGGTTAAGATTCTGAATTACTTACAATAAACCTTGCATCATTAGTCACTAATTTTAGTCAGTACAATTATACTTTGTGCAGAGTGGACAGAGGTTCTAGAGAAGGTGGAGTGGTCCCTTTTTTATCTTTTTATCGACATTGATGTTTTGTCTTTCCCAAATAGAAAGCAGTTAATTTTGAAAGTTATTTTGGCAAAGTCATTTTACGTGAAAATAAATATTTGATGTTGAAAACATCTATAGACCCCACATTCCTCTTCTGTTTCTGTAAATAATATTGTATCAACTGTTACTTCTTTAGGTCAAACGAGTGAATTTAATTCAAGTTCTCATATTGATTGGTTTTAGTAACACTTTGTGATAGGTTCTTAAAATCTGGTGTCCTTTCAGACTACTTCAATAATCCCTGTTTCATCTACAGCCAATGGAAGGTTAAAACTTCTTGTCTGCCTCCAAAACTTGTTACGATTTGACAAAGTAAATGATTCAATCATGAGAACTTTGACTTGCTTACTATAAACTGGGATATGATGATATGGGACACCCTCTATTAATGAGGCATGGAAGTATTTTTATGATGAGTGTGTGAATGTTGTTAACGTTCATGCACCTTTTAAAACTGTTAAAGGGCACCATCTTCCATGAGTGAGCGGCGAACTGCGTCTTTTCGCACAGAGGGATAAAGCTGGTAAGAAGTTCATCTTACACGAGACCCTGCTGACTGGGAAATATATAAACAGTTTAGAAACAATTGTAATGACCCCAGACCAGAAATGCCAAATCAAACTATTATAATAACCGTTTAGATGATCATGTTAAAAATCCGAGACAATTCTGGAAGCGGCTCAATTTAGTGGGCAAATCTGTTTCTCCTTTCAGTAACACGTTGATGATATTATTACTAATGATCCTATGGTTATGGCAAACGCTTTCCAATCAGCATTTCTCCCTCACACCCCATGTGCAGTCTCCTTCCTTCCCGGAGGGAACCCACGCGGGCTGGGGGAGAATATGCAAACCACACAGGAAGGCCGGAGCCATCTGGATTCGAACTCTGGTCCCTTAGCTGTGAGACGGACGAACGAATCATTGTTACTACATACATACCCGTTATAATTGTGAAGTGTGCCTCGTGATGACACAAAGCGAAAGAATGTGTCGTGAGTTCAGGTTTACCTGTGGGATCGTGCAGGTGTCTCATGTTTTCTCACTTGCTTATACCACATTAACACCTGCAGATGTGCCGTTGAGATCACAATCGAGACGCATCCCTTGTGACCGTTGTCTCGATGGGGCCGGAAATAACTAGATGGCAATACAGTAGATCACAATTACAGAAGGACATTGGAGGCTGGGCCAGCATGCTTGTAATAGCTTCAGATGGATTTGTCTGTATACAAAGTAGGGAGAGAGAAGGAGGCAGAGATGACTGCATCCACTCACTCTGATTTGTTGTGTGTGACCTTCTCCAAAGAGACATGGAAGTGCCATCTTAATTAGGCCAATCAAATGCTCACTTTCTGTCATATGCTGAACAATTTTGACAGCTGGATGAAAAGAGCATGAAATGCTCCATTTAAAAAAACATTTTGAAGTGGAATGCACGGCTAATTGATTCTAAAGCTACATAAAGTCATAGATCAAACACAGGCCGCGTGATTTGCTGGTAACATGCTCCCACTTTGTGTCAAGTCTGTCACAAATGCTTGTGGCAACAAGAAATTGACATCTTATGGTCTATAGTTTGAATAAAATACCGTAATTCCCCAAATATATGATGCAGTGTTTTCCCCCAGAATGAAGGCCAACGGTATGGGTGCGTCCTCGACGGTAGCTTATTTTTTTCAATTCAACATCATTCGAGGAAGATTAATCTGTCAGCCACATAAACTGAGTTTTGGCTCACAGATTGCACAGGTGCATTTTTTATCGGCTGTTTTCTTACTTAAAATAATTACCATAATGGGATGAGCTAGAGGATGGGTACGTCAGTTGGCTGTTAGCATCAAGTGCCTGTTGCAGCTAACTAACTGCAGCTGAGGTTGTTACAGCATATTTTTCAATGAAAGAAGCCAGCAGACTGAACCAAAGTCCGAGTCCAGCCTTGTTCACACACAGGAATATTATTAAAACCAAGAGGAAAAAGTTATGATGTTATGATCCAGCGGCTTCAAATAAGAGCTCACCAGTTAGAGAACACGGAAAGGTAGTCCATTTGACTGATTTATTAATTGCGTTTTTTTTTTTTTTTTTGGCATATAAACTTGGTGAAACACTGATGCAGCTCGACTTAAGGTATTTACAGTAAAATGAACTCCAACCATATCCGAAACATTAAACAGAAACCAAATACCTGCTAAATTGCGTCGTTAAGCAATTGGTAATCATTTCAGTCTGAATTGGCATGTAAGGCCTTTCAGGAATTTCAAGTTATTCACATGGGCATACTTGCACACGGCTACACACAGGTAAGCCCGCATCCGCAAATGTGCACTTAAATTTAAGGCACCCAACTGAGAGTAATGACCTTGGCTGCACACATAATATGAAATAAGCTAAGCCTTTCTATTTCATTAATGCAGCGTACGTGTAGCCCTTCAAGCCCTCTAGTTTCTGCCTTAACATTTAACCAGTCTTTATTGCTTGCTGACGAGGCTCAAGACAGCAAGGTCAATTACCAAGAGTTCCCCTAAGAGGCTACTTTACCTACCTCATCATTTTGCATAAAGTCTTCAAAAGTAACCATAATGATCCTTGTAAATGCCAAGCGAAGGGATTAAAGACAATTTGTTTTGTTTTGATACACTACAGTCATGCTTCTTAAGCTGAACCGGAGAAATAAAACGAGGCACGAGAACACCGTAAATGGTTTGTATTAAATAATATATATACACATCAGCATACAGTCTGGGATGAAGGGTGACGAACATGAACAAAATCACAGATTATAAAAAGTTAAGAAATTGATACCTCTCCATCTCTGCTATAGTAACACAATGTTAAATCGCTACGCTTCCACATGTCCTTCTCGATCCCTCTTTTTCAACTTACTCGAAATCTATCTCATAAATGTATGCATGTGCACAGAAAATTACACACGGTAAACACATTTCCGCTCATGACTTGGACCCCTCGCACGAGCTATGGTAATCACACTGGCCAAGCATAAAGTGTTCGCCCACCCACCGGCGACTTTAATAAAAGGTCACACATGAGGAGAAACAATGTAATTGTTACATGGCTAATTTAATAGAACACTACATAAGCTTTAGGCTGTTGTCTGCTATCGATTTATGATGTCGCGGCCCGATTGGCTTTAATAACAGTAGCCACTCACCTCCAATGTTTACTACATCGGGCATGTCGATTACATCATTTAAAATCAACAAAATGTACTGCGGGTACATGATGAGCTGTTTTGGTGCTTATTGCAGACGATAAAAATCGCTTCGAAATTGTCGGGCCAGCGCCACAGCGGTTGTAATCTAATTCTTTCGTGCAGCAATGGTATTAAGAGAATTTTTCATCTATTGCTCTCTGACAAGCGCATCTGGCTCCCCTTGAAGATGTATGCGAGATGAATTCAAAAAGAGGGCTCAGCTGACCTTTTTCTCTCATTTGCGGCTCTCCCCGTACGGTGGAAACTAATTAACAGGACATTTAGTTACGTCTGAAGGCAGCAACTGTAAGAGCGCAGTTAAGCTTCCCACGTCTCGAAAAGACATTTGTATGCTGCAGTTAACAAAAGTGATATTTATGAAAATGACAAGTTTAATATGCAACTCCTGCGCCCATTTTGGTTAGATTTTGCAAAGCACTCTTCAACTTAATGCACTTGGAGTCGGGAGGACTTCACCGATGAATCCCATGCATATCTGAATTTGATCTCCAACCGCTCTAAAAATATATGTTTGATGAAAGCCGGGTGTTACTTTGCGCATTTGTATTCAACGTTAACAGGGTGAGAAATCAATTCAGGGCTAATGGAAGTGATAAAAAATTAGATGCGAGAATGAACGATGCCGAATATTGACGAAGCAACTTCTGGAATAAAAATGCTGCTCTATTGATTCTCTATTTAAGTTCCCCATCAAACGTGATGCGTCCTACCTTGACACTAAAAAAGGACTTGTAAAATAAATGGGAATCCACTCAAGCTCAGTCCTGCCGGTCGCATTATTGAATGCAGCATCTCAAACACAAATAGCTGCTTTGACATTGATAAACATAACCCTCTCTTGCTCAACATCATATTGACAAACAACACTGAAGACAGGCTTATCGGCCCTGGCATCCCCTGCTGCTGCTATAAGTGTGTTTGATGAGGCCATGTTGGCAGATCAGACACTCTGGAATCATGGTGTATGGCGCTGCCTTTAAGGGAGAAAATCCCGTGCCTTTACCATGTTTTGACAAACAAATCTACCGTTATCAACCTTTACATAAATTGAACAAAGCAGAAAAACAGCAGGTTTATAAAAGAAAGCCTCGGCTCCGGTAATTTGCCTCAGGCGTCACGCGGTTCCAGTCATTGTCAATCATCTATTTAATGCAGTTGGAAAAGCAGGAGCCACCGGTGTCACTGCTCTGAGCTGCACAGCCTCCCTATCTCTGCTCCGCAAAGGAAGACAAAAACAATAAACACCTTAAATCACAAACCTCCTCTGAACGTAATTATTATTCTCTTAGTAATTCTGCCGCCGTCTCGGTTTTTTCTTTTTCTTTTTAGGTGTTCTCATTTGAATAGGATGCAAAAATCATGTCGCTCTAATACATGACGTGTTTGCTTCCTAGGACATTATTATGGAGCCCTTACAGAACGGGTGTAGAAATAAAAACGTCTCTGAACATAAAGCTCCAACATACTGTATAGGGCTGCAGACACTGACTATGCAAATGAATGTTCCACGCTGCCTCATTATGAGCCCTAGAGAGAGGTCGTTTTTCTTAGCTATTTTCCCGAAGAAGCCTTGGAGGTGGAGGATTTGGTCCGCGGTGTGTTTCTTCTGGGGGTTGTAAACAGGAAATAAATAAGTTAAAGAAGAGAGCTACGACTAGGTCGTGCGATTATATAAATTACCGGTTTTGATGTGTGTCTTCTGCCGGGTATTTGTATTTATTTCTGCCATGTTTACCAGTCGCTCACAAATGAACAGGAAATGAGGTTAAAGCGTGTTGGTGTTTTAGTGAAATAATTACGACTCAAGTTCTCCTATCACCTCAGGGCCCTTGTGTACTTCCAGTATAATTTCCATCAAGTTGGAAAGTGAGAAAATTATGTTTTTGGACAACATATTAAACAAGTGTGCCATCTGCAATCATTTATATATGCAAGTTTCAGAGTTTTATGGAGTTAAACTATGCTTCTGCAGCCATTTTGGAGCGTGCAAAATGAAACACCCACTCCCAGCACTCCTATATTTTCTCTGCTGTTCTCTCTTTGCAGCCTCCTCCTCTCCACTGATTATTTCTGGCGTTGCAATTTCCCCGTCCTAACCCTCATTCGCCATCAACATCAGAGCCTCATAATTAGCCAGCATTAATTAGATGCACTGGCATAATTGTTAATCATCGGTTACGCTGGGAACATCTCGGAGAACGAAGAGAATGTCAAGCAAGTCAGGAAGAAAACAGCGGCATAGTAACAATATGAGCAAGACGTGAAGGTTGTGTGGACATGTGGAAGTGCAATATAATGAGTACCAGTGCTGCTTTCCCCACAGAGACGGCACATAGTGCGCTGAAATAAGGCTGCTAACTTACTAATGACTCTGACTCTTCTCATCACCTGATATTATTACTTCTATTACTCTGGAGGAATGCAAGGATTTAAAAAGCGTGCAATGAGAAAGTGTGGCTTTGCCTCAAGGAATGGAAGCGCACGTGCTATAGTGAAAATGGCATTAAATGGAAAGTCATGGTGATCGTCTGCCTTTGGAGTTCCGCGCCTCGCTGAAAATGACCATCCCTGATTACCATCTAATGGAATTCAGCCGCATGTTTAGCTGCTCCCGTGACTCTGATCCGCTGTCCGACTCCTGTGATCAAACATAAAAACGGGACGTTGCCATCTCATTGTGGAATGAGCTGAAGGGAACATCGAAACCTTGCGTCATCCCCTCTCTCGCTACGTATCATTCTTTATAGCCACTTAATACGGACAGGAGTATTGGGACACCTGGCCATTATATGAATACTCTCAGAAACAAGCGCAGAATAATATAGGGATTGGTGGCTTGGTGGAAAAGTGGCTCGCGCGTCCGCCTTACAGTTACAATTTCAAATCAGGGCTGGAGTAGATAGAACCGGGCAGGGGTAAATTATAACTTCTGCCCTTATTGGTCGATGGTCACATGCATCCACATTTTTTAAAATATAATTTTTTCCCGCTTATTGGGGACCACTGATGTAGAGTTTGAGCATCTATAGATAGTGCGTGATGGGAGAGGTGGAACTGATTGTGCCTGAAGACTTTTGCCATATTATTTGCTTTCACCCCCTCCGTTTGTTTCCCGGTTTGCATTCTGTCCGTCAAACCCCATCTCTCAGCATGTTGATGATAATGGCTGTGCCTTCAGTAGACTGAATGCTAGTCATCAGGAGTCAAGAAGCGTCTTGCATAGGTTACATGGCTCATTCCTCATTCGCCATGTCAACTGCCTGTAAATGTTTATGGCTTTGTGGTAAGACCTCGGCTATTCAAATTATCTTGTCACAATGCATCCCTGAGCAAGAATAAAGCCCTCCTTTATGGGAAACTGTAAACAGTCACTGTGTGCTTCATGGGGAACAATACCCATTTATAAGAGTCCAGCAGAGGCCATGTCCAAAGGGGACCGTAAAGGTGCCTCCCCCTCCCCCATTGCTTTCCCCATCTTTCAGTCCTCGTCTGCTTTTTCTAGCCTTTTTCACCCCTCCTTTCCCAGGGCTTGGCTAAGATCAGGGTGGGTTTTAATGAGTGCCGCAGCCTCAGTCTGAGCCCTCCTCTCTATGCAGCTCCATGAGTCTCGTAATCCGCCATCGATCCTGTCGTGAGTTGTTGCTGTCAGCTTTCTGAAATAAGCGAAAGTAAAACAAAGCACATTCTAATTAGCCCACTTCATAATTGGGCATTATTACAACGCGAGAACCTGACTCAGTGGAGCATGATGCATTAAAACTCGGGAGTTAGCTTGTGACCATCTCGCCAAATAAAATCCCGCTTAATCAGTGAGTTCTCACTGTCGCAGATTATAACCAGTTGCCAAATAAGGATCGCAAACAGCATTACTGACTAAGACTTAAATATGGGACATACGAATATGAGACAGAGAACAATTCTCTTTTGAGTGTATGTTGATAAAATGACTGGCTTCTCCACATCTGAACTCGTACAAAGACATGAATATAAATAATATATGAAACATGCCTTACTTTGTATTATTCTACTTTTTCCAAGGCTGTAAGAAGTGATTCCCCCATAAAGCAATTTAATGCTTCAATTTGACCAAAAATAGACAACGGGACCTCCATCTTAGGCTACATTCAGATTGAAGGCATTTTTGATTACTGACGGACTCTTCCTCAAATGCAATTTTTTGGCTGACTTTCCATATTTTTTTTAGTAAATTTCTAGGTCCTTTCTTGCACGGGTCGGACTGGGCCACAATATAGACCAATCTGCCAGGTTGCCCGTAGTGTCGTCTAGCTGGCGGTTTGAGAAAATGGTGTTTGTCTACCTCTCAGCACAAAACATACTTATATATCTTGCTTTAAGGTAAAACTCAGTTATATATGAAAATAATTTTGACCTCACCGTGACCTGCTTTTAAGCACTCACTGCAGCATCCACTGAGTATGCCTAAATCAGGTAGAAGAAGTGAAAGCGGGGAACGCGAAACACAAGCTCCTGCTCATGTTAATGACCAGGATTACAACAACGAAATGGATGGTGCTGAACAATTGTCGAATGATGACTACAGCGCTGCCTGTTACTTAAGTAAGCCTCTGCTTGCCAAGAAGCCTACTTGGCCCTCTCAAACCACTTCGAAAAGTGCTCTTACATCTGATGATGTTGTCCGCGCACTGACCAACTTAATTAACTCAAGAAGTCATGCGATTGGAAAAAAAAAATGGTGGCCCCTGTGCAGAGGTAAAATCATTGAATAGTTCACAATTGTTAAGGAAAAAAAAAACAGGCGAAGAAAAATGAGGAGACTGCGTATGGCACGTGTGGCTGACTGAGAGTTATGGGCGACAATGGAATCTGATATTGCATGGGCTACCGGAAGTTGAAAAAGAAGACATGTGTGCTTTGGGTATCAATGTGTGCCGGGAGCTGCTACCAGCTGAAAAAGACAAGTTTCCCGGTAGTGATGCGGTTTATCGAGCAGGAAGAAAATTTCAAGACAACCTAAAGCCTTGTAGTATCCTCATCATGTTCTCATCGGCAAAAGGAGGTGCTGTGGAAAGCAGAAAAGAACAATATGTTCCAGCAGACCAAGGGCCTAAGTTTCACAGAGAACCTGATGAAGGAGGACAGAGAAGATAGACAACGGCTGTGGCTCTAGGTTAGGGATAAATGAGGGGAAAATTGCTTATTTTTACTGTAGGTGGTAAGGGTTTCATTAATGGCTCGGAAATACATTCATAGGAGGTAATGGGACATTAAGCTGAGTCCTTGTATTTGGTTGTATTAGGTTTGAGCCGGTATAAAGTTCATATCTAATGCTCTATTTTTCAATTAATTTTCTATTACTATCTCTAAATGTGCGGAGTTTACAAAATAATACCAAAAGCAAAGCCTTGTTTCTCTTTGCTTAACAGTTCAGAAAAGACTTGAGCTCACTCTATCACAAATGATACAAACTTTTGGAAATCACAGTAGGAGAACTCTATCTGGCTTGCCCATGGCACAGAACACTTTGCTGGAGTTGCTACGTTAAAGAACAAATTTAACAGGGATGTTTTGTTTACTGAATGTGGTCCTGCCGGTCATTTCAGCTGTCAGATTGTACAGTTGGTTTCTAATTTTATGTTTACAATTATACAAAAAAAAAGAAAAATATCTCAGTATATCAATAGATGATTTAATATTAGGCAGTTAAACTAAGTTTCCAGATGATGATGATGATCCAGGCGGTGATTTCAATACTATATCAAATAGTTCCTTGGATATGTGGCCTTGTGGCCCATCAAAAAGAGCAAATGCTGACTTTCATTTTCATTTCATTTTTGGAAAAATGTAACCTTGATGTTTAAATGGAAAATTAAATACCCCAATAATTGAACATTTACACAAATAACATGAACACATTTACATTTTAGCTGATCTCAAAGACTGTTGACAAAAAGCAGGTCGTGAAGCCAAAGACATTCAGAGAAATTTGACCTCTCGGTTCAGCTAGTTGTCGCACGAGTTGATGCTGTAAACTGTTTGTTGTGATTATATTTAACTATTACACCACAGTCATGGCAAAGCTCGCACGGTCATGAGGTACATATTGGAAGATGGATTTCCTTTTTGTGCACGGAGCCAAGTTTTATCAAAATGATGGATGTACTTTAATTCCGCAACTTGCTCTTTTATTCCCATGCTGTCACTCCTTTAGGGCAAACGTTGCTGCACACGTACTGCGTTGCCCGTGATGGAGGAGACAGGAATTTGCTGAATGTGTCACCAAACCTCTCTCTTACGCTATGGAATTTTCTTCTGAAGGAAATAAAGTAAATAGAAGTACTCCATTTGTAATGGCAACCTTTCGTCGTCATAAAAAAAAAATCATATTTACTGTGTGAATAACATTCAAAACTGTTAATAATGGATGTTGAAACACAATAAAAGGTGCAGTCAAACACAACGTAAAGGAAAGTTCACTGTTTGAAAAGAAAGTCATCTCATCAAGACTTCAATATTGTCACGAATTGCACGCCCGTAACTATCATACAATATTATGAAAATTTGTGTATATGTGCATTGCAATTTGCAGAGGACCGACTGAGATTGTACTCCCTCATTTACCCAAAGCTTGCTAAAACACGCTATAGTTTTTCAGCAGCCCTAATGAGTAAAGGACTGTAAAGAGATGGATGGATGGATGGATATTCCCTGTCTGGCTAAATAATCCCTTCTGACCTTTCCTGTATAATTCTGAAGTACAAACTAAACTCTGATGTGGGCCCTTATGTTTTGTCGTAGAGAGTAATGTGACAGAAAATGTGTGCATTACAGGCTTGATGAGTTGATTATTTTAGCAGGGTAAATTACATCTCTGAGTCCATAGCAAAATTTAAATATCAGAATTAGTGGAGAGAAAAAAAAAATACAACAAGCCTTCCGTTGACTCAAAGCCAATGAAAATAAGGAACATTTGGTGTGGCAATCCTTGCGTTAGCTAAGCATTAGGGAGGCTTTAATAAGCCTTCAAACTCCCATGGGTTGCATTCAGAGAATCCACTGGAGACACAAGGAGGAAAAACTGAGGTTTGCTTAGGCTTGATTGGCCAGCAGTGAAAATACCGTTTTCTGGCACTGCAAAAAAAAAAAAAAACAAACATCAGGACCATCAGCTGTGATACAACTGTGGCTGGCATCTGACCGGATGTTGCCTTGGCAACAACGAAATCATCATGGTGAGATATCCTGATTGTGATAAACGCGGTCACCGGGACCTGGTTGTCAAGCTGCTCGGGGAAAGCAATCAGAGCACTTAGGGGCCCATTGAGTTTTTGTTTGGGTTCTCTACCCCTTTGTGTCAAAGTGGCCGACCCAGCTCTCTGACGAACAAGTAGGCGTACTGTACCGGAGGCAACCTGTGAAATTCCATGTGATCTGCTTTGTAAGACTTAGGTAAACACAAACGTGAGAACACCATAGCTAAACCCTTGAATTGGCGGGTTGCTCGAACGCGCTGCTTAGGTATTGTTCACGAGACCCTGATGTTTTCATTTTTCTTGGCGAGCGATGGAGCTGCAGACCATGAAGGTGTTTAATAACAAAAGAGCAGAGCGGCTCATGATCTTTGCCTCTGTCATCCCACGGGAGGAAGACGATGGCCAGCAGCCACCTGCCACCGGGAGCATTGCGCTTTACTAGTGCCATGAAAAGACAGAGGCAACTCTCCACAGGCCAATCAAACGATCCCAACAGCTGGCTGGCTGCTCTCCTAAGCTTTGCTCTAGCTCAATCTCCCACTCCGTGGCTCAATCAGCCCCTCTACGTGTGCACCGTTCCTTCAACCGCGCACGCGGAGCATTTCCGTCGCCTCCTTCTCTCCACAGTGACAAATATTCACTGCGCTGCCCTGATTTATCCCGGATTAATTAGCGAACGTTAAATCGCCATCACGGGCACGATTCTCCAAAACACAAGCGGGGCCGCGGCACGGCGTACAAACACGTGTGCAGGTTGACAAGCTGCTGACCCGCCCTTTAACCCCAAAGGCATAATGTGGTTTATTATAGACATGTGAAGACTTAATTAGATGTGTATAATGCATGCCGTCCGGGGACTCCTAGCTGTACCGCTGTATAAAACGGGGCCCTGTTTAAAACCGGCTTTCCTAACTGCCTGCATTAGTAAATCTCTTTGTGTTGTGCTCGTGATGAGAGGCAGCTCATACTTAAGCGCTGCTGGCTCCTCATTATGACAGATATATGCTGCTTTGCTAGTCAGCAGAGGAAGATTTCATACACGCACAGCATTTCTCAAGCTTTGTGAATAATTGGCTCGGTATAAGGTATGGAAAATGGAGCAGTGTGAGCAATGATAAGTAATGAGCATCCTCATTAAACAAATAGAACCTGCCAGACATTATGGTTCATCTTAACACATTTCCCATTGTGACAGCCGCTGCATCTGTATGTGTATGTCTTCCTTTAAAATCCGCTCAAGACACTCTGGAGAATATCTAAATCTCTGGCAAATCATTCGGAGAGGTTCAGTGTCCTGCCCTGGAGAAAGCCATAAAGATTACCGACGAGATTACAATCTTTACTACAAACAGTCTTTCCAAGAGTGGGAGGGTGAAAGAGCAGGCAAAAGCAATGTCGATGAGGCAGATTAGCCTGGACGGAAACAAGAGGGACTAAACAAATCCACTCAAAGGGAGAGGACGGTCATACAAAAGCAATGGATGAGTTGCGGAAAAAAATGGAGGATGCTGCTGACTGCGGGAAATATTTATGACTTTCCCCGCACATAAATCTCGAATGAGAGCTCCAGTAAACTAAACAGACAAAAGGAAGACGATCAATAAATCCATAAATGTTCAGACTGAGCGGGTACTGTGGTATTCGTCACATGCGTTATTGGCATGCCGTGCGACAGAGTGTTTCAACCGTTGTGCCGCGGGACAGTAGTGTTCCGCGAGATATAGTCAGGTGTCTCATGGGAAACTATCCATTTTGTTGTCTTTTTTTGTTGTCTTTTTTTTTTGTTGGAATTTTGCCATAATTTTTGTCAACGTTGTAAGCCATTGTCGGCTGTGAAACTAATTTGTTGCAGTGTATTTGTGTAATGAATAATCTTTGTCAACAGGTGGCAGCACGGTACTTTGAGCGGTCAATATCTGCAGTCAACTTATACGGCATAACTCAAAATCAGACCAATTTTCTCCAAATATCTGTTTTTGAATATTATTTTGAATTTTAAACAAGTAATATAACAAGTCGTGTAACTTACAAGGCTTAAAATGATTATGTATACCTCTAATTCGATATCTTATGCATCCGCTTTAGTGCGTTTCTACTCTCAAGTGCACTTTTGTCATACACCGCCTTATTCTCTCTTTGATGTCAACAACGGGAATGGATAATTTTTCCGGCGAACTTTGACCCATTATGAAAATGAAAAGTGGCTTGACTTGTCCGTTCAAAACAAAAATGCTAGAGCAGTGGTATAGGGCACGAGTGGATGTCAGCAGGTGGGGGGAGAAACACAGTGAAGAGCAATGAAGACTTCACCGAAGCATTTGGAAGAGTTAGGGTTAGGGGAAGAGTAACGAGGTTGTTTGCACAAATGAAGAGCCGTAATGAGAGAATGTCCGAGATTTAAATGGGGGAAGCTATTTGGCGTGTCACATAGCGATGATGACAATGTGCAGCTTGAGGGAGCTTCAGCTTTACAAAGTAACATGATGCTGCCATTGATTTTTGAAGGGGCTTACCAACTCTGTAGCAGGAAGAACAGCCATATTGCGAAACATTATAAACACTGAAAACAAAAATTGCCTTCTCCAGTGTAAAAAGGAGCTAGATTATTTATTTCTTTATTTATTTTTGGCACGGTTCATCAAACATTCTAACTGTTTTGAAGTGACATCACACAGACATGAATATCAGTGCAGCATGAATAAAAAAGCATTAATGTAGCGCAAATGTTTCCAGTGGTATTTAAACAGCCTCTGCTGATCTAAAGCAATAACGAATGCCGTTGGTGTTTTTATAGCATAATAATTCAGACTATTCAAACAGTTACTGTCACACTTGTCAGCATTGTTCATTGCCTAAAAAAGTGCCATTGACATTTCACTTTAATTAAATAAATGATCAAATATTCATGTTTGTGTTATTGTATGATTTATTTTACTTGTAGTCTAACGGTATTTAATGATGCTCATGTGTACACTGAAAAAAATATTCCTGAGAAATTGCTTTTGATTTCATGGTCATTTCACTTTCAACGTCATTAATTTTTAACCGAGAATGCTTAAAAAATACATCTTTGGTTCTTTTTTTTTTCGTTCACCGCATAAGTTTTACATGACATGCAGGTGAAAGTAAATTACCACAAGTACAGAAGAATAGTAAAAGGCAAGGAAGAAAAAGAGAAAATTTGAATTTAAAACTTGCATATCTAAATGTGTTAAAAAATGATGAAACAACAAATCAGATTAAATGGAACAAGAATAAAAATGTTTTAAAAGGATATACTTCAATGTAGGTAACCAACAGAATATAATTGTGAGCATTGTCTATACCTTGTCTGTCAAATTAAATTTGATTTTTTGGGTGATTTCCTGCAAGTGTGATTCCATGTTATTATTGAAAAATTTGCCTGTTGAGAAGAAAACAGAAAGCACAGCACATGGGCTGGGTTATTTTAATTCAATCAAACCCTGCACCATCCATCCCTTGAACGCGTGCTTAGAGGAAATGTTGATGCTCAACAACTTAATCAAATCAAGTAAATCCCGAAAGCAGAATCCAAACCACCACCAAATCCTTTGTTGTGATTTCATAATCACCAACGTGTTTCTACTTGTGTATGTGAATTCTCCACATGGAAATATATTCACATTGTTGCTTAGGTCAAAACATTAAAACAAAAAAAAATACCAAGCCCATACACTTTTATTCAGACCTTCAAGATTGAAATGACCGAAAAGTGACTTAAAAGTACTTAATGTTGATCTTAAATCATTCGGGAGTTGAATGAATGAGTTGAAATTTGGAGGGCTAGTGCTTAATTCAAGGATAAGGCGAACACAAGAGAGTGAGCAGATGTAAGGTCAGGCCCCTCACATAAGATCATGGTCAGAGGAATAATAATAATACGGACATTTTACGACTACTGTTGCGCCCATACCATGTACTGTAGCTGTGGGAAGGAACTTGTTGGCTTAAATCTCTCCCAGAGGTCCAATTATCTCACTGCGAAATCTGTTACATTTCCATGTTGGATGAAATATTGCCTCATGGCTGGGTCCAGCTGTGGTTATAACTAGTATAATTTCTCATAAATCAGACATTACAAAAGCCACATGGCTATAAAGAAAACAAGTTTGGTTGCAATTATTGCTGGTGCAAACCACTCCGATGTTATAGCAACGAAATATTTCATAAAAATCATTTAAATTACATTATATTCAGTGGGGTGTAGCAGCGTCCAAGCGGGCCGGATACCTTCTGGAGTTTCTTCGCGTCAGCGCGGACAACATGGCTGATGAATTACCGCTTATAGAAGTTTGCCGGTACAAATACCTTAAGTATTCGGCTGAAAAGGACTACTGTGACTTAAATATTGTATATATATCCTGGAAAGCACGGACTGGGGAGAGATGAGGAGTCTGTTATTTACCGCCACTCATAATTACACATGATGATTTGTTCCCTTCGACCCTTGATCCTCGTGAATCCTTTGTCACACACTAGCGCGCATTGGAAAGAGCTAAGTACAACTTTTTGTGAGTTTTTTGCGAAAATGTTCATATCTCTCAGTTGCCAAACGTCAAGCTTCTGTTTACTTAGTCGCCCAACCCTGAAGGTAAACGAACATCTTTTTTTGTCATGTTTTACATTACTGTATGTACGTTGAATTCCACGATTATTATGCATCAACACAATTCATTAATACTGGATTACTAATTTACAGGGTTTAGAAGCAGTTTTTTAGGGATTTGAAACAGATTTGGCTACTTGCATGTAAAAAGCGTAAGTACTTATGAATAGTACAAAATGACATGTGAGTTTTGTGACGTCATGTGAATACTATCTATTAATCTCAAACCATATATAATAGTGTTAATAATCTACAGGCATCCTGAGAGGGATCCATCCCAGGTCGTGATTGGTCAATGTGCAGATTGTAGGAGATTGTTCAAAAAGAGGATTCTTGTTTTGATATTTTGTAATCAATACAACATGGTGACATATTCAAAGTGAATGCTTCTCTAGCTGCATTTGTAATCGCAATCATTTTGGTCACAAGTGCGATATGAAATGTTTACACCTTTTCATTCCTATCTGACTGGAATGTTCATTTTACCTCTTCCATTGTACTCACTGAAATCATCAATATACACAGTTGGGCCAAGAATGAAAAAATCTTTGGGTGAAAACGTGATCATGGTAAACAAAGCTGTTTTCTCTTTAGCACGCGTCGCGGTTAACGATAGCAGGCCGTGGAACATACAGAGACAGACGTGATACAGAACACCTCCTTAAAACAGGTTGATCTCCAGAGTGCTATAAAGAAGGATGGAACGGGTGCAGTAAATTCCTTCCACTTTGATCAAAGCACGCTACTGACACGAGAGATTTTTTTTGTAGAAAAATTGCCCTTAAACTCTTCATTCAGCATTGGGAAGTGACATAGCATGTTTCCATTCGGGTTAAAAGTCTAGCTGTTTGCAAAAAAATGGGAAAGGAAGTTATCCTCAAAAGTATTTTTGAGTGGACCAGATTGTCTTTGTCTGTTTTGGTTTGTCAGCCGCTCAATGATGGCTGTCTCCGCGGAGCGCTCAGTGAGCTGTTGATTGGATTAATAAGGAAACAGATTGAATGTGGTGGTGTGTTTCGTTTACAGGTTATTCCCAGTGTCCCTTTCCCTCAATGGTTGTTGCATGGGCCAAAGCACTAAAACCATTTGTTGATGGCTGCAGACCTCATAGGTCCACAGGGAGCTGGGATGGTTGGCTCACTGCACCATGCTACGCTCGTCTGGTGGTGTTATCTTAAAGCTATCAAAGTCTTGTGGAACAATCTTGAATTTATTGCTGCCACACATTGCATGTAGACTTTTCTTTTGATGTAACCAAAAAGAATTCATTTCAACACAATACCTACAACCCTGGCACTGATGTTGCCTTTTGAACATTGCGGCAGCAAAATATTCGTATTAAAGTTCCAGGAAAAGTTTCGATTTAGTTTGTTTGTTTTTGTGATTTATTTTCAAAGTTCCGCTCCTGTATAATTGCTTTACAACAATAAATACCTTGACAAATGACAAATGTTTCATTTCAAAAGGACCAGAAAGCTCCACATAGCTCATTTTTTGTATCATTATTTTTTTTTTACCTTTTCGGATGTTCCATTGTCATTCAGAAATATGAAAAAATGAGTCAACATTGTGTAATTATTTATCTTTTTAAAGAACCAACCAAAACAAAGAAGAAACCCAGAATGTTCTTGTTTTAATTTTTGCCTTAGATCAAAGTTGATTAGAAATAAATGGAAAGCGGTGCCAGACGGAATGTTTTCATATTTAATTTGAGGTTTAAGTGTACAGTAGTATATATCTACCACAATTGTAAAGATACATTACGTACTTTGATTTACTTACCGCTGGTTTTATCTGGAGTTGCTCAATGTTTTTTGCTGGTCTGCGGCCACCACATCCTCTGTAATTCATGTTATCAGTCGTTATAGTAATATGTAGTTAGTTGTAGTGTGTCTCCTTTCTTTTGTGTCCACCTTTTATTTACTATATTTCAACGTGTTTGACTGCATTGATTTTTTTCATTGTTTACCACTTCTTTAACAGTTTATGTTTTGATGTTAGACTGTTTGTGCGCCCGTGGTTGACTAAATTCCGTTTTAATAAACGTCTACTGTCAAGGTTGTGAGATCTGAGATACAATTATGGACCGTATTGTTCAATAGAACAAAGCGTGTGGTTCTTAAGGCATTGTGGAAGTTGTTATGGCTGACTAGACAAGAGTGAAAAAAACGATTTACACATTTACACTCCATTTTACTTGGCATCCAGAGTAACTCCTCCTACAGCAAACTCTCAAATCGAAAAATGATGTCCCCTTCATGCACCCCCCCCCCCACACACACACACACGCACACACACATCCCTCCCCCATCTCACTCAAGGCAGACTCTCTTGTTTCTGTTTATTGTGGTCGGCAACATGACAATTGCTTTCAGTATTGATTGTCTGTCTAATGCCACTATTTTTCAGTACGTTATTGTTCATGAATGTAAATTAAAAAAAACACACCTGAAGACTATAGACCTGAGTTTGGTTGAATTTCTTTACCAGTAATTAATTTTCGGAACTGTCCGACAACGTGTCTTTGGAGGGGTGTCATCCGAGAAAGTCACTATAGTATATATCAGGTTGCAGCCAATATACATTTTACATGCCAGGAAGCTGATTATTGGTTTCAAACATGTTTTATCCATGACATAGCTGAGTGATCATATGATGTATTGTGTTTGTAGTTGGGTTTTGGGTTGACAAGCTAATGTATCTTTAATGATTCTTGTTACCGGACATCTGGGTCAGGAAAACATCAATCAAGTCAAACTCACTTGTGAGCCCTTTTTCAATATCCTCAAATTTGTAACGTGGGCTTGAAATTAAATTTTGAAAATGTTGTCATTTTGATTTTTCATTTTGCTAATGGTTTTTTTTCAGTTTGAAATTCTTAACCTGAGGCCGAAATTTGATTTGGGAAATGTTGTCTTTTTTCATTTATTTTTTATCTTTCCTACGGATAAAACAGCATGCAGTAGTATATTTTACAAACAAAGTTGTCAGTCCCCTTTCAAAAAGACCAGCAAACAGTATTATTTGTAATTTAAGTCCTGTGACTTAAATCACACATTATTATTTTCTTTTATTAGTTTATTAACAGATGATTTTTTAAATTTAGACTTAATTAAAATAAATCATAATTAAAGTGGAAGAAGTACAAAACTTAAGGGCCTATACCTTACCAAGTCACATCCTGTTAAAGCATGCAAACACTCATTTCACAGATTTACTCTGGCATTACGAGTGCAACCTACATAGTTTTAAAACATCCATTTACATCACTGACTCATGCTGGATTAAACATCTTGTCCAAGATTAGAGTCATTATGCCACTGGCAGGAATTGTGATCCAAGTTGCCCCCTACAAAACACTTTGCGGTAAAAAATAGTGACATCTGAAACAACTGATGAATTCATTGGGAGCTCCCCAAAAAAATCCATCGCGAATGATTTCCCCATCTGTAAAACACAGAATGTGGACATTAATAATTCATTAAGATTCAGGGTGGAATTGATCCACTGAGTATAGATTAGAGAATTGCTCAACACACACGCAGGGAATTTACCCATATGCGCTTTTTTGTGCCTGTTATCACAAGTTCTCAAGAATATGTGATGGGAAAAAAATGTCAAAAATATAGCGTGTGATTTTGTTAATGAATATTATTGAATAGCAGAAAAAAATCTCAGAAATACAGTATGTCTGTAATTTTGATGAATAAGATGAAATACTAAAAAATAAAAAAAATGGTGGCGCATATAGAGGTGTATTAACACCTCTATAAAGTGTTCCGAACATACAATAGTAAACCTTCATTATGAAAAGAAAGGTGGACTTGAAATAGTTTTGAGAAGTAAATGCAACATTCTTGTTCTTGAGGACAAAGTAGAAATTCTTGTTGAATGTTTTTCAACCTTTCATTCAGTCTGGTTTCAAACTACAGTAGTTGAACAATGCATCTCTTATCCAATTATCAAGCAATTGTGACATCACCGCTGCTGAGGAAAAGGAAGAAAACACTATCTGAAATGAAGATAAGAAAATGAAAAAGATGCAAATGGACACAAGTCCGTTGGATTTGTTTTAGGTTGAATGCCTAATTGGTCGCATGAGAAAATTTGCAGATGCGGTGATTTTGCAGTCGCCCACTCCGCAACGCTTAGAAAAGCTCTGAGGCGAGTATGTGCACAATGCACAAAAACACACATAGGCGACAGTAACACCCCACCTCCCTTGCTGTAACAATAGCTTGGTGTGAAAGAATTCAAGCTGCATTGTATGTCAAGGAATTCTCTTCTGGTCTTTTTGTGTCAGCTCCCTTGCCAGACATCTTTTGTTCAAGCACCCAAGATGTTGAAAGGTAACAGCAGAGCTTGCTGTGTGTCCTGTTTTTTGTCCTTTCCATAAGGAATTCTCCCTCACCTGCTATTAACCAGCACTCTGCCTGCAGCGTTGAGTCACATTTTAGAGGAGGAGGAGATAAAACTGTTTCCCCCCCACCCCATTGGAGATGAGAACGGAGCCTAACTAGCCTGCTAGTTTCTGCACAACAAATACTAACTCTTACTAAGAGAGACATACATTACCGTAGTTGGGAGGCTTGCTTTCAACACAGTCACCTTTCAGTTGATAAAGATGCTATAAAAATAATACCAAACAAAATGTGCAGGCTTATAATGAGCTGCAGAGGGAGTGGAGGACACCTGTTTGTTTATACAATATTTCACAAACAGTGTGCGGTTAATCACCTAAGGTGCTGCTGAGGTGATGCTCATCTGCATCAAAACAAAGAGGTCGGCCCACATGAAACACAGAGGACAGATGCCGTTCCATTTTGCTTTCGCTTTTCACTTTTAATGTATGTTTCCTCTCTGGTGAAAACACGCTTGCAGATGTTCTGCAATGCTCGGCACCTGCAGCTCCCGCTTGTTCACCATCAAACGACAGCTTTAGATTTAGGTACACATTACGGGTTGCTCGGGCCCAGTGCCAATTTAGTATCAAATTGTATTTGTATGGCACAAATAAGGAACTGTGAGCAGTCCTGTTTGGGCAGATGATGATGTAATCTAAGGTGATCAAACTGCCCTTGGAGTAACTTATGTGTCCGTGTATGATCTTCTAACCCACTTAATTGCCAGGGAGGTGTAAATATGAAAATGAAATGATAAGAATACTGATTATAATTATAGTAAACAACAATTATAATAACAATTACGCTTTTACTGAATTGCAGAATGCGGAATGTGTCTATTTTTGCCTGGATCAAATTGCATTAGACTAGCTGGTACCTCCATCAAAAGTTATATACTATTTTCAGCCACTAAATTGTCATTTGAGCTGGGTCATCGCAAAACAAATGTCAATCAGACTCCAATACAACCATCGTGGCTTAGAGCCGTCCGTCAAAATCCGAAAGGAAAAAGAAGCCATGCACCGGCACGAAAATCAAGAGGTCTCAGTTTTTACGCTCAATTGTAGGTGCGCCATCTATGAATACAAAGGCCAATCACATAAATAAAATGCCCCGCCTCTGTTTGCCTTACTTGTCAAATTGTCAATAAGTAACAAAGAGAATCCAATTACATTTTTCTTATTTTCACTAGCTTTGTTGCCTCCGATAGCCCTTCAAAAGCTGTAGTTACCACTTTATTCGGTGCCTCCATAAAGTTGATTTATACGCTGTTATCACAAGGCTGGAAAGAAAATGTCAATACACAATAAAAAGGTGTGAACAGAGAAAGAGACAGACTTCATTAATGCTGAGCTAGCGCTGCGAACGCCTATTGATAAGTGACAGACAAGTGCAGTATATGAGTGGTGGAGCAATCGAGTTTTTGCCCCTCATTGACATGTTTGGACTCTCATTGATTCCTTATATGCAGCAGGCTCCAGCAGAAAAACTAGGTGAACCCTTTATAAACAAGACATATCACAAGTTTTGGCGGCATTTAGCATGTAGTTCTAATGCTAATTAAAAAAAAAAAAAGAGCCAACCACTGTTTGTGAACTTCATTATGAGTTAGTCAAAAGACTGTCTTTAACCAGTAGCTAAAATAATAATATTATGAAAACGTTTTTTTGAACAAAAGGGCAATACAAATAAAATTTGATTGATTGACAAGTTTATTGATATTAAATAGCTCGTCAAGCGGTGATGAACGAACACATTACCTTCAGGTTGGAAAAATTACAACTTTACCACCTGAGCTGTTATCTAAGTCGTAGTATATCGCTAGTTTCTGATGAAAACATCGTTCCTATAAGACCGAATGTTTTTGGTCTCTTTTTAAAGACACCAACTATATGCTAGGCCATATATGAGTAGTATGGCTCAGGAAGTAGAATGTTGCTACCCAACTAAAAGCTCACCAGTTTGTTTTCCAACGTATAAATAACTTTATTTTAATAAATGAGAGAAATCTCTCTTTTCATAATTTACTCAGAATTTCTGTGTGAGAAAACTGTCAATGTTTTTTTTTTTTTTTAAGAAAAATTACTCCACATTTGTTGTGCATGTGTTACATTTATTCGGAGGTCACACAACATTTTCACGCATCACTGGCTAATATGAGAACCTTGTGAATAAGTGCACTTTTCAAATGAAAAATGTTCAAAATTCCATTTGACTGGGAGATTGAATTGGTCTTTCAAGCATCACATCTTCAAAACACTTATATTGTTTCATATCCAGTCATCTGACTGATGCACATCATGAAAAATTTACCAATTTCACAGTTTTCCCATTTGTACTACAACCGAAATCAAGTATCAATTAATTTTAAAACAAACTATTAATTTCACAGAATATTTAAATATTTAATTGAATTCAGCCAGTCAAAATGCACTGACATTATCAATTATATGGCAAATAAATAATCCCATACAAAGAAGCGCCGGAATGATTACAATGTATGAGACTATCGAGGAAGACTGTATTTTCAACTCTTAGCTATTCATCAACAAGCGAGGCAAAACTGCACAGCAAATGATGTTGTGGTTGTGTGGGTGATTACTGGATGTATAAATGCTGTTTCACATTGCAGCATGCTGTGTCGATGCTAGTTTGTTCCTAAACGCTTGACAACAGAGCACAAACTGTAGCAGGAGTTCATTAAAATAAAGGCAAAGGCTGGGCCCACAACGAGAAGGCTTTCCATACAGAACAACAGTTTTGCCTCCAGCTGTGACCTCTCACATACAATAGAAGCACAAAAACTAGACATACCGTACTCACCCACACTTTAGTTAGGGCAAAGAGTTGGACAAGTACATTCGTCTGTCTCAGTCCAATATTTTATTTTATTTATGAATATTTACCAAGGTCATGACTTTGAAAGTTATAGAACTGTTGAAAGAAATATGAATAGTTAATGGCGTAGGAAACAAAGTGTCACAAAAAATATTTTACACCAAGAATACTGATTTCTACTCCCCACCAACAACTCAAACAGACCATGTCTTGTCTTTGATATAGTTGTACCGCAATCTGAAAGCACTGATTATTCCCAGCATCACAAGGTGTCATATTTTGCAAGCACATCGTTGTTATGGTTGCCTTCAGGGGACCGTTATAATAGTAAAATCCTATAACATGAAGATTTGTAAGGGGCATAACAGCATGTGAATAACAGATCACTGGAAAAAAAAAATCTGATTATATTTTGTGTGAAAGGGAACCTTTTGCATCTTAAAAGCGATCTTCATAAGTATTTTTGTGTGGCAGGGTAATCAATATTGAGGTTGCGTGAGGAGCAGAATACTTCATAGTTTTGGAAAGGAAATGTCTCTAATACATTCATGACACCAAGGGGGCACCACGTTCAAGTTTGGGCCTATTTATGAAGGAAAATTAGAGGATAAACCTTTCATCAAGTTGGAGTGAAAATACACAATTTTCAGAATTAACGACACAAAAAAAGTTAAACACACTTGTCTATTCAGTATAACATATGAGTAGTGTAGGGGGTTTTCTCAGTAGTTTCCAGATCACCGTCTATGGCTACTGCACATGTGATTGGTGTTTTACCATCAGACGACTACAGAAGTTGGCTAGGCTTAGGACAAGATTACAAAAAAAAAAAAGTCAGGCGGACAAATCCCCTCGTCGCAAGTGCAATGGTATGAAAACAAACCCAAAAGAAAACAAAACTGTCATTGAGAAAACTCTTAGAACCATTCAAATATTAGCCAGAGACACGTAGCAAAAAGAGCAATTTGGGTGGTGACTTGAAAACAGCCCTGTTTACAAGCATCTCCAAGAGTGAAGCTTGTTTCCTGCACGGCCTTTCTCAGAAGTTGGAGTTGATCAATGCTGAGTTTGAGTTGTTTCCTTGAGCCCTTAACATTTAAGAGGCGCATCGATAATTCTGTTCAGCAGAAGGTGGCTTTATTTTGGAGGCTCTTTATCGGCTGGCATCTGATTCAGTTTTTCATGACACATGCTTGTACTAAGTATACTACAATATAACACTTTGCACTAAGTGATTTAAGATTTAGGCTCCCATGCATTTGAACTCACAACAATGAAATCATGTCTTGCATGTTTGTACACGCAACCCGCAGTCATGGCAGCGAGCTCTCCTGTCGTTCAGGCTTTTTAACAGCAGAAGTGACAATTCCGGACAGGCGGCTAGCTTCTAAACTCCAGTACAGCTTTGGTACTGGACTCCCATGTGGATACTGACAAGTTTGTCTCTGGGACACTAACTGCAGCTCTGTTGCCGACTGCCAGCTTTCACCCAGATACAAACAACTGTCATCACAGACATGAAGACGGCTCAAAGCTTTCAACCGAGAAATAGATACCCCCCACCCCACAACACACACACAAGCAGGTTTTTGCATTTAGACATACCAGGCACAGTTTGGGGACTTGTTGCGCCTTTGGTGGTGGTACGAACAAGCAGAAAAAGTTGCATTTGTAACTACAAGAGTTGTGTTTTGGATGCGCACTGCGGACAAAGTGGAGACAGTGTGCTTGTGACAGTTGTGGAAGTTCATAGCAACAAACCTGTCGGAATGGGATCGAGGACACCGAGGAATTAGTCTGAGAGTCTTTTTTGAAAAGAAAAAGACCACAACAATGTTGTTTTCTGTGCTCCATTTCATTTTGTGCAACAGGAGCATGTGTTGCTTTTTGAGCTCATGTGCTTACATTGCAACAAACCGCTAGAGATTTGTGGGACATCAGAACTGGATATGTTTCAGACATGAAACTTTATTGTTAAACTCTGAAATGATCAGAAAAATCGCCGCATCATTTTAATTTTAAGGACAGTGTTTTTGTCACTAAGTTGCTTTTAAAATTCAAAATATTAGTGCAGATCTTTCTAACATTTGTAAATGCTGGTTACATCATCACCGGAGGTCATTAGCCTAATTCACACAATATTCAAGAGTCTTGAGTATAAGGTACATATGTCAGTACTTTCATTACTTTGTTGGGTTGAAAGCTACAGTACAACCATTAATGCATGATTTAATAACGCTCTACCGAAAAGGCGATAATGGAGAATTCATTATTCTCTTGTACCAACACAACTTCATTTTGATAATCCTACATGTAATTTCTACATTACTGAACCCTGATTTCCTCCAAACACTCAATATCAAATTATTATCGAGAATACATTTTTAACAAGGAGTTGGTCATGTAAAAAAAAAAAAAACCAACATATCTGAATGGTAGAAGAAAGCTTGAGTTGGATTCAAAATCCATGCAAAAAAGTGCAGACTATGAACTTGACCCTAGAATCTTGCTGCATTTATATATCATTTCTCTAATTTGTTTAAAAGCTTCACTTATTGCCTGCACAGTCATATCAACTACTTGAGAATTTAGAGACTTTTCTCGAAAATTTCTATTGATAGTTATGTATTGTATGACACAAAAGACTGACCTTGATGAGCAGACGAATGTCTGCACCCGTTATAGAAAGCTGCAGTTTCAATGCAGTGTACAAACAATAGCCGTGTTGCACTTCATCATCTCTAAAATGCGTCATCTTAACTTAGTCGGCATTCAGACTGCCAGTGCGTTCACTATGAACACTATGAACTATGAATTGTCTTTCTTTTTTTTCACTTCAAAGCAAGGACATAGATTTACACTTTTCATCCCTCAGCAGTGTAGAGATATCTTTTTATTTTGCTGACATTTCAGTCAGCCATTATGATGTGCTTAGGGTAGTAATGTGCAAGGTCACGGTGAAGCTACATGGAGGGCACCGAACATGAACTATTTCGATCTTTTTTTTTTTCATTAGCTTGATGGAGGGATCAACATTAGGCTGTAATGAAATCAGGCATGCTTTTCTGAGATATTTATCTGAAGTCAATACATGTGAATGTGAGCAAGATGTTGTCTACAGTATGAGGGGAATATTTTTTCCACATGTGCTAAAGTCAATAACTTAAGCGCATTTTTTGCACACTTTTAAAGCACAGTCACACCTGAATGTTTAATTGTGGAGGTTCCTGCAATTTAATTGTTATAAAACTAAACAATATGCATTATAGTTGTGGGGATTTGTCAGTACAACACTAACTCACTTTATATTTAAGAGAACTGAGTTTTATTTTTTTAATTGAAATATGTAGCAAAATAACAGAATTTTGTGTTCTACTGCTATATGAACATAGAATCTAACAAAAGAAAGAATAGAATATGCACTTTAATCAGAGAAACAACGTCTAGTTGTATATTTTTTCAGACGTTAGCAATTGTCATTAGCGTTAAAAAAAAAGAAAATTTTGTAAACGCATACATTTCAAGCACAACTTTGACTGAAAGTTACCTGTTTTTTTATTTTCTGACAGCTCAATCATCTCAACAGTGATTTGTTTCTCCACAACAATATAAACGACACTATAAAATGTATCATGATAGCTAAAGTAACATTTAATTGCATATATATCACTGAGGTCAGCCTGCTACCAGCTCGATTGAGCTCCACCACTTTTTGATGCACGACTTGGAAATTATAGAACTATTAACAATTGGCATTAAAAAGTTTGGGCATGAAGTGAAATAAAATAATTTTGTTCACCTTTACTACCAAAGAGTGGGAGTTTCTTGGTTCTGGAATTAATGCAAATATGTGCAACTACCACAAAACACCGTTTACTATTTGGAGAAAAATATTTTACTTCACCTTTCTTTGGCTTTTTTATTTGTATGTATTTGTATATCCATAATCTAAATGCTTCACTGTATCTCTACGTCAATGTCGAAGTTGTTTCATGGACAGAATATTTTACCTTTGTCTCCATCTCTTTTGCTGTATTTTACAATCACTGCGCTTTTCCTTCAGGCATGAAGTCTTACAGCTCCTCTTTTAGTGGTTCAGCTCAATTGACATTTTCCAACTGTGGGGTATTAAAGTGTCAGGTCATCTGAGCTATTATTCCAAGATTAGGGTGACACAGGACTCCACACAACAATGGCTTTGAAAAATCTCAGGAGGTTTCATTATTGTATCATCTCTGACAAAGTATAACTCTTGGCAAGTGTGGAGGAATGTTATCATGCTCAGATATTGCAACATTAACCCCATATGAATATAAGAAATGTTCATCCTGGAAATAACTGTTGGTACAGTTGACAAGATGGTCCATCACTGGATTGTTGACATTTGTCTGTTGTATTTTGGGTAGGATTGAGTCTATAGCCACTTATCCTCACAAGGGTCGCAGGCTTACTGGTGCCTATCCCAGCAGAATGCCCAAAAGAATGCTCTTTGGTCAATCATTAACATTGCATAATCTGAGAGAGCAACGGAGTCCATTTTAATTATATTTTGGGGAAATGATCACACAAAAGCTTGGACTGACCAATATTATATCTGTGTTATAAACATATGAAATTGACCAAAAAGTGACACTGTAGGTTTCCATCTGCCAGTGTTATTCCCAAATCCATCCATTCATGCAGTCTACTACTCTTCCTCTTTTCCACGCAACAAGCCCAAACCCTAGAGCAGCGGGCTCAGAATGAGGAAGAGATAGACCATGAGCCAAGATAAGCTCCCCCGCGGGTCACTATCTTTGTACCAGCTGATATAAATCAGTGGGAACCCCAGGATGCAATTGCTTTGTTGTGTTTTCAACATTTACATGCTCATTTGTTTCACATTATTATTTAATCACTTATTTTTAAAGATAGCCATGGTATTACAGACCAATGCCTTCAACTGGTCTTCCATACCGCAATATCATTTAGTTTTACTATCATTTATCTATCTACTGGCTCTAACACATATCCTCATTAAGGTGACATGTAAACTCCAGTCAATTTTAGATTACTTTGGGTGTGGCGTAATCCTGACTGGTTGCTAGCCAATAGCAGACCAACAGCCATTCATGTACCTGAAGAAAAATCCATGCAAGCATGCGGAGAAGATGCAAACTCTTGGAGGCGGAAGCTGGAATTCAAAATATATGAGGCAGATCTGCAAAGCATCCTGTATTCATTATTTTGTTATTATTCCGATTCTTAACAATAAATAAAAAAATACTACTACTACAACTAGTAGTACTAATAATAATAATAATAAACTGAATACAAAAAATTATAATAATTGAATACAGATAAATGATAACAATAATAATATTAAGAACAATAATAAGCTCTGAAGATAAAATAATTGCACAACTCAAAATGAAGACACTGATTATACATAGCAGATTAAACCCTTTTTTCACGAGTGAAATCGGGCCTTCTTCAAGCTTCAAAGCCAACCTATGGAGGTAAACAATCAACATTTTTTAACAAGAGTTTTCTCAATTACAAAGATACAAAAAAGTAAAAAAAAAAAAAAAAAAACTCACTTTAATGGAATGCATTTCCACTTTCCACATCAGCAGGAGATGTTGAAGCCACATGGTGGTTGATCCCTCATAAAAAGAAGGTCACAGCAAAGGTGGATAGGAGTGGACCCAATACCTGCTGCCACAAAAAGATTTATCAAACCAGCGTTGCTCTCCGAAACACATGGTTAATTTAGCAGCCATTACAAGTGACATATTGATGAATAGAGCGTGCTTTCCACGCATACATAGGCAATAGGCATAAACACACAAACACACACGGAGGCACGTTCATCGGAAGAAAAATGGTCATTTTATTGCAGTCTGCAGGAGGACAGGAGATAAAAGTTAGTGTTTGTAGAATGATGTGTCAGGATTGTTTCATTAGCTCAGAGATAGAAGACTCCAGACTGTGCCATCGCTGATGATTCCTGGGGAAGAAATTATCCCATGCTGCCAGGAATAGACATGTGGACTAATGCATTGACAAACCTACAGTTACTTCCTGTTAGTCCGAACTCTTTATGCATCCATTAAAACATCTGTTAATCAGGATTGAGGACATTGGAAATTGCACAAAGGGGAGCTACATGATAATAATACTGAAAGTGAGAAGCCTCGGAAAGAACCAGGTTATCCTTCTTTTCGTTTGTCATTATTTACAAACCCCGAAACTGACAGGAAGCTGCCCTTTACTGACTAGTGTAGGCGCTTCCACGCAGACTAAAATACTTGATCACTGACAAGCATATGTTGCTACCAACATACGCCGAGCCATTTTACAAAGAGCTGTCTATTCAAACCGAAAGATGGTATGGACTTGTTCCACCCACGCAGACAAGAAGCAGTCTGCCTACTGTTGAATGGCATCCCATAGCCTAGAGCAAGGAGAGAATGTCCTTTATGAGGAAGTGACTATGCCCATCTTTCTATCTCCCTGGTGTCTTGGCATGGACTGGAGGAGACACAACAACAGATGATTAAAAAAAAAAAAAAGGTCGGTGGGGAAATTGTCACTCAGCATCATTCATTTGGGGTACATGGATGAGGCCAAATTGTATTTTTTTTAAATCAACTTCCCCAGGAAATACCGTCTTACAAACGTTTTAACTTTGAACAAAGATGTACTGTGGACCTTGTAATCAGGTGCACCTTATGTATGGATGTCAAATTGAAGTTCAACAAAGCTTGACCCATTTGCTGCATTGGTTTATTTGATTTCCTTGGGCCTTATAATCCAGTGGGCCCACCCATCCATTTTTTTTTTTTTTTTTAATAGCCGCTTATCCGCACTAGGGTCGCTGGCTTGCTGGTGCTTACCCCAGCTGTCTTTGGGCAGTAAAGGGGGACACCCGAAACTGGCTGCCAGCCAAATGCAGACAGTGGGTCCTGTATATGGACAATTAAAAAAAAAATAATTGAAACAGCCTGGAAAATGTGGCAGTGCTTAAAACGACCATTTTTCCTTTTTTTTTAATTTGTTACCGTCTATCATGGATATCCTAGCTAAGAGCCAATCAGAGAGAGACTTCCTTGAGTGTACTAAGGATGATCTTTAAAAAGGGCAAAAGCAAAAGGACAGTTTTTAATGAACAGAATGGTTCACAATAACATTCTATAGTGAAGTTAATCGGAGCTAATAATTCTTTCTCCCATACAGCGAGCAAAAAGAAATCAAATGTTATACAGGTCCAAATCTGTTTTGATTTTTGGTTCTGTTTCTCAATATTTCCTTCTGCGTACAATAACTAAAAACCTTTCACTCTGTTGTGAGGCATCAAGAAGGTCAGATGTGACCAATCAGAGCTAGAGCTCTGATACGAAGAGCAGTTCTTTCGTCACTCTACCAAGGTGAGGAGTACATGATAAACCGATGGTGGGAAACCCACAAAAAAGTGTTGACAAAATTACGGCGGAAAGGAAATAAAATACAAGTAAGGAGAGAGAAGAGGTGTGCTCACAACACCTCGGAGAGGAGTCACTCTGAACTACTGATTGATGATCGGTGGCAAAACTCCCTTACCCACTTAAAGTTGACACCTCGGTGCGACTGTCTCTCCCCTGAGCGTGCAGGTGGGGATGATATCAGTGTACCTAAGAGAAGTTCAAATAGTCCCTGCCCAGTTAGAGCTGACACTGGAAAACAGTCTTCACTCCTCCGCTCCCCTCCTTCTCAGCTCAATGTTTTTTCTCAGTGGAGATGTCCTCTGACAGAATTCAGTGGTGAGATGATTTTAGGAGGCAGTTAGTCACAGATATGCCCCCAGGCTGGAATTTATAGAGGCAAGTACTGCTGGTTTGAGTGAATTCAAATGAATTTGATCCGTAACCTTATTACAAAGCGATTTGCAAATAACCCTAAAACGTGAAGACAATATTTCATGGCATCATCCCTGAACTTAAATTCAAAAGTGAGCCAAGAGGTGCTTAGGCAAGGAGATATCCCTTCCTAATTATGGTCTTCTTGAACCCTTAGCACATTTTCTAGTTTTTGTCTGCTCCTCTTTGCAGGCTCTAGATGAAGTGCTCTGCGCCTGCAGTATAGTACATGGCGTGCCATGCATGACAAAGAGCAAGAAGAGTGCGGGGGAAGCCTGTGGAAGGTAACCCGACGCAGCTGCTGGTACCACGCTACAAGGCAGAACGCACATTGTATAGA
Source organism: Hippichthys cyanospilos (assembly GCF_059441005.1). Classification (NCBI taxonomy): domain Eukaryota; kingdom Metazoa; phylum Chordata; class Actinopteri; order Syngnathiformes; family Syngnathidae; genus Hippichthys; species Hippichthys cyanospilos. The sequence continues at coordinate 5,091,909 of NC_142381.1, forward strand.
GAATAAATATTTTAAACGGCCATAAAAAAACAGATGCAAATAGGTTTGTACGTAAACAAAGTCGCATGCATGAAGGGAAACGTATAAACAATTCTAAGTACCTATATGTACCTCCAGACACAAAGCCGGAGCTAATTATCACATTTGTGTGCTCGCCGGCATGCGTTTGTAGATGTGCATACGGCCATTAAAGACGGCATAATGCGCAAGCTTGGAGAAAATCGTCATGTCCGCTTCTATCTGAAACATTTCAACGATATTCACCTGTAAGGTAAGTGATAAAGCCGTTCAAATACAAATCTTCTCAGATTAACCTTGAGGAAAATCACAGAAAAATAACCATCCAATTATTTATTTAAGTTTTACAGTCTGAACAAAAGGAAGGAGCAGTGTGTGCTTGGAGTGTCAGTACTTCAGTCTCAATGCTCAGAGGATTAAATTAGAGGAGAAGAGAGTTCTTGGTTGTAAAGAGACAATGGATAAACCACTCCATAAGCCATACTTCCAGACTCCAGCAGTTGAGGACTCGCTGACATGAAAATCTCGAGGGTAAAAGTTAGAGGAACTGACATGTGGTTGGCCTGGGAAGCTTTATGGTACAGGTCATTTGCAAATCTCAAGTGTGTAGTTTTGCAACTGCAAATTGAAATTGCCAACTGTGCAACTGGCTGAAAATTTTGATATTCTTTTATATTAATTTAGGTGATTTTATGTTTAACATGTAATATATATGGTTAAAGCACATTATATAACTTTTAATATGAGTCAACACAAGTATAGAAAACAAATTAACTGGTCGGTATAAAAGTAAAACAAACGCCCTTTCAAAATGAATGTGGTTAATGATGGATAAATCAAGAGATTTTCTACTGAAATATAAAAAATGGAAAATCACCAGTTCAAATCGATCTCAGCAATATTTTATAATTACAATATTTTAAAAATGGTGGTATTTTCAAGCCCAAAAATATTCCCTATCAGATTAATATGTAACAAAACTGGAGTGCCTGGAGAGAAGGCACACAGTCTCGAGACATGAAAATTCAAGTAAACTATAAAAACAGATCAACAAGAAATATTATCCACGGAAAGTTTATTTTATGCTTCTGTAATGTTTAGTCAACTTACACTGTTTTTGTAATGTCACACTACCAGAAGTTCACTTTAATGTGATAACACTGTGACTTGACGCGGAAAAACTCCCAGTGAAGTGTGTAATGCATTTGGATAGGCTATACTAGAGCTGGTATATTCTTATCACTTTATCACAACAAAGTCTATCACCATTGAAGTAGATCACTGTTTGTATAAATGGCAGCTTTTGCGAAATGTTCATTTGCCATCCAGTGGGCTCCTATTACAATCATTCATGAAACAGAGTGAAATATTTCTAATAAAGTGCCTGTCTCTTTATGGGAAATTGAACTTTTAATCATTCAGTCTTTAATCATATTTTGCCACTGTATGTTGTTCATTGGAGCCATAAACCAATTGTGAATGGCTAATGAAACTACCTCTAGGGCTTATTTTACTATTCCAACAATCATGTTAAGTTTTGCTTGTTTGTCTTAGTCTCTTTATGGATTTTATGCTCTTTAGTATGTAAAATTCCTGCCCTGTGTTCCTTGTTGCCTCATCTGCCTACTACAAAACTAAGAAGCGTGTCTTTTTCATATTGTTCTGTCAAAATCCATAAGAGCTGTCCTTGTGGATGTTTATCCTGTTTAATGCTTGTATTTACTTCCCAATGCCAGATTTCACAATGCTATCTTAAGTCACGCTCTTCCTCCTCAGTCTTTCACCTGTTCAAACTGTTTCGCCATCCTCGCCTACAAAACAACCTCAACCAGCAAGCTCCATCGTATGTCTACTTGCCAATAAATCCACTACCTGATCTTTGCATTTTACTCACACAATACCCTGAAAGTGGCAGTTCCTGCATTCAGATGACCAAATGAAAACAGCACAAGCAGCAAGTTAAGGGTTCACCATGTTCGTGTATTATGTTCAGGTTTTTTTTTCTTGATTGTTTTGTTTTGCTTTTTTCTGGGATGGGGGGTGTCCACAGTACTTCTTTTTAAAAAAGAAGCATGACATGGGCTTCTTCTAGCTGCCTAAGTTACGAACCATGTGTAACTAGATTACTAGTTTCTGAATGCTTTAATACCTCACACAGTTCGCATATTTGCACCTGTGTTCATTTTAAGCAAGGAAATGTACATATTTTAAAACACTCTTAGCACTGTTTTGGCAGACACATCTATTTGCATTTTTGTTAACTTTCTGCACATTTATTTTGTTTCATTTTGAATTTTGCTAGTATTTTGGGTTAGTATCGATTCCACTTAAGATTTAAGAATCAAGAGTTTTATTCTTATATGCATAGTAATACCACACAATGAAATTCTTATTCTGTTCACTTCCCCTAGCAGACTACATTCCGTAATTGAGCAAATAATAAAGTAGGCAATAAAACAAAAGAAAACAAACAGTAATAGAGCAATAAGGGCAGTAACAGTGAACCACTAATAAATTAATAGACTTAAATACACAACTTTAATTGAAAAAACATGTAGAAATGTTTGATTGTGAGAGACAAGCCAAATCAATATCCGACTTCTAGCTAAACAGATGAATGGCTTTTTATTTTTCTCAATTGTGTCCTTTGCTATTCAATCCAAACAACACATATGTCCAACCATATGATATTGCTTTGATTACACTAGTTGACAGAGGACATGATCCCATCACATATTCATAGTGGCAACATTATATTTAAACAGTACGATATGAGAAGCATCTGCTCTATCTAAGCCATAATCATATATTGGACATCTGTTGATAAACCAGCAGCTGTCAATCATGTCTTCTGCGTGACCGCTTCCTCATCATTCCACACAGAGGCAGCGAGATAGTTAATTGAAGTAGGAATCTTGTAATTAAGTGACAGAAATGGTCAATGTGTCTTACGGTATTCTATGTACAGGAATTTGCTAAATAAACTGCACAATGCAAATTTCAGTAACTATACTGGTCATAAATTGGAGCTACATTTTTAAATTGTAGTGTAGTGTTCAGAAGCCAAAGTTGTTTGTTATAATGGGAGGAAGGACACTACATGCAACCAGGGCATGGCCTTGGTCTACAATTGTATGTTTAGCTGTAATATTGTAGTAATCCCCAAAGGTTTACCCTGCAGCTCCCGACACATGCATGAACATCAAAGGGCTTTAAATCTGCACCCAATCACCACTATTTTTCTCCTGCAGCTTTTTTTTTTTTTTTTTCACTAAACAGCTATGATTTAGCACACTTCTCCTGATGGGGTTCTGCTCCATCCTCCGGCTGCGGTTGGACATCTGACCCTCTTGCCAAGGTGTTTCCTTTAATCGCTCCCCATGTTTTATTCATGGCACCTGCAGAACACAGGTAAACTGCTAGACCACGGCCAAAACAAATGTCTCAGTCCCCGAGGAAGATCCTCTTTGCCATTGCAGAAACCTCACATCTCAACTTTGCTTTGATACTCAAATAATAGGCAATAGTCACGATAGTAATCTTTTTCTTGTTTACCGCCGAAGTTGCATGCGTTATTCAAGCACTCGTTTTTCCACAGAAGATATTCAAATATTTATTCAAAGATTACTGTAAATAATTTAATGTTTCTTGTTAGTTGTCTTTGTTTACATGAGTCTAAAAATAGCGATAACCAACCAACTGACCAACAAGGGTTATTCTATTGGCAAATTATGCAGATTATGTGATACCAACCCTAGAAACTCTAATGAAACTTTAAATATGAATATGAAAATTTCTGGAGTGGAATTTTGATTTGCTGTAATGAACTGCAGTGCATCATGCTGTTCGTGTTACATTGTGCAATATATTTGGAATCATTTAGCAATACGAAAGCAGTAAAATATGAAAATAAGTTTTATCTACTGTATGATGAATCTTGAAAAAAATATGACAGGAATAAAAATTTTGATGAAATAGTCATCCTATAGTTAAATGACAGAAAACATTTTTTCCCCGCCCAAAAAATTCGTCTTAGTTTGTTTCCTTTCTTCTGTGCACGTGGATTTGATTACATTGCAGGGAAGTGAATATGGTCTTTTTTTAAAAAATTTTTAAACAGCCATTGAATGCACGAGCAGAGACCAAGCCCTGTCACATTTTCAAAAAGGAACCTTCAAGGCAATCAGTCAATTTGGGCCAGCGATCCTCTTGATCACAAAATGACTTTTCACCTCATGAAAAATGCAAGAATTGTGCCTCATGATCAATAAAGCCAGTACGACAATGATCACAGTCTGCGAAGCACCTGTGAGGCGACAGCCAATTGCGGAATGACTGAAATTGATAACGTGTCGACGTTCAGTCGTCACAGAGGTCTCTGTCTCCTCTCTTTGATCGTTCGCAAAGAATCTGTGTCAGACTTTGATCAGTCTGTTGTGCCCCATCCAGTGACTAGGAAAAAAGACAGGAAGCAGGACAGAAACCGTCACATATTTACTCCTGCATTTCAATTCGTCTAATGATTATTCACCTCCAGTCACTTTACAACAGCTTGGGGGAGGCCAAGAGCCAGGCTGCAGCCTTTATTATCAAAGATCTGAGTGAACATTGTTGCTTTGACTGAATGAAGCAAACGCTTCAAGCAATTATAATCATTATCATTATCCGATGAGAGACATGCACGACGCAAATTGGCTCTACATCAGTAATTATGAGATGCACCCTTATCTCGGAGGGAGATTTTTGAAGTTTTTTGTGATGCTTCTAAAATAAAAAGATGGATGATGTAGTGCAGAATTTCAACGGCCTTTTATTTAAGGTCCCACATTTGTGTCATCGGTAGTCACAAAGTCTAATTACATGCTAAAAGGAAAACTAGCAGCTCAATTAGATTTTCTGTAATGCAGACAACTGACAGGGAACTGTGTGTTCTGACAGAATCAGGGTGGAATTTTGTATTTCAATAATTTGCATTATAACACTTTGGCATTTTGGGACGCTCCATGTGCTTATATAGTTGCTTGCCCACAAACTACTAAATCAATTTGTTAATAACCAGCTATACCAATATCAGTGTGTGTAGAAAACGGAAGCCCAACCATGGTTTGGGTGGCGCTTCGAGATGGACAATTTCAGTCAACCTATTTTTAAAGTCAACATCCCCGACTTGGTCGACTTTTTTCCCTAATCCTAATTATTGACACAAGGGTCTTTTGCGGCGCAGAAACTCTTACCCAAGACTCTTATACGTTCCCTGTGTCAAGCAGGCAAAAACCTTTAAGAGTTACAGCAGTTTCTCCAAATATGAGCGATAGCCCTCAGAATGCAGAAAACCAGGCAATCTATTATGCAGAGGTTATGCACACAATAAAATACATGTTAATATACTACTCAATAATTTCAGGTTTTATCACTTCCCAACACGCTCACTGGGATGTTTCTGGGGGAGAAAAGGGGTTTGGAGCAGCAGGACCAAACAAATGTCGGCACTAAAAAAGCAATATGAGAGCCAAACACCAGATGCTGTCACAGTGACAGTGATGTGTTTACTCCTTATACCTTCTCCAAAGTTTGCTATTGCCTTATAACTTTTGAGATGATTGTTTCTTGCATGATAGAGATTTGGCAAACACACAGATAGATGCAGTGCAATTCGCTTACCAGGCCAAAAAAAATTGATGAGGATGCTATTCTTTGTATGCTTTGAACGTCTTTGCACTGAGAGAATGCCAGTAGCACTGTCAGGGTGTTGTTTTGATGCATGTTGTGCTTTTAACGCTACCCAGACCGGAACTTCTCTTTTTCCAAATGAAAGTCATGTTATTTTCATATTGCCTTTAACATCAGATGGCCATAAACAGGACAACTTTGGTATCACATGTAAATCCTGTGCATATTCTGTTAAACATGGTGTACTGTTTTAAATAAAACAAACATGCAAAAATCTTTAAAAATAAATTTTGATTTGTTTGGGGAAAATATAAATGCATAAAACAATTTTTCTGTTCAGTAGGTTATTCGATTTCATAGAATAGGAGGAGATAAGCGGTTAGTAGAAAATGTATATTGTTGCTCATGTGATGTCTGTGTGGGTTAGCTGGGTTTTGTTAAGTTTTTGGATATGTGTTTTGTGGGCTTTCTATTTACTGCTGTCCGAGTTCATGTTGTTTTCCTCGTTAGTCTCGAGTTAGTGTGATTTGTTCCACCTGTCCCCACCCCAGTGTGCTTAGCCCTTCGGTTTCTACTGCCTCATGCTACCCATCACCTGTTGAGCGATTCCCTAATTAGTCTATTTAACCCTCAGTTTGGTGTTAGTCAGTGGTGGGTCATTGTCTTAAACCAATGACCGCTGAATGGAAAAAAAATAAAAATTTTCCGGCATTGTAATCGTCCCCTCCTGTGCCACCTGTCACTGTTGGTAACAATCAGCAATCGCTTCACCTCGTCTTCCAAACTTCTTAGAAATATTCAAACTGCAAGTTACTTGGAACATGGAAGTGTAAACACAGTATAACATGCAAATATGCAAGCTACCAATTTCTATGAAAGGGTCCTTAATATATTGCACTGAGCAACACTTTCTCTTCGTTGAATGTTGTTTGTGCTGTGTTTCAGTCACGACAACACTGTTGAGTCTAACTCAAAAAGTCCCAAGGATTTTTAACCAGTGCCATATTGTACACTTCAAACCTTGTAACACAAAATAATCCGTTTTTTGCAGTTCACTGCAGGGAAGAATGCTACAAGCCAAAAGTTTGGAAATATTCTTTAATGTTTTAGTTTCTTCAAGTAGTTATCATTATTTTGATAAATTAAATGAGAAGGGTAGACCAAACTTTAGGACTGAACTGTAAATATTTGATATATTTGAGCTTACGACAGCTCTCATCTCCCACATGTAATACCGTGCTTTCACCCTGTTTGAAGATATTCAATAATTTAAGAGTATTGAAGGATCAAACAAATAATGACACAAACACAACCACTTGTGGTCTTTAGGTACCTCCATGACCACGACCATTATTGGGAATCTTAACATGGTTGATTTAACCTAAAAATGTGGAATTCGCTGTCAGAGGTTTGTCTCTATTCTCTTAACGTTTTTACATCGCAAATGAGCAAAATAATTCTTGGTTGGGGCTTTTGGAAATGACCTCATAAGGTCTTCTAAGACCACCTGAACAGATCCAGCTGAGAAAGTCTCATACGAGTACCCCTAGAGCAGCGTCTGGCCAGTCTAGCATAGTAGATTTCTCCACACCAGAAATTCTGAGATCTCAACAGCAACAAGGTGGAAAGGAAGAAGCTGCAGGGCTGGTTTCAGGCACCATGTTTACCAAGATTGACCAGCTGTCAGCACTTATCAAGCTGGAGCATGAGTACAGGAGGAAGCACTCCTATGTTGCTCAGTCTTGTGTAAGTTTCTCAGAGACACGGTCAAACCAGGTCACACAATCATCGTGGATCCTTTTATACTTACCTATGCAGACTGCAAACTGGGAATTGGGAATATCTACTGTAAGTTTTTGAGCAAAATATAGAGGAATATTTCAAACATCACTGTTGAAGATCACTATATATATATATATATATATATATATATATATATATATATAAAGGACCAGTCACCCCTATTTGCTGAGAAGGTCCTTCAACAGGCTTGTTCAGTAGCTTTTATGACACTGTGGTATCTCTGCAATCTTTTATGTCATCATGTGCCTGGGAAGTGTCAAAGACAGAAAGATACGGTGATATTTAACTGTCAACTGTACTCTGTCAAGATGGTAGCAGACAAAGGATGTTGGTCAAGCTGACATTCATCATGGACAACACGTCCTAATGCCTTCATTACACTGCACGTTACACTAAGCTGTTCTATCAGCACCGGATTTTACTCCACAGGTACGAGAATATTGGTTAAACTCTCGTTGATACAGTTGTTTTTTGTGTATTTTAATCAAGCCTGGTGGAAAGGTTTTCATCCGTGCATGGCGCTTTTTTTCTAATTCTGTTAACAAAGGCTGTCAACACAAGCTAACCAAAACATTGAAACAACCGTGAACAGAAATTGAACAGAAATCTGTGGCTCCTCTATACCCTGAACTCCGAGCTATATACACATCATCATCTACACTTGAAAATATGCATTGTTTTTTCCAGGAAAATTGATAGTGTTTTTTGTTATAGAGTTATTGACATAACTGGCATATTGCTTGTTACTGATAGACAGTGACGCTGCAGAAGTTCATACATGTGTAATTCTGAATAAAAGAGTACTATGTCCAATATCACTCTGAATTTATTATTCAGCGCACCATTTTAGTCTCACTTAAACTCAAATAATGCCAATTAAAAAAAAAGCCCATGTTAAATTTCAGACTGCAATATTTTACAATGCTGTATTTTTTTTTTGTTTTTTTATCATTCTTATGTATAAGGTGTTGATTCCGGGCACCTCCAGTAGCATTTGGAACCTGTCATTCTTTCCATAGTCCCCATGTACATGCAGGTCTTGAAGCTGTGAACCTTCAATTCAAAGCCACCGCTTATAATTCTAAACTCGTGAAACACAAAGTAAAGCACTGCTGATTTGTCAGTCTAAGTGGAGGTCACAAGTGGTGGTGGATGTGACCTCTATTATGTGATGTGCCACACAAGTATTCTACATGCGTTTGATGGGCAATTATGGGAAAGTACCCCAGCCTTTGCAAAATGCCACAAGACAAATTAGACCGCAAACACGTCATTGCCCAGAGGGCAATGAGTCAAAAGTTGAGGAAAAAAAGACCGATGTGAGGTTGGAGGAGAAAAGAACGGGACTTAGTTGGGTGCATGTGGCCATGGGAGAGAAAGTGTGAATCTATGGGATATTGGATGTCTTGACCAGGCCAGTGTAGGGCGCGAGGATGGATTGGCCACTACGGACCGACACAGAAAGCCAGAACAAGAGAGGGAAAGATGGGATGATGGAGGTGTTGAGGAAAAAAGGGGAGTAAGGAGAATATCAATGGCCAGACAGCGACGCGTATGGATTTCTCTTCAGTGCAGAACTTTACAGCTGCACAGGAGTGGATCGAATTAGAAGGGAGAAAAAGAGCGCCTTCTGATCCTCCTCTGAGAAATCAACACTTATGCATGAAAAGCTTCTTTGATGGTTTAACTTAGTCTTACTGCTCATTTTTGAATAGAAATCACCATTTCCTTTTCATGCCTCAAGTTGATGCAATAAAAGAAACACAAGGTGGAAAGAGAATGAAGATCCATCACATTTTCTACATAAAAATAGCAGGACCATGTGTAAGATTGATTTCTTGATTAAAAAAAAAAAAAGAAACTGAATAAGTATAGTATTGTTATTACGAAGTGCAACCTAGTTACTATTTGCATAATTCCAATTATTCCACATTGACACATTTCCTTCCTGATGTGATTTGTGCTGAGTGTTAATACCGTCAGCATAAACAAAAGAATCACACAATGATTCTCAGCTGGAGACTGGCGATTTATGTGCGCAATATTTTTGATGAAATAAACAAATCAAAAAGCTGTAAAAAGACGGAAGAGAAGAAGAACTGAATAGTAGAAGAGGGTTAGCTCAAGGACTTGCCTATCATATTAGTTAAGGGCATTCTAATGAAATCCAGAGATATTCTAATTAGTGACAGATGGATTACTCCAAATACTGATCATTAATATAGTCAGTATCAAAATTATTAGTGCAAATAGATTGATAGCTTCTGTTGGGCTCTTGTATATTTTCTTCAACGAGACAACTAGCCAGTTTGTCAGACTTACTTAGAAAAGCCTGCAACCAAAACCTTTGTTCTGCACAGGGTGGCTTGCTTTTGTAATTGAAGGCAATAATTGTAATTGTAATTGAGGTAATTGAAAACGGTGTGTTGTGTTTTGTCTGTGTTTTGGTTAGTGTCTGGGTTTTCTGTTTCTTTCTGTTCTGTTTTTTTGTTGGGCTTTGATTAGTCTTTTTACACTCTGGGTGGTTTGTTATTTTCTTCATGTTCATGTTAGTTTTGGGAGGCAAGACTGAAGTAGCAGACATTCGGATCGATGGAGTGCCTGCACCGATTTTGTAGCAGTCTTGGTGAAGTAACTGAGCCACAAAAGCGACACTCTCTATGTATGTTATTTTTGTAGCAGTCTTGGTGAAGTAACTGAGCCACAAAAGCGACACTCTCTATGTATGTTATTTTGATCTATATTCATCTATAAACATGAGCAGTGAGTTGCGACTGAAAGAACAAAATTCTGATTACAAGCGGCGAAAATGAATTTCCCCTGCAGGATGTCCCGTCTTTCCCTTAGAGATATGGTGAGGAGCATTTGAGACGTGAGATGAGGTGGCTCGGGCATCTGATGATGCTTGTGGTACGCTTTCCTGGTAAGGTGTTTGCTCGAGGGTGCCCCAAGGAAGACCCAGAACATTATTAGGTCACCCAGCTGCCCTTGGTTTGCCTCGCCATGCCCCCTGGAAGACCTCTGGGCTTCTCTGCACAGGTTGCTACATCTGTGATCCAATCCTGGATGAGCAAAAGTACATGGTTGGTGTTCTATAGTAACAAAACTAATCACATTCATTTCTTGAAAGAATTGTGGAAATGTGGCTCACTTAAACAGAGGCGCTACTGCTTTAATGGTGAACCTAATTATATCTAAGTATGTTTTTATGTGTTGAGTATCTCAACATGTCAAGAAGTAAATGTAAACGATCTATCCATTACTTTGAGGGATGTGATCCTTTCTGAGGTTTGCTGTGATCAAGAACTCTTTTGCAACAGAAGAGAAAAGAGTAAAGTGATGTCCTGTGATTCCCAACAGAAGGATCGCCTGTGAAGAAGATAATGAGTAAATCAATGAGACTGGTTGTAAGACTCAGGCGAAGTCATGCCTGCTCGGTTGGGGGTAAGCTGTGTGTTACTATCAGGCCTCCAGCATCATCTGAAACTAAACGCCTTCCGTGCTTGAGAAAGTAGAACATGGAGGGTCTTAGCCTGCCTAGTCGTGTGCATCTAAATGCGTATATTTTGAGCAAGTGATATGCAAGGAACTCAGTTGAAAAAAATGACAGTGGGTGATAACTTGTAACAAACAAAAAAGTTAGATTTATGTCTAACTTTATATATATACAGTATATATATAAAACTAACATCTTGATACAGAGTACCCGGAACCACAGTTAAAGTTGCATATTTTAAACCAAAATGATTGTTAACTTCATTTGAGAGGGCTGCAATTAATTCTTTTTTTTTTTTTTTTTTGCAGACACAGCACGGACGGCTTGCTTTCTTGCTGTACTAGCTCCAGCCTTACTTGTTGCCTTTAGGCTTTGCCTTTATCACAGCTCTGCCAACCATTCTCTCATGTATTCTGGGAGTTCTTCATTTTCTATGTCAAATACACCATTGAACCCAGCGTTACTGTTTTCACCGATTATAATAGTTGATGAGTTCCAAAAAACTTCCCTGGAGACTATACCTTAGAATATTGAAGCTGGTTTACATCGAAAAAATCAGAAATGCCGTTCCCAATGCCATCAAAAGACCAGATACAGATTGGATAGTGGCGAAAAAATAGGAAGTATCACTTCTGGCTGCAGTGGAAACCGATCATAAGAGGTACTTGAATTACCACAGATAAATCCTATGGTGTTGCTGTCAACTGTATTTAAAACATTGGGTTTTCTCAAAAACTTTGGATAAGACAATAATTTAAAATGAGGTTGCCAGTACTCAAACACAAAATCCATGTAATACCTGAAGCTCATTTGAATCTAATAGACTCATTTCTAGAGAACTCACGTTATGCAAATATGTCTGTTTGACACTTTAATTATGCAACTGCCATAAAGTCACAAGAACATATACACACAAATGAAAATGTAAATTAATAGTGTCTGACTGAAAAGTACTAATTTCAACATCAACAACAATTTCATGTCAGACTTATAATTTGCAACATTGAGAACATTCTACTCTGTATTTTGTGACTATTTTTTGTTACTATTTTTTAATCCAAATTATAGCATGTGAGTGTTAAATATATATGATTGTGATTTCAAATGAACGTCCAGTTCATTTTCTCTTTGAGACTTTTATTACTGTATTTCTCCCTGTACAAGTCCAGGTTTTTTTCTTCATTTTGAACCCCCATATTGGGGGGGGGGGGGGGGGGTCGGCTTATACCCGCATAACTCAAAATCAAACCAATTTTCTCCACGCCTGTGTTTGAATAAAATTAATTTGAATGCAAAATAAGTAAAACCATGTCATTTACAAGGGTTACAACGACTTTTTATATACCTCTTATTGGATATAGTGTGCATAGTATATTGCCTCTGCTGTTAACAACAAGGCTGTGTGGATCATTTTTCCGGTGGACTTTGACCCATTATGAAAAGGAAATACGGCTTGACTTGTCAGTTCAAGACAAAAATGCGAGAGCAGTGGCATGGCACGTGTGAATGTCAGCAGGTGAGGGGGAGAAACAGCAAAGAGCAACCGATCCACGCTCTGATCTCACCACAGTCGTTACTTAGGCTTCAGCCAAGCATTTCTTGAGACCTCCATTTCAAACAAATTAGACAGGTCCGAAGATGACTACCCGTGGAAGAGTAACAAAGATATTTTGTGCAAATGATGAGCAGGAATGAGGAGATTTCTGGAATTTAAAAAAGAAGAGCTATTTGGCGTATCAGATAGTGATGATGACTTTTAGCGCTTTTCGACAAATTTATATTCAGCCGTGTCAAAAAAATTAAGCACTGAAACTTTGAATCGTTTTATTGTTGCAACATTAGTTTCAGCATTTGCCTCTGCATGCGCATGTTCGTGATACAAGTTTATACACAATTTTTAATGCTGATGGATGCTTTTGATGACATTTAAGTTTTCAAGGAAGTATTTGAAGGGCTTGATGGCACGCCACTAAATATTTTCTACTAATATTTTAGGCAGTCTGATGTCCTTATTGATGGCTGTACATCCATTCAACATATGTCTGTTAAAAAAGTTACAAAAGGAGAAGAAAGATGAAAAACACAACACTTTTAATGCTTGCACAAAAACTGAGGAATTATGAGTTTTTGTAATAACATTTACTGTCACATGGTTTAATGGGTGAGGTTGGTTCAATTCCTAAATCCTTTGCATTCAAAGCGTATTTTAAGCCCACACGTACAGAACAGTATGTTAATTTATGGGTAATAACTTTCTCACAGTATTCGTCATGATCCCTGGTATTCATGTCATCTGGGTTCTCTACATAAGCTAAGCAATGATTCTCTTTGTTAAGCTCCTAATTACCAGAAAACATGAGGACCAGTCACATTAAAATTTATTGCACAATAAAAGGCTGCAAATGATGAGAAACAGTGTGTTACTACTACAAGACAGAAACTTTAATTGACAGTGCAAAGTACAATTGATTCCAGAAATATAAAAATAACCTGATGCTCTTTGATCAATGATCCTCTTTGATATTGCAGTCATAACAAATGAATGAATATATGTGAAATGTATTTCATGATATTCTTTTTATTTAAGTAGCTTGAGCTTTGAATTGAGACAGACGTGTCCCCGGAAGATGTGTAAATATTCAGCATGCTTTGACATGGATAAGATTTTTCATTAGTCTAATCACTAAAAAATCCAGCAGCGTCTACGATTTACGTTGGCAACAATAACTAAAAATCAAACATTTGCGGTAATTGGTGAGGAGTCTTTTACACCAAGGTGAAGGAATTTTGGTTCACTTTTCTTTTGTCTCTGTAACTGTTTCTACTATGAAAAACTGGAGCGCAAACTGCCAGTTTCAGGTCACATCGCAGCATCTCAATTGGATTTAAATCCGAATCCATGTCATTTAAATCCATGTCTGCTGATCCCAGCAAGTTGTCATGGTCCTGAGGAAGCAAAGCAACCCCAGACCATGACACTGCCATCGCCTTGCTTTACTGTCGGCGTCATGTCTTTTCTATCAAATGGGGTGCTATTTTTACGTCAGATACGTATAATAGGGTGCCAGTAGGATGGAATGGAAAACACCCTTAGTTTGCTGGGACAAATTCCCAAACAGTAAACTTGACTCCTCATGGCACAAAAATGTAGATGTAACCATTTTTACGCTGAACGCAGTGGTGCCATTTACTGAATCTGTCTGTCTGCACCAACTTATCAGAGTCACATTGCCCACCCTACGCCAAGAGTCAAACATGTTTCCAGCAGGCTAAAGAGTCTTTCGTTTCAGATGAGTTGTGCGCATGTTGAAGAAAACACCCTCAATACACCGGAACACCCAGGATGGCACAGGGAGATTATCTAAATTCTCAAAAGGTTATGATAAAAATAAAATTGCAAATTGATACTTAAATCAGCTCAAACATCTCGATACACTAATAGGCAGTTACTGTAGGTGGTCTATGAATCAATCTCAGGAAGGGGTTTACGTATCTCAAAATGTTCATCCTTCCAAATGTATTTCCTTGGTACAAAGTAGATAGGAAAGAGGACATCGGTCTGGTTATATATTCATGACGACGCCTAGGTGTAATCCACATACACTCCAGCTTGGTCCCTCTTGTGTGCCCTGCCCTTAAAAAGGCAAACAATGGATATTCTACAGTCTCCTTCAGATCACCTCTTTCAACACATTACCTTTCATCAGTTGTGCCACAGTCAATCTCTTTCTATCTCTCTTTTGCTATTTATCCGTGAAATGTAATGTAAAACATTGATGACTATCGTTGTTAAAATGTACTTTGCAAAAAGGTCCCACATATAATGGATTTCATGCCAAAAAAAAAAAAAAATCACGTTTTGTTTGTATCAAAAGGGATTTTTTCTGTTAAGCCCAATTTAACACTCAGTGAGTTTAAGCAAGGTGCTCCGTACTTTTTATTCTGCAGCATAAACACTCAATATATGCTAAGCCTCATTCTCTTGGTGCGCATAATGCTGCCTGGATCTCACCAAGCTCCCATGGACCCACACACTGGGCCCCGTCCTCCTTACTCCATCTGCCAATAGCTGCCAAGGAAAATCAATATTGTCAATTCACATAGCAAATGTTAAGTCTTGACTTTGCAAGGTGATGTCTTCTTGTCTCTGCAATGTTGCTCTAAACTCAATTCAATTTTATTCGTCATCCATTGTCATAAATCACACACTAGATTCGTTGTATACTTTAGAGTATGACACCCGGAATCTTTTGCAAGATGTGTAATTCTGTGATTGAAAATACACTGCAAACATGCATCTATATTTTCCAAAAGATATGTAATTGTGAATGCAACTGCCTAAATCAGTCAGACGTAAAGAGACTTTAGCCTGCATCTTAAAGACAATTTTATTTTTGTGCTTGTATGCATCAAGAAGTTCATTTTCCACAGAGGTCTCACCTAAAAAGTATTTACGTTTATATTTAGTGTGCATATACAAATTTCCACCATAATTACTGGGAAACCTGTTTTTTTTTTTTTATTTACTGAAGGATACTCTCAAAATTCTAGAAATTTTGAATGATTGATGAGTTTATTGTCTTCTGCAGGGCACCCGCAATTTTTAAAGGTGTCAGACATATTTTTTTTTAACCCTAACTCCCTGACGCCATGACAAATTTGTTGTAAACAAGTAACACTGAGCCTGGTGGAGGGGTAGGAAAAGTTCCTGAAACATTTTTGATAATCTATTTTTATACAGCAGAGAAGGTTTCTGAAACATATTTAAAAAACATGCTTTTATGCATCACCTGACAGAGTTACAGTGTTCCCTTGTTTTCCGCAGTTAATGGGGACTGAGAAAAGTGAAAGCGCATGAGCAGGTCACAAAGCAATGTTCTGTTCAAATAGTCAGGTCAGAAAAAGCATAACTCAAATATTAGCATTTTTTTGCTTTTTTGTGTGTTTACCTGGCCTTTCGGACCTTGAATATTGCCAGTATTTTGAGTTTGAAGGGTTTATTGAGTGTAAGTAAACATATTCACTGTGTCTGGTATGGTTTTCAAAAGTCTGGATTCTGTCAAGAGTTATCAAAAGGAGACAGAACACAACCAGTGTCCAAACAATTGATTTTCTCCTTTGGTTAAATGAATGCAATTTAACCCGTTCTGAATAGAACCGCTGCTCTTTTGCCTTTTATTCATATCTCGTGCAACGCTATACTTTTCCCTTTACACACTTTCTAAATACCCAAAACGGTCTTCACATAAACTCTTTCTACAACAACCAAGCATGTGATCGGGGGAAGAGGGAAATGCAAGGATAGTTTGTATCTATTCATCTCGCAAAAATATTTCTCTAAAACTTTTGTAAAAAGGGGGTTTCAATTTTTCCTCACTTGGGATAACAACCGAAGACTTCACTTTCATATCCAGGTTTTAACTGAAGGGCCGACTAAATTCAAGCATGGTGCTAAAACGAATACAAAGAAAGAGAAAACAAAGGAAAAGAAGAAAGAAAAAAAAGGGCTCAGCACAGAGAGCCCAGAGACCTCTATCTCTCCGACAGATTGCTGCTTCTCTAAAAACTCTTGGTTCATCCTGTCTCTGAAGGGCCCACACCCGCATACTGTATGTACATACAAATGCTTACACAGTTCAATGATGCATATGCATCCAAGGAGTGAATATTGCCCATAATGAAAGCAACTTGAGCACATGTTATCCCCCATAGTAATTTTTGTTTCTGTTGAATTTCGTGGACCAAATGGGATCTAAATATAGAAAAAATGATGTACATACATCACACGTCGACCATTTTTTTCTATAGGCCTGGGACCATATTAGAATCCGATGGTATGATAACCTTGAGCAAGAATATCACGGTATTGAAATTACAGCTTTATAGCATAATATATTTTTGCTAAATAGACATTTTTCTACATTATAAAACAATTTTATTTTCAAAGAAGTGGTACTGAAGCTGACAAACCAGGAAGTGGACAATGTGGCTCAAGTATGATACACGATAAGAGGAGGCTCACGCTGCATGCTGCAGTTGCCCGTTGAGGCAGACAACACAAAGAAAAAGAGAACTTACAGGTTGTGACAAATGTGGACGGTTTTAAATAACCATTACTTTCAAAATTACGATGACATTGCCAACACCGTTATTGACTCATGCCTATTTTCTTAGTATCCACAAGATCCCACATGTGTCCTGCAGTCAAGAAGCAAAAAAATCCTATCAAAGCCCATGATGAAAAGAAGTGTCCAATTTATTCCTGTGAATTTGAAAGAGTGGTTTCTGCCACAGGCTGCTTGGTGGAAGAGTGGTCAGCAAGTCCACCTCACAGTCCAGAGTCCTGAGTTCAACCAGTTCAGAGTGTCTACTACCCGTAGACAGCTGGGATAGGCACCAGCAAGCCAGTGATCCTTGTGAGGATAAGCAGCTAAAGAAAATGGATGGATGGATGACATTTTGCTACACAGCGGTGTAACATTTTCATCTGCAGGCAACTTCACAACAAAACCTAAATTGTTGAATTTTTCAATTATCCCTCATTTTGTGCAGCAAAAAGGCACACGCAAAAGGCACATGCTGCCTCCGCACTTGTATGTGCTCATGAATCTGACAATGAACCCCGCACACAGACTTCCCAAAGCCTCTCATATTTTATTTAGTTCTAATTTTCTATCATCAAGCAGAGGAAGCGTGAAGGCTAGTTTGAGCTGTCATTTCTAAGAGTTTCATGAATAGAGACATACCAAAGAAGACACTAACAGAGTCTGAAACCTATCAAGGTTTCTCTCTCTCCAGGGAATGTGTCTCAGCTACTCTCACCATCTTGTTCTTGTTTGATCCAGCCTGAACCCTAAAGATCAGTAATTTTGCTGCAATAGGTGACTCATGCGGTAGGAGGGGGTGGATAAATTCTTCAGTGTTATTTCAGTATGTTAACTTTGAAGAAGCACAGTACATTACATACAGTATCGTCTTTGACTACAGTTTGTCATTTTCTGACCTCTAAAAGTCAGGTTTCCTCAAAGTCAGTAATCAACACGCTTGGTCAGTTCCTTTTATTTTTGCTATGAAAATTCAACTTTGACATCGAAGGATGAAAATAAGACACTAAAGCAGCAGTTTAGCTTTGTTTGTTTTTCCAGGTATTTGCTGCACATCAAATTTGCTTTACGCCATTCCCATACGCAAAAACGCGAAATGTTGTGTCTTTTGTGTGATTCCAACCATCATTTACAAAATGTACACTAACATTCAAAATATAAAATATTACCAAAAGCGCTGGTAAATGTTATTGACGGGTCTGTTTTCCTCCTCAACGTTCCGAAATTAAATTTATTATTCAGAAAAAAGTGTGTGTGTAAGTGTGTGTGTGTGAGTGCCTGCATATGTGTGTGGGCTCTTGGTTTTTGCTACATGTAGGGGATCAAATCATGGGTTTTACTGTGTTTGTGGGGACATCTTGACCATTTTGATGGACTGCAGCCTAGGTTAGAGAATATACAGTAGGTTAAAATTGGATTTTGGTTGAGGTTAGGGTTAGGGCAGGGGGATATTCAGAGCCATTTTGACCCTGAATCTGTCTTTACAAAAAGAAGCCTCAATACTTCGAAAAGATCACATACTACTTCAGCATTGCTGGTAAAATCTTTGAGGTCCACTACTAAATTCTGTTGCTGTATATTCATGGGAATTCAGTAGTTTTCCTGCATCAGTTGATGCAAAGTTGCACAGACATGACACTACAGCGTAGTAGTGTGGCAGTATTTAATGTTCTGTTTGATAAGGTGTAATGGAAGTCTTTCAAACTTGAAAAGTATTCAGATGGGCTGTCTAAACAAACAACAAAAAGCTCTTTATGCTAAAAATTACCATTTGCAAGCTTGCACAGGTGATCTTACAATGCAATATCCTGTTCCTGCCTTTAATTCTGTCTTAGCGCTCTCTCATCAGGGCATTATAGAATCCAATTTGACAGTATGGTTTGCTCAGGAAATAGGGAACCGTAAGATGGAAAAGCAGTGTACCCTTATGAATACCAAAATCAACAAAGGCCATTGAAGGATATAAATGCGGAGTCTTAGTGTTTCTCTGGGAACCTTTATTTTCAAATAAAATCACTGTATTGCATATGTAATTTGTCACAGGGGGAATGTTGAATTTATGTTAAAATGTATATAAAAGGGCTTAGTGTAGCAACCCTTTAAATAAATGATGATTTGGTTTACATCTTCGATTAAAACGAATAAAAATCTCAATCAACCAGAATGACTGAAAAATGTGGAGACTTTGATTTTTGGCCATATTGCTCATCCCTACAAAGAGCCCTGATATAGACACAACAACAACCAAAATAAGCCATACTTCACTATGACTATATTTAATGCTCTTCTCTTATGGCTCCTAAGTGCTTTCTGCCCAATTTAGGGTTGGAAACTGTTATTCTAAGTTAAATTTATCAGGTGAGGTAAGGGAGCATTGTGGCCATTTGGTAATTTCGGGAAAAAAAATTCCAGAACACTTGATCAAAACTAATCTCTGCCACAAAACACGCAGGTCTCTGAGATCCAGTGGCTAGACTCCAGCACAGCTGTCCCACTTAGTTGAGAATTATATTATATACAGTATTGTCACAGAAAAGGAAACCAGACAAAATACAAGCACGCCATATGCAGTTTGACCATTGCCGGCCAAGGATAAATCAACAATTAGTGTGCACCAACACTGTGAAAATATTTATTCTGGAAAACAAACTGTGTACGCCAAAGCTGCCATACTGGGAGAAGCAAATAAGGCAGATTAACTGTTCTGGTGATGTCCTGTTCCCAGACATGTTCTTTGGGGACAGATGGAGGCAATGAGACATGTAAAGCTCATCATTGTTATCACAGAATGGGCATAGGCGCGGAAGAATTAATCACACAAAATAAGATCATGACACACTATGAACCATATATATATATATATATATATATATATATATCTTTATCCTGGACAAAACTAATGTTCATGTCAGTCCACCTCAAACATCAAGCTGAGCGAATAAAATAAAATGCGATACTCTGAGCCTGATGAAAAGCCAGGCAGAGATATTCCATCTATGAAAATATACTCACGTTTATCATTCTAGACTGTTTTGTGTGAGTGTTGCTCCTAAAGCAATATGGAATCATCAAATTAAGGAATGTTGGAAATACGATAATGATGTTTAATTGTTAGTCATTTGGGGTACTGCATCAATTTCTTCAATTGACTGTGGCGCCGCTTTATAAAATATGAGACATAAAGCAGCATTTTTTTCAGGGCACACATTCCATACTCGAATTGAGAAACAATGCACATCCAGCACCTGGTCAGATCCGTAACAATGTCTCCGAATTCATTTCATTCTCAATAACGTTATGCTGATACTATATTTTTACAGTTTTTCTTTTGTCTTTCTTTAGGCCTTGCTTATTCACACTGCATAATCAATGTGAGCGGACCAGGTGATGCAATTGCAACAGCATTATTATCATACAAACAATTCCTGTGTAGTCACACACCAGAGAGACTCATTTAATTGAATCAATTTCCTTTGCAAATGATGGATTCACCTCCTGTCATGGTGGATGTTGTCTGATTTCCACCGTCTCATTTTGTGGCTTATCTCCACTTGCTTTTGCCTCATCTGCCATTTGGTCCCTTCTATCTGCCTGATGCTCCCGCTAACATTACCAACAGCAGCAGGAAAATGATGGTAATTGGCCATTTTTGGCTCAGACAGCTGCTAACATGAAGGCGACAGGCTTTGGCTAGGAGTGCTGAAAAATATTCGACAATCTTTCCCCTAATAGTCACAGTTTCTCTTTTTATCCTAACCCCCCCATGAATGTGAATCTGCTCGCAGGAAAAATGGATTAAAAGGAGGAAACATGCCGCATAAACTCAATGATTAGACCTTGTCGTGACTGATAGGAAAAAGGAGATGCGACAGATGTATGTCTCCCATATATACAGATTAAAAGATGCTCTTATCTCTCCTCTTAAAGCCTTTAGCAGTGATAATGTGCCTCGCTGAATAATATATGAGAGAGTTCCACATGACTTGTATCTTATAATTCAGACCAAGTCACCTAACTTGCATCAATTAGCAGTTATCTGATTTTATGAAATTCCTCGCAAAAGTACGAGATGTTTTTTTCCAACCAGAAACTATCGCCCCTGTTGTTTTGGTGCCTTGACCGTGTTCATGGGTCAGTGTGACCTGCTCTAATTTTGAATCATCAAAGACATGACACAACATTATGCAATGGTTTGTATTATTATTATAAATCATTAGTTTAAAAAAAAGAAAGAAAAGGCCAGGAAAATTTTGCATCTTTTTTTTCCCTCTCCTCGATCATCCAAACGGGTCATTAAGACCCGCAGCGTTACAGGGGGTTAACCATTTAAGCAAATGTACAAGGCCCATGAAATCATGCAATATTGCAAGTGAAAATCCCAAGAATAAATACAATGATTCAACTATTTTAAAGAACATCCTAGGGATTGAAATCCTACAGTGAAAATCCACTGGCTTTCATCACATATGACTTTAATGCGAGTCCCATCCCCCCAGGCCTTTTTTTCTCTACTTTTATGTGAAATTACTTCTCAGTTCAAGCCGTCTTCCGCACACAGGCAAAAACGACTGTGGTCACTTACACAGCTTAAGTATAACAAGCACGATCCACTGAATGACACAGACACTGTATCTCTCAGCGGGGAGTATTCCTCTACCACATATGGCCAGCTGCTTGAAATTGCACGTGTACCCATACGACAAAAGGCTTATTACAGGGAGGTGAACCAGAAGCCTCAGGGTGCCATTTATATATGGCAGAACTCAGACACAGAGTGGTGTACTGTATAGTGGTCAGCTCTGACTCTTTATTAAGTTCTGGAGCAGTGTCTTATTGGAACCATCTAATACTCACCAATAATTCATTGAATGAGTGAACAGAAGCTTCTCAAGCGGTTAATTAAAATCCTAACAGTGAATTGGGCCTACAATATCATTTCATCATTTTAGATTAATTCTTCTAGTTTCAGTGTATCGGTGCAAATCCCACAGAAACCTGGATATGGCTGTATTGTGGATTCTGAAAAAATAATATTCTCAAACGTGCACTGTATCTGATTTTTAACAATAAAGCGTCCTTTTGAACCAGGCTATCGTTATTCATTTTGGAAGACCCACAGTGCCGTCATGTGGCGATTTTTTTTCACTACACTCTTTGTATGCCTTTGTATACGTTTATGGGGTAGCCAAATCTAATTGCCTCGAGATCTACTTGGGGGGCGCTAGCAGGCCAGGGTTTCGACCACGAGACTCAATGGGCAGCCCAGGTGTAGATAGACGGATGGATAAGGATACAATTAATAATAATTTAAAAAAAACATTGTAACTGTTTTATTTGAGATAAAATTCGGTGATGTGTGCTTAGGAGGTGGGTGGAGCATGAGATAAATCTAGCGTTTCAGGGGTTACTCAAAACTTGTTTGGGTCTCAGGAAAAGTAAACGTACTTTTTTTAATCATATTTTAGTATTTTATATGTGGATTATTTAAATGGAATGTAAAATGTCCTCCATATCTGGAATGTCCCGTATCCTATACGTAGATCAACTGCATTATATTGCATCTATTGATAGCCAGCAATTGCACCGTTCCGCTTTTACCTGACTGCTCATCCTTTTCAGGATTACGATAAGGTTTGGAATCTAACTTGTTTGAAAAGGTGCAAAAGACAGACTGACAAATTTTAAACCACTTTAAGGCCAAGGAATGAGAGCCGTCTGACGTCACAAATAAATCAAGAACAGTTTCGGCTACTACCTATAGATGTCACTCTTTGCCCATGTTTAACTCTGGAATTGCCTTAATGGGCCTCTAAAAGAGAGTTGTGTCTGAACTGAAGGAAATTTCCCGCGTTAACTGTGTCGATTAAAGGATGAGAAGGTGAAGGAATAAGCTTTTTATGTTTGACAATTCCCCATTCAGAAGCAGTATTTCCACAAATTTAAGCAGCAGGAATTTGGTACCCCTTTCATGTATCTTTCCCTTTTGCACATTTAAAGCTACGTTTGTTGGTGGATCGATGTAAACTTGTTTCCATTTGTGATCAAATGTAAGAAATCAGTGAGATTGTCCACTGACAGCAATTACATTTCTCAAATTGTGGCATAACACAATAAGAGGAACCTTGCGTATGAGATCTCATTGTTGCCTCGTAAGACAGTGACAGAATAATGTTGCTTTTCCAATTAAACTAGAAACAGGCCAGGGAAAATCCTGAGTTGAGAGGTCAGCATTCATCACAGTGATAAAACAGGCATCTGAACGTTGCTAAAAGTCACTGACAGGAACGCCAGTGTTCTATCAATCACACACTAATTATGCACTAAATAGCCTCTGATCACCGTCTAACCACTAAACCACATCCACCGCCTTGCAATATTTAGAAAACTATCCTGGCCTCATCTGCAGAATGGTTCCACTCATTTTCTTGTGGGTTTCAATGAGAAATTCTGCTCTACAAAGAAGTAGGTGCTTTCAAGACTGGAAACATTTTTTTGTGCCAGGCTGCCTTCCTCTGCTACTGAGCCACAAACAAAGCCAAGTCCAGCTCAGCCCAAGGCTTGAACAGGAAGATAGCACACACGATAAACAATAAACAGGTTGAAATTTATCATTTTATTTGACTTCTCATAAGCAAGTCCAAAACAATTCCAAAGTCAAAAAAAACTAACCATAAGAACAGATTTAAAAAAAAAAGTGAAACCAAGCATAACTCATGAAAGTTAATTACTGACAACAGTACATTTTAAGTGAGGACTACAGAGTTCAGATTTGAATTCCTAAAAAATCTGCTGTTTCCTTTCTTGCTCTGGAACAGGAAGTAGAACCGTGGTCGTCTTCCGTTCGCCTTGTTTATTGGAACCCGCCTTCCTGTTTTTAGATTCAACCTGATAAGAAAAAAAGTCCAGAGCTCATGCATGCTCTTTGTTTGGTTTACCTGAAATTTTGTACATCTTCACATCACTGATGACTTTCAGACCTTTCCACTGTCTTATTACTGATGTTAATGTGACTTGAAATGCCTTGTTTACAAAAGGAATAAACAAAACAGACTAAAATTCCAAATGGTGATGCCGTTTAAAAGTGTGGGTTTCTGCAAGGCAGACAATTCAGTCAGTGTGTGTGTGTGTGTGTGTGTGTGTTTGAGTGTGTGTGTCAATGATAGTGCCATGTGCAGCCTGTCCAGGGTAGAATGCAGGTCAGCACAGCGGGAATGTCTGGAATGTCAGGATAATTCTAATTCTTTTTGACCATGAAAAAACTGACACCTGGACCTGTCCAATATAAAAACTCAGAAAACTACCCGATAGAGTTTAAACATTTGGCACCGTTCTTTCTAACGCATTGAAGGTGAGTTGGATACACGCACACGCAGGAGTTTGACAGCGTTCCTCTCTTGAGACTTCTTCAACACATCAATCCAGACAGCTTTAAACTGTGTTGCCAAACACCTGTCCTGAAAATAATATGAAAGTCTCAGCTGTTTTTTTAAAAGACACACCTTTGGAATCCAGTTCCCATGCTTTAGAAAACCTCCCGCTTGGTATCATAATATATCTGCCCATACACCCACCCCCCACTGACCCAGTCCGGTTAACTTTTTTGAAGGCAGCCTGTTTTCACTCGACAACTTTGACAAAGACTGCTGAAATAATTACAACTGCGCTGAAACTCAGCTCGTGTTTGTGTACCGTAATCTCCACCAGTGAGGACTGTGTCATAGGAAGAGGCGGAAGAGGTTGATTGTTCTGACTATGAGAAGGCAATGACATCATATCAAAGAGCTCTGTTGAGAGCGCTCAACACTTGGGATAAATAGGCAATTGCTGATAAGTTACACAGCTCAAATATCAACAAAACTTATCACTTTAAACACGGGGCACGCTGGCCAAACGTCTATACAAATACATGATAAATCTTTCTGTCCAATTATGACCCGCACCCTCTTTCCGTCAAATTACATAATACTACTCAATATGTTTTTAATTTTTTTTTATAGTATGTATCTTTTATGTTGGTGTATTTCAGCTGCGATTCAGAACTGCCTGCTGCACGCATGAGCCGGAGTACCGCGACCCAGTTTGGGCCAGAATGTCTTGTGATGGGAGGGAACAGCAGGAAGACGGCTTGGGGTCCTGAGGAAGTGACTGAGTATGTGGAGGGAAGTAAGGAAGGGAATGGAAGAGAATCATAAGGGAAAGCTGACAACAGAAAGACGTAGACAAAACATGAGTCAATATTACAGAATGCTTGTAATGTATGAGGTAAAGGTTTAGCTGGATGATTTGGACATAAAGTTGCTGTCATTACTTGCAATTTTTGTTGGGGTATAATGTTTAAATCATCATATACTGTTGCAAAGTGCGTATGGCAATTCCAGGAGCAGGGAGCGAAACGTGGCTTCGTGGGCAGCAAGGGAAGCATGGACACATAGAGATATTTACATACAGTCAGACAGACTTCCTGGCATTGTCAGCCTGAGAGCATTGATGTCAGATCCACTCCTTCCTGTGCAGAAGGGAGAACGCCATGCTCTGACAATGGGCCCAAAACAGGACAGAGAGGAAATGTTTAAATTTAGGTCCCTTCTTCCACCATCTCCTCTTTCTATCGGCTATAGAGTCCTGGAGCTGTTTAGGTTTTGTGAATTCCTTCAGTTCCCCGACCCCCTGAGCTCCCTCTCCCCATTGTGTCCTTTCAAAGGAAGGATTTTCACATTCAAGGCAAATCCCAAAGGAGGATCAGTCAGTGAGACCGGAGTGCAGTCAATTACTTGTTTTCACTGACAAATGCGCTTTAGCGTAAATCTCTCACAAATAAGCACTTAGACAATCAAGGTGGAAGAGTTGACTTTTGTTTTTCAGATGAAAGCGATACAATTTTTTAACTATATTTTGTCTGCCATTGAAAAGTTACTGTACAGATACGAGGGATGTCGAAAAGGTTTTAAGCATCAGAAAAAGCAAAAGGGATGAATGATTCTCAAACATTTATTTTTCAATAGTGCTCATCAAGGTCTGAAAACAGCCCTGAAGCAACTTTATTATCGCAGTGTAGAAGAATTAATTTGTTTCAACATGTCTTATACATGATGCCTTTTTCAACACTTTTCAGTACACCCCCCCCCCCCCCCCTTGTATATGGTGTAAAAAAACATAGAATATGCTCGCTTGATGTTCAACGACTTACCAACATTGTTTTGTTTTGTGTTACTATTTTTATATTCCATAATTTTTTGCTATACATATTACTGTGGTTTTCTTAGTCTTTGTATTATATGTTTTATAGACTCAACAGTTGCTAAGCATATTCCTTTTTGCAGTATACTTATGCTACACACAGAGAAGCTTAGTTTGATTCCAACATAATCTTATGTGTATGCCCATTACGTTTTATTCAGAGTATTATATTTGCATTGTTTTAAACATTGTTTGTAATCAAATATGTAACTGTATAGTCGTAATCTGAATGTGTTTTCATTCAAATCGAATGTAGTGGTGTGTATAACAACTGTTGTAAGTGTGCTCAACATGTAGAGGGGAGACAAGATTTGTTTCTCCCCCTGTGCATTTGAGCTACTGTAACTCGAGTGTTACAGATATATCAGACCAGCACCCACTGGAACGTTTTTACCATAGTAATCCGTCCACAATTGACCACATGTTGACAGCACAACAATAGTAATGCAAGCAGAATTGTATTTTTCTCTTTCTGCAATTGTTCATACGCCAATATGGAGAAAATGGTGTTATGGAAGGGGAAACACATACATTTAAGGGCTGAATTCAATTCACAAGTACTGCAAATAATAACAACAATAATGCATGTGAGATCTCGTGTGCGCGTGCATAAATCTGTGCTGACGAGTCTGCGGCCGCGCGCGTGCTCGCAGGCCAATAGTTCACTGGTGTGTGGCTTAACACACACCAGTCGCTTTCGGTCAGACAGGCTCGGGCGAGGTTTTGTTGTGTAAACCGAGCAGGAAAGGATCCTGCAGACTGCTGTTCGCCCATGGATGTCAGCTAAGCCGCTAAACAGGCAGAGGTTCGCGTGTGTGTGAAAGTCGGAGTTTTGTTGACTTTGAGGACTCCTGCGACGATGCCATCTTCACTAACGACTGCGAAGTAAGCGAACAACTTTATCTTCAACGTGCGACTTGTGATGTTGGTGTTTGAAGAAACTGCGTTTTCTAAAGTGGACGCCCAGTGTCACTATTTATCTGGAAAGTGTCACAAGTTGACTGACAAGAATCGTCTTTCCTTAATGTAAGTTTTGTATCTTAGTTGAGTCATAATTGTGGCACGGGGATAATATATCACACGAAAATATTCATAATATCAAATTTACATTAGTAAAAATGTTCTTATTTGTATTTTACTTCTTTTTTTTTTTTTTACTTTCCTTGAATGGATGGATGAATCCTAATGTACGGTATCGTATGGATTAATAGATAATTAATTATTCCAAACGAGAACATTTAGGTGGCTTGTAGAAAGAAAAAAAAACAGTAAGCAAATTATTTGCTCGATTATGGAATGTAGTGTGCTCAGAGAGTGAAGAGAATAAGAATTCCACTGTGTGGAATAGTACTATACATGTGACAATAACATCTCTTTGAATTCATTGAAACGGTCACTATAAACAAGCACTTTGCACATTTCACAGGCATTCTTTGTACACAATCTACTTTAAAGGGGCTGTGATACATGCCTTGACCATGGCAGTTCTCTAACTTGGCATTAGTTTTCTGAAACAGCTGATTTGATACCACAACCAACGTCAAATAGCGAGGCATTGCAGACTTTAGGGTTTCTGCCTCCTGGTTTAAATGGAAATCTAGTTTCTCTCAATAAGATGGTGGGGAAGTATGGTGATTATGGTTGATGACAAAACTGTTCTTTTGTGTTGTTTGTTCAACATTTTAGGTGTTGATGAGAGAGAGCGAGGGAGGACCAAGACATGATGTTCATTGGAGCAGATAGCTGACATTGTGGAATGACAGATGATGGCGCAACTAGACAATCCTGCCCCTGAGAGTATCAACCCTAATGGGTTTGTCAACCGAGTGTTTAATGTTTCTCTGGACGTAGAGAATGAGACCAGCAGTGTTTGTATTAAAGAGTCTGGGTCAGATCCTGCAGAGATGCTGGGTGAGGCCCAGGCCCCATCTTTTCAGACCCCTGTCAAGGACAGACAGGAGGTCAACAAGAGACCTCGTGCCACTGGGGGCATCTGGAAGATTTTGAACCGGAAAAGAGGAGTCTCCGAGCTGGGGCAAAGACCCCACTCCATGATTCTACTTGGGGAAGCTTCCATCCCCAAACTCTCATTTGCTGATAAAGTTCGCTCCTTTAAGAAACTTAAATCTCCCTCTGTGTTCAGGGGAAAGGTTGGCAAATTGTCTAGTGCCAAGCTTAGCAACTCATTGGTGGACGAGGGCTCCTTCTGCAGAGACTTTGGCACACCACAACAATCCAGTAGGGACACACTTAAACACCGTAGCAAGCGGCATTCATATGCTGGCTATACAGCAGAGTTTGACTGTTCCTTTGAAGACATTGACCTCCCAGCTCCGATGGATGACCATCAGACCACTGCGGTGCCAGAAACTACAGTTCATAATGGCTGTAAGCCATCAGAAAGGGTTTCCTACTCAAAACGAAATCACAACAATTCAACTAACTGTAACAAAGTTGCAGGCTGTGAGGAGACTTGTGTTAAGGGTAGCAGAAGTACCACCCAAGGTGCAGGAAGGCGGCACAAAGATGTGTGGAGCTACTTGAGGAGGATCTCTCTTTTGGGGAAGACAAATCCTGCCTATTCAGAAAGGAGCTTTGATTCTGAGCTTCACTCTCTTGACAAGACTATTGACTCTGAATATGGTTCTGTAGACCTTGAGAATGTCAAAGACTTCCATGCATTGCCTCCAAAAAATCCAGAAATAAAAGGACACTTTGGTGGACTGTTTAAATTTTTCAATAATGTAGCAGAAACAGCCAGAAAGTGGCGGACAACATCCCGCTCTTTCTCCCCTCCCGAGGAAGAAAAGACCCCAATTAGTTTGCCTCAGGCTCCCCATTGCACTGTACACAAAGTTCACAGTGTGTCCCTAACGGTCCGTGGCGAAGGACTTCTGCAGGGTCAGAATTCTCCTTCGTCGTCATTGACCGCTAAGCCCTCAAAATTCAGTTGCTTTGAACATGACGTCCTGGCACCTGTGACAGGTGAAGTTATGTTCAAAGCTTGCTCAGTGTCTGGTAGCGTAAATGGTATTCAAAGCTTAGAGAGTACAGGCAATCATATAGACACAGCATCAAACCAGAAATTCACCACTGTAGAAAATCATGTTCCTCACTCAGTTACAAACAATCATGCTGAGCATGAAATGAATCCACTGAACTGTCTGCTCCAAAGAGAAAAGGTGAAGGATGACACAGGAAATGATGAGGATTCCAAGGATGCTTCACCTGACTCAAAACGGATACAGGAAGTGAATATTCAATCACAAATATATGGCAAAGAGAGTACAACCAGTAGCATACCATCATCTAATTCCACTGAGGAGATATTTAAGGTAATGTACATTATTCATTTATAAGCAATTTTAGTATATAAAATGTGCTTTTATTTATCGTTTGCATCCCATAATGGAATTTGTGTAAAATCGTAGGTAGCCAGTCTCATAATGTTTAACAGTTCTGTCATAACCGCGATTCAACGCAGACTTTTCTAATCTTTAACACTACCATATGCATGCATTACTCTCCATGTTCAAATTTTGGTTCTTGCAACAGTTTTATTTACATGCATTTATTTTCCTGGAACAGCAACAGAATAAATAAACAGCATCAAAGCTGTCACCATCCCGTGATTTAAATCCCAGTAGGTATGATATAAATATCTGAAATAATAAGTGAATTCATTTCACCAATCATGAACTGACGTAAATATAGCGCCTGTTTCTGTTATCATTTAGCACCATCTGTTGGAAAGAGGAGGTAGTAATTGCAATGGCAGTACTTCATACCTCATGTAGCATGCTTATGTAGCCCTCTCCCCCCGTGAAGATTGTTGTCCCCCCTTTTACAACGGTGATGCCTATTTTAATTTTTTTGGGGGGCATTTTCGTCAAGGTATTGAGTCAGAACATGGTAGCCCAAATCCAACTGACAAAATGAGAAAAGACATTGCAATACTCAGCACAATTGTTATGCAAGATCATGAGAACTAGTGGTTCTGCGGCCCAATTTGTGAGTCGACATAGATGTTTACCAGAGTTTATTAGTTAGAGTTATGTTGTTGTTGTTGTTGTTGTTGTCTTCTCCTAAGACCAACATTTGGATCATTTGTTTTTCTAAAATCTATTTGTGTTCAAATTTGTGAAGGATAAAAAAATTATGCTATTATTAACACTTTCTCTTTTTTGATTTACATTAAATACCAAGCCATCCGTTATCTACCAGCTTTCCACCGCTCATCCTTTAATGTTGTAAATGAGCTTGATCTTATCCCAGCTGACTGTGAGCATCAGACAGAATATTCCCTGAATGGTTCCCACTGACACTGAAATTTACACCTACAGTTCATGAGTGGGAATCAATCCCACGCTGGCTGCACAAAAGTCAGCTACGTGCACCACTACACCACCAATGACCTGAAGTAAACAGGTCTGTATTTGGTAAAGCACCTGTTCTTCAGTGTTTTGTGGCATCTCAATCAATCATTAAAAATACCTGGAAAAAAATAGATATCGCTGACTGAATCATTGTTAATTTTCCATCGGTACAGCCCATCAAAATATTATTTTAAACAATACATTTGTGGCTGTCAATCAAAATAAATCCTTATAATTTAAAGGCACAGTGTGCGAGTAACGGGTCTTGTTTGATTCTGGGTGTACCTAATGTAGTGTCCTGTAAGCATTTATTGTTGCATCTTGTGTCTGGGCCAAGCCTCTGAGAATGTTTGCCAATCCCAGCTGTGTGAGCAGATTGCAAGCCAGACAGGCTGCAGTGTAAGACTGCCAGCCCCAGCCTTGCCCTACTCTAACACAGAGAAGACCTCTGTACCTCAGAAGCTGCTGCGTCCCCGTCCTCGCCCGGCATCAGCTGTATTGGATCTGTGGAGACCCAACCCAGACCAAGAACTCTACAACTATAGTGAGTTTGGCTCACTATGCCAACGGAGGCACGGACCTAATCCCACCATGCAACACTCCCTCGGGCTTAAATGTACCCCTGCTCGTCCCAGGCCCTGCTCTGTCATTGAAGCCAGTGTTACTAGCACGACGCAGTCCACGGAGTTGCACGACAGAGTAAGATGTTAAAATACCACACAGGCCATTTGAGCATCCTTAATTGCATTTGGTATCAATATATTGAAATGCACTGTAGGAATTTTTCACCTTATGCACAGTACAATGTAAATGCACCCCCCTTCCTTTCAAAAGGCAGTTTCAAAATGAGTTCTGAGTCCTACTTAAAGTCTCCACCACCGCACTGATAAATAGAACACAAGGCCATAATGAATGAACGCACTACAGATCCCGAAGGTCAGCCTGTTCCTAACACAGTCTTTATACACTACTCACTGTTAGCTGCAACAATGCAAGCATGCTCTGTCCCATTTATAAAGAAAGGCCTTTATTTCTGGATGCCTCTTGTCTACCAGCTCACATCCCCCTCTCTCATTCTTCTGTCTTTCTTTTTGTTGCCTCTCCTTCCTTCTCTCATTTTTCCTCCATGTCCAATTTTCTGCCTCATTGCTCCCATAAGTTCGCCTTCTCGTTAACCTAACTCAAAAGTCACTTTGTTTGAACCTCAGAGGCTGCCTGGCTGGTTTGATGTACTGTGTAGTCTGACAGTTTGCAGCCAGGCTTGCACCACTAACACACCACTCCATTTAGCATGCTGGATGTGAAATATTTTGAATTCACTGAACGCAAGCAGAAAGGCAGAGATGCTGTGTACATGAGTACGGATTTTAGGAATTGTCCTAACTTCTGAGTACCCTCTAGGCCTTGTCTCGTCCTCCTGGGGTGTCTCCATCAGAACCACCCCTGAAGGCTTCTCTGCAGCGATGTCGCTCCCTCCCGCTGCCCCATAGTTCTTTAACTACCTTGGCTCTTCTCCTGCCTCAGTCAGGTAAAACACAAGTTTATTTATTTATTTTGTATATATGAATGTGAAATTTAATGGGCTCATCTCTTGTCCACTTTTTTTGTTACGTCCAACAGATGTGGGTAAGTCCTCATCGTCATCAGTACGTCTGCGGTCAGCAGGCAGTAGCTGCAAAAGGAAGAGGCTTCTACGGCCTGGGTCAGAACCATTACAAGTCAACATTGTGAGTTGAGCATATCCAAAATAAACACTCACCGCTTTGCTCTCTAAAGTTTTAAGAGCCATTCAGTAAATAGATGAAAAATATCTTTAATGAAACTGCTGACCAAACACATATGTATTATTAAAAACTGCTTATTTTGCCATCACATCCTCTTGGTTATTGCTAGGTAGCTACTGGATAAAAGAATATCTCATCGTCAATACACTCTCCATTAGGACGTGCTTCTAATATGAGGGTGTGAGCATTCTGCAGATTCCGCTGTAAATTCTTCTTGATCGCACACCTTGCTTAGGCTTGTCCGTCGGCAAAATAATTGATTGTTAATTATATAAAATTACACGATTGAAGACAAATCTAAACATACACACTCCTTTTATACCGGTGAGATGATATTGAGAAGCGTTCCTAGCATGCCCTTCTCAAAGTGGAGAAATCACGGGTTTGATACCAGATCAAGCCTGCTTGTTTGCGGTTTGCATGTTTTCCCCATGCCCACATGGGATTTCTCTGGTTTCCTCCCTTATTCTCAAAAACATGCATGGTAGGTATATCGGACACCAGTTTACCCTAAGGTGTGTGTGGGATTGTTCATCTATGTTTGCAATCAGATTGGCTGGCAAGCAGTTCAGGGTGTACCCAGCCTACTGCCTGGAGACAGTTGGGATGAGCTCCAGCACGCCCGCGACCCTAGTGAGGATAAGCGGCTAAGAACATGGATAGGATAGTGTAGGATAGCTTTATTGTCATTACACCTGCACAAATACAAGGCAACAATAATCACTTAAACAGACTCAAACTGTCCTAGAGGCACAAAAACAATAATGAACAAGGTAGTATAGAAGTTATTCCTGTGAGCATGCAACTGCTCTGCACTGCTCTGACATCTAAGATAAGAAAAGCAAAACGCAGGGGATGAGAAGGGGAATGAATGTTTTGCCATTTCCCTAGCAAGGGTTATAGTATAAGCCTGGGAAAAAAATGGCACGCGCATAAACAAAGAAGCATCGCCACAATATCTTGAGACATACATGTACGTACGTGGGTAGGGAAGAAGGGGGCGGGGGGAAAGCATGACGCAAATCAATCTAACTAGCAGCCAGATCTAGTCGCATCTGCAGCAGGTCACAGCACGTGGTCAAAAATTCAGGGACGACATACTGTAGGTGTTGAGTTGATGATAGTCTTTGCGGTGTCTGTGTATGTGTGTGCATAAGAATGTCCTTCAGCTGATTCGCCAAACATAGTGTCACAGTAGAAAAAGGTTGGAGCATTGTCTGTTTATCTGTCCTAAACGGGCACTTTTAAAATGGAGATTACATGGGTTGAGTCGATACATCATCAACAATGTAGGAAATGACGCGTTGATGTGATGACTATTCAGATTGATTTTATCCAATCTTCTTAAGACATTATTCATTTTAAAGTAGCCAAGTGGGATGATATTAAAAGATGGTTTCGCATTTGCATCTACAGGAATACACGTGCACAAGGTATTCTCTGCATAATCTTTTTTTAATAACTTGTGCTGCATAACCATTTATGTTTTAGTCATGGTAAGAATATATTGGTTAGTGCTGTTGGAAATACTTGAAGAGTAACTTTGCATTACGTGTATAATATCATGAGTGTATAACAATATTGCAGTTTACATTGCAGCAGTGTGTCTTTTTCATTCTAAAGTCTATGACAGGATACACCGTAAGGAACTGTGGTACTGCATGAGTGCAGTCTGGAGTTGTAGAGAAGTTTGTATCGTAAAATACGGGTTAGGGTTAGGGTTAGGATAGCAGAACAAAGTGAAATGTGATCTTCAATAAAACCACACTAAAATGGTTTATGAATGTTTATTTCTAATTAATATTGATATCCCTATTCTGTGACCTCTAAACGGAATTTGATTTCTTAAATGAGGTCTCATGATTGAATTAAGCA
This sequence comes from Hippichthys cyanospilos, assembly GCF_059441005.1. Lineage (NCBI taxonomy): Eukaryota > Metazoa > Chordata > Actinopteri > Syngnathiformes > Syngnathidae > Hippichthys > Hippichthys cyanospilos. The sequence goes on from NC_142381.1 coordinate 5,126,272, forward strand.
GTTGTAGCACTTGATGTTAAGTGGTGTTTGAAAACCACTGCGCAATGTTGCCATGACACTGGCTGTCTCGTGTTCATCTACTTGCTTCTATCTTTAGGTAGCCTTTTTAAGCAAGGGCTAAAAGAAGACAGTGTGTGGGTGACAGAGAGAGAAAAGGGGGTGGTAGAGAAAAGAGAGTGAGAAGGAATGAGAGATGTTTCCTTTTTGTGTGCATGTTTGTGTCGTAGCCTGCCCCAGGGTGGGGACATGCACCACTGGAAAGGTCGTCGAATGGTGAGAGACATTTATGTGAAGCATCCGCAGATGTTACACATTTTCCGTGTCTTATTCACCTCACATGAATTGAGGCTTTGACAGAAATCTTTTAGGTGCGCTACAGTGTCTGTTACTGTTCCCTATTAGAAAGACTACTCGCGCCTGGAGGCCGCAGGCAAAAAGAAAGCGTTCTCACTGCAGTGGATTAACTGCTAATGCTGACGCCTCTCTTCTTCATTTCATTTAAATGGATCTCTCCTCAAGTCACTGCCCCCTCTCCTTTCCTCTCCTCTCATTGGATCTGTTAATTCTTCTTTAGATTGAGGGGACAGTTTGTCGTGGTTTGGTACCGATGGTGTGATAGCGTCCGTACTGACTCGTTGGGTTAGTGGTAAATTTATTAAGGGCTTCATGCTGATTAAAACTTAAATCAGAAATGTTGCATGATTAAGTATAAGACCAAGCCGGGTATGTTCAGGCATAATCATATTATGCAACACTGTCTATTAATTATGAATGCATGACTCAGCAGGCAGTGGCTGTTTGGGCAAAGAGTAAGTCAGTGATGGAACGTGCTATTTGTGCACGCAACGTTAGACACATGCTGGGATACCAGTTCTCATATGCTGACTTTACTCTGTGAGTGTAAATTTTTTAAATCACTTTTGTTTACAATATTTGTCACCGCACGCTCTGCCCTAGTGATACATCCTAAGTACGCCTGACTCACTCGGATAGAGAGTACAGTACTGTACATACATTTTGCATTTTCTTATGCATGCATTCCAAATGTATTCTTTAGGATCTCTCATTCCACGAGCATCCATCTTTAGATTAATACACAGCACCAGGTTGTAATGTGTTTGTCGAACACTGTGAAGGTGTATCAATAAGGTACAGCGCAGATCTGCAATACAAGCCACATGTGCTCCCAAACCTGTCACTGCTGTTTATTCAGCCACACTGCTCTACAAAGGTGCAAACCCATACGCACCGTGACATCCTGCAGCCACCAGCTGTAACAGTTCTGATAGAGTGCTGCTGATAGAATCTACCCAGGTAGTTGTGTCACAACCTCCTGAGGCTGTTTCTCCTTCTGACTGAGTTTGTGCCTGTCAGGTGTGTTCATGTGTATTATTGTCGGTGCATGCACAGTATGTGTTTATGTTGTGTATTCATGTGCATGTGTCTGTGAGTGTGTTTGGGAGACAGAGAGGCTCAGGGCCTTTTTCTTATATAATTGTCAAGAGAGTTTCCTTTGCTCCTTACAAAAGCTATTCCCACATTTATTTAATGTGGCTGCGTGTTCCCAGAGACTATGTGGTAACACTCTGATCTGACTTACTGGAGTAGCTTGCTTTACTGTAACTCTTAATTATTATAATTATTCTCCATACTTTTCCACACGTCTTAGATCAGGTCGTGCAAATTTGTGTTATTGGTATTTTGCTGCATGTTGTGTTAATGTTATTATTATTATTGTTATTGTCAGTTGTTGTAGTAGTTGAAATTTATTTTTTGCTGCATCACCTGCGAAGAAATCAAAGGTTGATGTCACATTAGGGCATTGAAGACATGTTGTAGATGGTGTGACACATGTGTTACATAATCTTTCTTTTGGGACAGCTTTATACCATGCCATACTTCTTTATCCAACTTGATCATTTTGCCTGTTTGATTATGTTGGTAATTTCTCTAAAAATGTTCATTGATAACCTCGGTTTGCACAGACATACTATTATTCCCCCTTACCAAGTCATTAGAACAATTCATCTGGTGTGGGAACAGATTGAGAAATGTGCTTTCCTGTTCTGACTGCATCAGAGCACACAGTAAGAAAGGCCTGGATGGATGTATTTCATGTGAAATAATAGGATTAGCTCATGGAGCCTTGACCTCCACCTTGTTACTCCTTTAGGATGGAAGTGCAAAAGAGATTGCATGCAATGGCAAACATTCCCAGAGATTCATTCCAAAATAGAGTGTCAAGCCTTCTCAGAAGAATGAGATAATGATGTTTGTTGCATCCATATATTGTCCATGTAGTGCCCCTCCTCACAAATTTCCAGATATAATTACAGCATCATTACTTAAAAAAAATAGATTTAAGTAGTTCTTTTTTTGATGGGATATTGTGGCACAGGTCTTGCCAATGTTAAGTGGATTTGCAAACAACATCAATAATGTTGTCTTCAGCTGAAAAGTTGTCATTTTACTGACTGTGCACAAGTTCTTGGTGCTTGACATTTAGGATGCTGCCTCAGCTTTCTCTCTGGTCACCCTCAGGCCAAAATCCTAGACACTGAAACTTTCTGGCAGAATGCCACATGAGCTTTGAGTAAACTAATTGTGGGACATAATTAACTGTTAATAAAATGCACAAATGATTGATGTTTTTGTTTAAACATTAATACTTCAAACTTGAGAATCGAAGTTGGAAGTATATTATTTTTTCTTGTCCATAATATTTGCATTTATCGTGGTAAACGTTTGCTATTGTAACAAATGCTGCATTATATCCATCCATCCATTTTCTATAGCCGCTTCGCCTCTTGTTTACAAATAACACTTTTTTAAATGATATAGAAAAATGCCTTTTTAGCCAAAAGTATTTTAAATTGTGTATTTTAGAGGTGTAATTTCAATTCTTTTTTACCGCGATACTGTGATATTATTGCTAAAGGTTATCATACCGTCAGAATCTTGTCTACATGGGATTTGTGTCTCAGCCCATCCCTATTAAAAAGGTTCTATAATTGGGACAAATGAGCTGCTTGGGTCAATCAAAGTGGTTGGTTAACTGTTCAAAGGTTTTGTGAATTTAGTTTCTTATACTTGCTTTTCAAATTAACTTATACAAATCTTGTGAGATAAATATACAAGGCAAATACCGTCAAGCTCTATTTATTTGAAGTTTGTAACATGTTAGCGTCACTTATCCTGCAATGGATTGTGCACATTTCTAAAATAAATGTAGTTGGCTTAAAGGTGTTGTAGTTGTGTCCTGTAGGCCCATTTAAAAGATGACGTAGATTTTCCTGGCAGCTGACACTTCCTGTGCACATTATTTTGTTATACTTTATGTCTCTGACCTCTCAGGCTCACTGCTAGACCAATGCGGCATCACAAAAAGCGCTCCATCACACACACGTACAGTATTATGCAACCACTTCACTCCTAGTATTTCTTATTCACCCTGCCTCTCCCTTCAAGTTCTAAGTTGAGAGCTAAACCTCAGTCACTGGCATGACTTTTTTTTTCTCCCGCTCCGCACATCAACTTGAGTTTGACTCCAAAATGTTTGTTTTTCACCTGCTCACCTTACTTGCATTCTCCCATGTGGTCGTCCCTCCAGGCATGCGAGAGTACAGCACCTGCTCCAAGCAGGAGGGTCTCTTATTATGTTGTGGTAATTTGATGATGATAGCACATTTCAAATTGCTTTTAATTATTTTGCACTGTAATGGAACCTCATTCTATCAACATTCCTATTTATGAACTGTACGCCGTAAGGGAGAGAGCAGGTGCATATGTCAGCGGAGGTTCCGCTCTACATGCTCCATCATCCTTTCACAAATGATTGACATGGTAGCCTAAACATTGTCTGAAAAAGATTTTATTTTTAGCGGAAAATGCTATTTGCAGGGTAAATGTAATCGGGAGTGATTTAGTGTGATTTGCCATCTGAGTGTGACTTAATTGCCATCTAAAATAAAACAGCTGTTTATTCATTTTTGTCAGTTGCAAATAATTATCAATGAATTGGGAAACAGACCTAATGCAAATGCGTGTCACTCGAGGTTCCACTATACAAATACAGTACCACACGTTTCAACATCATTAAAAATGCTCAGTAGTCATGATTATAGGTCTTCTGACAGACAAGACAGGAGCAGTTTTCTGTTTCGGGTAGCTGAAAAAAATAACCTAAAATGTGAACAGAACAAAATTGTGTACAGGTCTGGTCTATACCAGAGCCTGATGTAAAGCCTCAGTTACGACAACTGTTTTAGTAGTTTAATTTATTTTTATCTATAGTAAAAAAAATTGACTTAAGACGTGGTAAAAACAGAGGCTTTAATATTAGAGCTCTGAAGTCAACATTTTGCAATACCCTAACATACACTGCGTGCAAAAAGGAACCCAGCAACCAGAAAACGCAGCCAGGATTCCAATGTATAAGGCCCCAGGTGGCTGCCAGTGCTCTGATGAGTAGTGACACTAGTAAACACACTCATAACTGGCACAATGCAAGCGCAGTAATGCTGCATCAAGGCTGAAACAGGTCATGCATTTTTACTCGTTTCCCCTCATAAATGCTCATTTTGGGGTATATTTATATTTACACAGATGCTCCTCTGCATGTGAATGAGTTACGATCCGGATGCCCATTCATTTGCTGAATATGTTGATAAGTTGTTAGTTAAAAAAAAAAGTCAGAATTATTATTTACATCAAGAGCTACTCTGTCAGGAAAATATTATCAAATTGACCAGTGTCACTAAACCATGCTTCTGAGAGGAACTCGAAAATAATAACCCGGGTTCTGCAGCGAGCACGCAACATCATCAAGGACAAGACACACCCACAAAATGATCTGTCAGAAATGCTGCCATCAGGCAGATGCTATAGAAGCCTGAGGGCCAGGACTGACAGACTGGCAAACAGCTTCTACCCACAAGACATCAGGATTCTCAACAAATCCCTCACAACCGAATTTGCCTCCTACTGCATGCGTAAACAATATCTTGCATTGAAATTTTGCACTACAGTATATGATATTCTGCACTACATTATTAGCACCATTGTCTCTGTTTGTTGTTTATTAGTATTTATTTATTCATTGCTATTTATTGATTGCTCGATTATGCAATGCCGTCTGCTGCTCGGGGAAGAGAAACAGAATAAGAATTTCATTGTGTGGTACAACTATACATATGACAATAAATCTATTGAATCTTGAATAAAAGCGCACCAAAGCCATTCACATCATACTCTTCTTACTATGATAAAGTATATTTTGAAGCATGTCTGGCCTCTCACAACATTTCCTGCCTAACTATAGTGGAGGCAGGCAGTTCATTCCCACCATGTGCTCGACTGTATTTCATAGCACTTCTGGCCTGTCCCTATTAGTTACTGCCCAGTAAATGTGTCTATCCTGCCTGGGCGTATTGAGTGGAAAGTCTGTTTGTCTGAGGCATAAAGGCACTTGGAGAAAGCAGGAAGTCAGTGTGGTTACCGTGGGGATAGAAGGAAAACAAAAGAGCAGGAGCAGACTGGAGTGGGAATGGGTGTGGTGGCCATTGCCTCAATAAGCCAATGCCCTCTGGCCACAAGTAGATTTGATCACACAGATACTCTTATTCAGAGAGAAGCATTTTAAAAATGTTTGTGGTCTCACACGGACTGAGTCATTAAAATAATCCCGGGATAGAATTATGCATTATCTCACATCTTCTTCCACGTCTTGTAATACTTTTTTCCTTGTTGTTGTCTTCTTAATTGTACGTTTTATTTGTATTGCTGTCTACATATTCTGTACTGCAGTTTATAACTTCTAATCACAACAACAAAAATGAAGCAATCAATATACTGTATAACAAGCAGACATAGCTACCTTGACAGAGCTTTGCACTATGTAATTACTTTTGTTGAATTGGCAGTTCCACTGCCTCTTAATGATATATATGGCATTGATTTTCATTGCGTTTACATTCCCAGGTATGGCTTGGTTTCTAATAAAGTGAAAAAATAGGTCACTCCTTAAGATGAAAGTTGTTAAGTGTATTGTTCCCAGTCTAGGTAAGGTAAGGTGTAATGTGTAATATTCATATTATTTATGAGAATACCGTATATATATCTGCTTTTGTATGAACATTATAACATGAGCTAATTCTTCTTAGCAACAATTCACAACAGTGAACATTGTTAAACATTGACGTGCAAATCATTGTGCTGCATAACAGTGTCTGTTGAGCACAATCAAGATGGCCTGGTTGTGCCAATTAATTTTCCAGTTATTTTTTATTCTCCAGGTAACATGGACACACTTTGTGGTCACTGTCAAAGTTTGTACAGTTATGCCTTAAAGAGACACTTGCTTGAGATGAGCATTGCTCCTTATTTCATCCGTCTTTACTAAAAACTGATATCAGCAGTAAAAATCTCCCCGGAAATGACACACTAGTGATTTTAGGCATGTTTTATTCAGCACTCTTAATGACACTGATTTCGTTGACAAAGGAACAAGGCAAGCCCAATGCTATCGTTTACTTATTTGATAGGTGTAATTTTCTCATGAAACTCAGTCTTAAGCAAAACAAAAAAAGATTTACTAAGCTCGGCTAGTCCAGGAAACGAATCACAAACGGATCTATGCAGCTTCAAGTAGGATGAAAATGTGTCTAAACAAAACGAGGGCTTGGACAGTCAAAGAGAGGATCACGCAGGGCCGCTTTTCGATGTTGTTCATAAGCATTTTATCGTATGTAATACTGCGAGGAATTGTACTCTTTTTACAAACTAACTCTCTTCTGTATATGTATGAGTAAATTAGCATTGGTGTCTGTGCAGATTTAGACTTTCAGATGTGACCTTTGTTGTCTAAATGTCAGGGAGATTGGAGTGTGAGCCCACAGTGGAAGAGCACGCTTATGTAATATGCTCCCTCTGCTTCTCATACACATGCACACGCACACACATATGCAAGCACAGAGGCAGGATCTTGTTTGAGAAGGGCTGTCATATCTTAGCTGTGATGCTTCATACAGCTCTTCGCAATTCTCTGAAAGCCTCCCTTTCATGAGCCTTTGCTTTTATCTGAATGTATGTGCAGAAAGTGCCACGGAAATTATTTATGGCTTTAAAAATACCGGGGCACTCCTTTTGGTGTTATTCTTTCAAACATGTTCTCGATCTTTGATCCAAACCCGAAGCTCAATGCGAAGTTGCGTTGAGTGGTTGATTTGATAACTGATTTGGGATTGTGGTGACTGATCTAAACCGAAGGCAGCCGATGAAATGATTTATAATCACTATGAGTACCAAACAAAAAAATATTCTCAGCAATTAGGATGTAAATACTAATAATTGCTACTCTTACTATTGATTGTAAAACATTACAGTGGATTGTGAATGTATGTAAAAACTATTATCTCGATCAATATCTTTCATCAAGCTGAGCCGAAACTAATTGTCCATCTCTCCATCATCATTATTTTCACGGTGCTTCCGTCATTGCTAAATTATAGTAGTCAGTGCTTTTTTTTTTTTTTTAGGATCATCAGCCGTTCTGTCAGCCCATCATCTGTCACTCCATCATTATTATGCCAAGCTCAACAGACACAACTTTTTTATGTCATTCAGATTATGTAATCACGTTACCACTGTGATATGTTGTGTGCTGAAACATGGCATTGTTCATTTTGGCTACGTTTTCTGCTCTATTGTGCTATAAAAATGCCATAAGGTGTTATCAAGTGTTGCCGTAATCTAAATAGCAATCCTAACATTCAGAACGATGTTTTGTTTTTTTTTTCTTTAAGACAGAAAAAGGAATAGCAAGGCAAACAAAGCAGTTGCAACCATTCTATTATAATGTACGAAATCTGTGTTGTCTGTTGCTGTGGGAAAAACTGCAGCATTTTATGCAACCGACATTTTTATATTGGCTTTTTACAGTTTATACAGATGATGATGAAAGAATGAAATAAGATATAATAGTCCCTATTTTTTCACAAAGAAGAAGAACAAACAACAACTGAAGCTGTTGGTCAATCGAATAACATAACACACAGAGGTGGGCCAGTACTGACGAATGTTCTGTCAGAACTGACCAGAGATGGGGGACTTGAGTCATGTGATTTATCTCGCGTCCCACTTGAGTTACTATTTTTAGGACTTGTGAGTTGCTTGCCAAAAACTCGGGAATGACTTGACTTGAATTTGAACTACTTGCCTTGACAAGTTATCTTGTTCAGTTGTTGATCGTTTTTAATTTACCCCAGTTCACCTTTGAGGAAGGAAAGAATGGCAGAAAGAAACCAAAATAGCAGCTTTGTTTCAGTTTTGCCAAACTAGCAACCCAGTCAACATGTCAGTGCACTTGCTTAGTGAAGTGGGCACACTGAACAACGGCCCACGGTCCATTCAATCACCAAGTGTGAGCATTCGATTGTTTCACAAGAAATACGAATTGATTTCTTTTTTGTCTTCCTCATTTGAAAATTAGGAATACAAGGAAATATTAGCCTTATGAGCCTCTGAAGGAATGGTGAAAAATGCTGACGTCATACCAATATACCAAGTGCTCAACACTAATATGATGCCCCCTTTATTGTGGCGAGATCCTCATGTAAGATACAACTGATAAATGATGCATCGCATTACATGGCACGAAGCCAACGGTGGTATTGTTAGAAGGGATGACGGTTGTGATTTCAGCCTTGGTGGTCAATGAAGTCAGCGAGGGGCTGGCCGTGCCCCTCCCCGCCCGGTGTGATGTCTGATGCCGGTAGTCTAGCAGTGGAGGCTGATGAGTATTAATTCAGGACCGCCTCTCCAAAGCTGAGCCCTTCTCTGCCTGGTCTCCCCTCACCGGAAGGCAGCGTTGCAGCTGCGAACAGCCTGCACACCGCCTCTCCCCCGCTCGCTTTAATCTACGACCCGGAGAGTCTCTCGTTTGTCGGGGAGAGGCAAAAACACCGTCAGGTGTTAACCAGCAGGGAGAAATCGCGGTGCAGACTGATGACGATGATGATGGTGAGGATGATGCATCCCTTCCTGTGCCATTATGAATTACAAGACGCAGTGTGAGGAGGCGTATCGGAATCTTTTTTCCACGTTTTGCCCGAACGGAAAGGTGGATTACATGCTCGCCTGGGGTCTTCACAGCCGAATACCGCCCGACTGAGAACGCCTCTCACGGCCCGCAGTGCTGCGCCATGGCCTTGGATGTCCAGACTTGCGCGGTGTTTACGGTGATCGCGTTGCTGGTGCTTGTGAACGTGCTGTTGATGTTCATCCTCGGTACTCGTTAATGGATCTGCGCTCGGGGCCCGGTTCGCAGCGCACGTCACTGTCACACAGGAGAGGAGAGACAGGCGGTGCGCGGTGGTTGAGAGCGGGGACACCCGGCGCTCCATCACGGCTTCGCGTTGAAATGAATGACGTTGGTACAACATAATGTATTTGTGTTACCCCCCTCCATCCCTCGTTGTGTATTGTCCTCTTCACCGTTCTTGTCATGTTGTTTGGTGGTGGTGCGGACACACTCGATCTGCGCTGTAACCTCTTTCTGTGGTCACTCGAGTTATGAACATGTCCCTTTCGTCGATCTCCTCTTTTCTCTCCTCCATGTTGTATTCCATGGCTTATGAGCATGAGGGTATAATTCAATTATAGCGGTATGTTATTAGACTGGGTGAATTCTTTTAACCTCGTCCTGATGCTGCATGATTTTTTTTTTATTGTTTATTATTCACAACGTGGCAGCGAATATGCGTTCTCCTTACCGAGGACAACGTGTTATATTCCTAGCAAGTAGGCCTGCAAGGGTGGTGTGTGCTGCAGACGCTTGCAGCATCATGGTAACTGAACTGTAATCAGCTGTGGACAAGGCTAGGCCGAATACAGGAGGGCCTCCACATAAGGTATCCCCCATTTTGGATGCTGTTAAACTCGCCTCCCATTTCCAGTCCTAGAATATTCATACTTCTTCGCACATGTTTCTGAGGCTCGCAGCTCTCCGGCCATTGCGAACTGTATTGGCATCTGGTACTTTTCTTATCCGCCAAGTGAAAAGGCATGTTAAAGGGAAAATGCCTGTTTCGTTTCTTCCGCAAGCAGTTGCATGAGCCAATAAAGATGGGAAGCAGGTGTCATAAATGTTTAATGAATGTTATAAATAGATATGCTAAAAGCCCATCTTTGACTTGTTCGTGAAATTCCTATTATTAGTGATAGTGGGTAGGCTAGTTTGCGTTGTGCTTTTTTATTTATTTAGTTTTTTCAGAGTTAAGTGCTCTTACTCTGTAGGCTAAGTGATACGTGTTTGTTGAAGGAAGGTGGAAAGGTTTCACTGCATGTGTAGACAAATACTTGGCAGCCCTTCGCATCTCAAGGGAAGGTAACATTTCCACTTGTCATGGCATGCTGGCTGATGTTCTCTTCACTGTAGAAGAAAGCTTGATCTTACTTCCATGTAGAGGCCACATGGAGCATCAAGATTTTGTATCCCGCAGGTAGCAGCTTTGGACAAGATTAAAGTAAGCAGCAGAGCACACGTTAGCAAGTCCGTGTCGGGTTTTTTATTTGTATTTTGCATGTAATGTAACTTATTCTTATTGACTGTTTTGTCTTTTATCGAATCGGAAGATATTCACACCTTTGTAATCCCTCTGCAGCTGGAGTCTTCCTAAAGCGTTCAGTCAGATGTTTTGCAAACAAAAGTGTCAATGTGCGTATAAAGCGTGCGAAGGATAAAAACCATGTGTGTGAGAGATGTGCTGCTATTCCTCACTGAATTTAGGAAGAGCTATTTCTGATTGGCTCCCAGACTCGGGGTATATGTGTATTACATAACAAGGTTGGCAGACGCAGGGAGGATGGACCGTGAGACTCACTGTGTGCGTCAGAAAGAGAAACCTCTTTCTGGAATATAGCACCCTGTTAATCGACAGCTCGGGCTTCGCTCTCATGAACAGGCATACTTTTGACTTTTATTGAAAGGGATCTTCAATCATGATCTTATGAGCCGGACTTGGACCTCTCCATGCATAAGCTCTCCTTACAGTTACACGCTACAAAGATGGTAAGGCTTGTTGAAACATGTGTATATGCTTAGGAATGCTGTCGGTGCATCGTTGCAGCTATGCTACAACTACGAAGAGCGGAAGAATGCAGTGGGGCTGCCAGTGCAGTGAATGCTGATGCTTTGTGCTGCAAAGATAGCATAGCTCAAGCTTATTTGTTTCTTACGTTGTGTTAATATATGTCACTTAAACGTACCACATAAGTCCGCTCTAAGAGTGACATTGCTCTGCAATAATTCGCTCTGACCTAAATACAAATCTTCCAGTTCCAGGAGGGTCCTGGTTTTTAATGGTGCAACTTGACATACTGTATAGGTCATTACAGCTGTCAGATACACAGGCCATGAGTGTTTGCATAGAAGAGCTTTCCGATGTTATAGGATCACGCTACGGCTAAGGCAGGGGTAATTGTTGAGATTGATTATGTAATGTTTTTAATTTATGCAGAGAAATGCAATGCAATGTATTGGAGAGTGCTGATCTCATTAGGTGATGGGATGAGGGAACGGGGAGAACAGAAAGCTGAGAAACATGGTCATAGTGACTTGATCGCTATCCCCCTCTTTTTCCTGATGTCTGTCGCCTGTATTACAGCAGATTGATAGGAACTGCGCTCTGGTGAATTGGGCAGAAGGTGTAGTGCAATGGTATGAACCTGATAGGTTTAAAAAAAGGAACATCAAGGATGACCTCTATTCTGTCTATGATGGCTCAGTCAGGTCGCTCATTCCATAATATATTTTTGCATTATAATCATTTCAGTCTGAATGATATAAATCCAATTTCTCTTCCTGAATGAACAAAGATTTTTAATCTTTTTGAGCAGCCTCCATCCGTGCTGTTTCCATGGCAGCGTGACACATGTTTTTGCAGTAATCCTCCTCTCTTCCTGAAGTGAAGAGCTTTGAGATATAGGCTGGAACTATTGTTGCAGCAGCTCACAGCCCTGTGTGATCGCCGATGTAATCAACCTTCTCAGTAACATCTTTGAGCAAAAATCTGCATGTAGAAATGGGTGTTTCCTTTTCGAGTTTAGCAGGTTCTCTATATCTTCCTCAGTCCACCAAATGTGATGAAGGTATTTGGATGCTTAATTAGAAATCAAATATGATGCAGTAGTTCATAAAAAATCCCATAGTTTAACGGTCTACTTTTTATAATTAAATATTCGGGGAAATTTCCTCCCACCTCATATTCCCCCACAGAACCTATTGGAAAAATGTTATTTTGGGGAAAGCGGGATATATATATAAAAATATATGATATAAAATCTAAACAGGTGATATATAATATATCATAATAATATATAACAATATCATGCAAAAAAAATGCATGTAGGTAAATTGGATTCTCCAAAATTTCCCTTAAGTGTGTTTGTTTATGAGAGGTCATTCATCTCTGTGTGCCCTGCGATTGGCTGGCAACCACATCAGGATGTCCCACGGCTACTCCCCAAAGACAGCTCATAAAGTCACCAGCACGTCAGCGACCCTAGTGAGGGTGAGTGGCGATAGAAAATGGATGGATGGAAAAGTGGATGCAGTGTTTCCTCATTTTTTGTAGTTGATGGGGACCAAAACACTCTAGCAAAAAGTTAAATCCGTGAAGTAGGACCCCCACTCCCAGGAATCCCGCTTTTCATTTTCCATACACCTTTCTTATAACAATCAGGACATCATGCACTCACGTTTTGAGATGTGTTCATTGGCGACTTTGAGCAGGCTACGCTAAGCTAAATAAGCTGGAGATGCCTCAACTTGCACTGACAAGTTTAAACGGGCAGGATGATTTAGTGGAAAATGCTTCGCTCCACTGACAAAATGATCAGATTTGCTGTGACAAGGTTATAGTTTATTCAGTGCTAGCGTATTTAAAAAGTCCCCCAAAAAATGAGCTTTAGTGCAATGTATGAAACGGCCACTCACAAACATTATTTGGTCAAACTAG